>NC_143510.1:53663373-53996587 GCF_031878675.1 Megascapheus bottae
ACTCCAGAGCAATCTCTTTATTATAGATGAAATAACAATAACCCTGACCATGACTTACTAGGCTTAGTATTGGGAAGATGGGAGCAAATGACACAACTTTTGCCTACAGAAAAAAAAGTAGGATATACTAGTGGGTTAAAGAAAAATAAAATCTTTCCATTTCCTGTCTTCCTCATGTTTCTAGCCACAAAATGACTCCTACATTGCTATAAATCCTGCTTTTATAGTGAAGGACCCAGGATAAGACCTTGATGGATTACAGAGGGCTAGGTTCATGTGCCTCCACAGCAAAGGACTGGTGGGCTCCATTCCCGCTGCTTATCTCTTTCTTTCCTCCCTCTCAAGGTCATTTCCACCTTTCTTCTTTGACACCAGCCTAGAATTCTCCTGCCATTCAGAAACTACTTTCAATTCTCACCTCAGAAAGGAGGCCAGAGTGAGTGGCTGAGCTGGAGGAAGAGACTGATTGGCTGGCTGTAATTACCATTTTTCTCAGCCTTCTTCCCTAAGCAGCAAGGGTGATGGTGTTCCATCTCTCACTTGTACAGTGATAGGTTAGTCTCTAGACAATAACTCACATACACACATGAATGCATGTACTCCACAGCTGAAGTTTTGCTTTTTTTTTTTTCTCAAAAGAAACTAGTAGAAATCAAAAGACAATGTCATCTTGCAGTTTTGCTTTTTTTTTTTTTTTGTCGGTCATGGGGCCTGAACTCTGGGCCTAGGCATTGTCCCTGAGCTCTTTAGCTCAAGGCTATCCTACCCCTTGAGCCACAGGGCCACTTCTGGTTTTCTGGTGGTTAAGAGTCACATGGACTTTAGTGCCAGGGCTGGCTTTGAACTGAGATCCTCAGATCTCAGCCTCTCGAGTAGTTAGGATTACAGGTGTGTGCCACCATGCTCGGCTCAGTTTGCTCGTTTTCAAGTATCTATTTTGCTACCTTATTGTTCAGGAATAGATAATAAGAAGCCTGGGATTGCAGATTATTTTAAAGTGCATATTCCAGGACATCAGAATACAGGAAAGGGGGGATTCTAGTGAGAAAGCAGAGATGTGATTAACATAAAGTAAAAGTGAAGGTTCAGGGCTGGGAGTTTGGCCTAGTGGTAGCATGCTAGCCCAGCATGCACAAAGACCTGGGTTTGATTCCTCTGTACTACATACATAGAAAAAAGCCAGAAATGGTGCTGTGGCTCAAGTGGTAAAACTCTAACCTTGAGAAAACCCAAGGAAAGTCCTTAGGCCCTGAGCCAAGCCAGGACTGGCAAAAAAAAAAAAAAAAAAAAAAAAGTAGGAGTGGATGCATGGCTTAAGTAACAGAACACCAACTGAGCAAACTTAAGGCCCTGAGTTCAAACCTCAGTACTGCCCCTAGAAGGTTTTTTTCCTTGGCCATAATGTAGCTTGAACTCTGGGACTAAGCACTGTCCTTGAGATCTTCAGCTCAAGGCTAGAGCTCTACCAGAGAGCCTCTTCCAGTTTTCTGGCGGTTAATTGAAGATGAGTCTCACGGTCTTTTGGGCCTGGGCTGGATCTGAACTATGATCCTTGGATCAGCCTCCTGAATAGCTACCGACACCTGGCTTTTCATTTTTGGTACTCAGGGTCTGAGTACTGTCCTTGAGCTTTCTCAAGGCTAGTGCTATACCACTTGAGCTACAACACCACTACTTCTGGCTTTTTCTGTGTATGTGGTACCAAGGAATTGAACCCAGGGCTTCATGCATGCTAGGCAAGCACTCTAAGCACGCTTCCACTAGGCCATGCTCCCATCCACCCTCTCCCCCATCTTTTTATTTATTTTTTTTAATGAGGGTTCCTAGAACTACAATGGAAACTATAAACTTGGAAGTATCTGAGATAACTATATCTTAAAAGTTCTGTCATACTAGCATGTGTGTGTGTGAAAGTACCAGGGTTTGAATTCAAGGCTCTGAGTCCTGTTCCTTTCCCTTAGCTTTTCAATGAAGGGTGGTACTCTACCACTAGCTTTTTAGCAGTGAATTAGAAATAAAGGTCTCATAAACTAGCCTCAGTTGGTTCCAAACCATGATCCTCAGATCTAACCCTCTTGTGTAGCTAGGATTACAGGTATGAGCCACTGATGTCTGGCAGGGTACAAACAATTTAAATAGCATGAACTGGGCTGGGAATGTGGCTTAGTGGTAGAGTGCTTGCCTAGCATGCATGAAGCCCTGGGTTCAGTTCCACAGTACTGCATAAACAAACAAGGCTGGAAGTGGTGCTGTGTGTCAAGTGGCAGAGTGCTAGCCTTGAGCATAGAGAGGCTCAGGGACAGAACCCAGGCCCTGAGTTAAAACCGCAGGACTGGCAAAAAATAAAAATAAATAAATACCATGAATTATGAAGTGGAAGAAGACATGATATGGTAAAGCAGGTAAGATTTCAAGTTTTTTTCCACTAGTACCAAAGAAGTCTACAATTAAAGGAAATTGTAGAAAACCATTCTATGCAGGATACTAGGTTATAATACTAGACATATGAGAGAGCAAATTAGATGAAGAATATATATAGTACAGAAACAATAGATGTAAGTTGGACCAACATTCTTCCCCCTGCCTCTTTTTTTCTATGCAACTGAGGTTTGAACTAACAGTATTATGCTTGTTAGGTGTGTGCGCCACCATTTGAGTCATGCCTCCAGCCCCAACATCTAACTTTGCTCCCCCTCCAGAAACATAGTGGAACTCAGTATCTCTATGTCTTACATTTGTTGTCTTGTGGTATGTTGAGGGTAAGATGATGGGGATAGAGTTTAGTTCAGCCTATCTATGCTGGCCTCTCAAAAACAGCTTTATACATGCCCTCTAAAAGTACACCATGCTTGCAAGGCCACCATAGACAGACCAAACATACCCAAAGATACAAGCCACACATGGACAAGACAGAAATGGGGAATGGAGTTTATACCATGTTGTACTGCTGGGGCGGAGAGACTGGCAGAAGGACTTGGGGACAGGAGCTTGGAGAGAACTGAACAGGTTGCGGAGAGGGCTGCAGGGCTGGGACTGGCTGTGGACCAGCAGAGAGGCATCATATAGAAAGGGAAGAGAAAAGGGAGGTAAAGGAAGAGGCAGGAGGGCAAAGACAGGGAGGAAAAGGGAAGGAACAACAAAGTTAGTCATAAAGGAAATTTCCCATGAATCCCAAAGCCGTTAAACAGGCATCTAGAATAGGATGTTGTGGCTTTCTCATCTCTTTCACTAATAATCAATCTCTCATACCAGAAACCCACTGAACTCCCAGACCTATTAGCCACTTAGAACTCTCCAGCTCTTGTGAATGATCTCAGGACTCCCTGGGCGAGGGTCTGCTACTTGATTCTAAACAAAGCTTTCACAAAGCATTTTCCCCCTGAATGCCTAAGGAGCCCAATGATACCATTTCTCAGTGGCCATTTGGGAAGGGATTCCTATCTGTACTGGTGCATTGTTTCTATAGGAAAGAAAGGTCATTCAAGGCCAGCTCTCCTGGAAGAAGTGCTCATCCACAGGGATCATCTCCCTCCTGAGGGCAGAAAAGGAATAAATGCCAAGTAAAGGTCTGCTTCCAGCAACTTCCTTATGCTTCAGGATTTTATGTGTGCCTTTAGGCTGTGAGGGCAGTATGAAAAATACCCCCTAAAACAAACAGGAGATTTAGGAATAAAATACAAATAGCTTAGCTTCAATGTTTTTCCTTTCACTAGCCTCAAGGCAGATTTGGTTTTATTAGGAACATACAGTGTTCTAGAGTATTCTAAACCAACTAATGTACAGTTAGTTTTTTTTTTCTTTTCCTTTAGTCATTCAACCACCTCATTAGTTCTTTAGTAACACTCTTGGTGGTAGGAGGATGGGAAGAATAAAGTGAGGGACAGAAAGGAAATACCATTTTATGTACATTGTCTTATAATAGCCTTAAAGGAATCCCATAGGGAGACATGATAATCTGAAATTGCAATTAAGAAATAAGACTTGGAGAAATTAAATTGTTCTCTTGGGAATCACAAAGCTAATTTGACATATCTAGGATTGTGCCTTAGTTCTATAGGACATATGTTCTTTCTAGTCCACTCTAAAAGTAGAGTGAGATATAAGAAAGAAGCCAAACAGATATCTTCAGGCATCTTCCACAGGGTCCTCCCTTCAAACTTAAAGTATTAAGGGGCCAGCTACTCAGGAAACTGAGATCTGAAATTTACCAAAAAGCTGGAAGTGGAGGTTTGACTCAAGTAGCAGAGAATCAACCTTGAGGAAAATGCTAAAGGACAACACATCCAGGACTCAAGTTACAAATTCTAGTAGCAGCACGTGCGCACGTGTACGTACGTACACTTGTGCACGCGTGCGCACGAACGCACGAACACACACACACACACACACACACACACACACACGAGGTGTAGGGGCTATAGCATCAAAATTATTGCCTGTCATGGACTTTCAGGAGATTTTTTTTTTTTTTTTTTTTTTTTTGCCAGTCCTCAGACTTGAACATAAGGCCTGGGCACTGTCCCTGAGCTTCTATTGCTCAAGATTAGCATTGCTGAGTCACAGTGCCACTTCTGGCCTTTTCTGTTTATGTTGTACTGAGGAACCAAACCTAGGGCTTCATACATGCTAGACAAGCACATTCCCACTAAGCCATATTCCCAGCCTCTCATGAGATTCACAAAGTAAACTAATGGAGGCAGAGTCTGCTACATAGATTTTAAAAATAAAAGCTGGAGGCAGGGAGTTTGGCCTAGTGGTAGAGTGCTTGCCTAGCATGCATGAAGACCCAGGTTTGATTCCTCGGTACCACATACTTAGAAAAAAGCCAAAGTGGTGCTGAGGCTCAAGTGGTAGAGCTCTAGCCTTGAGAAAGCCCAAGGACAGTGCTCAGGCTCTGAGTTGAAGGCCCAGGACTGGCAAAAAAACAAAAATAATAATAATAAAAATAAAAACTGGGCACTGATAGTTCAAGTCTATAATCATAGATACTCAGGAAACTGACATCTGAGGATAGTGACTCAGAGCCAACCAGGGCAAGAATGAGCCTCTTATCTCCAATTAAACACTAAATAACAACAAAAACAAAGCAAGTAAACAAAACCCTGCAAGTGAAGCTATGGCTCAAATGGAGAGCACTAGCCTTAAATAACAAAGGTCAGGGAAGCTGGGTGCTGGTGGCTCACACATGTAATCCTAGCTACTCAGGAGGCTGAGATCTAAGGATTGAGTTCAAAGCCAGCCTGGGAAGGACAGTCTGCAAGACTCTTTTTTTGTTTGTTTTTGTCAGTCATGTGGCTGGAACTAGGAGTCTAGGCACTGTCCCGAGCTCTACCACTTTGAGCCACAGTGCTACTTCATTTTCTAGGGGGTAATTGGTGATAGTCTCACAGACTTTCCTGCCTAGGCTGGCTTGGAACTGTGATCCTCAGATCTCAGCCTCCTGAGTAGCTAGATTACAGGTATGAGCCAATTCATCAATAGAAAACTGGAAACGGTGCTGTGGCTCAACACAGAAAAACACCAGCCTTGAGAGACAGCACCTAGACCCTGAGTTCATGCCCCACAATTGATTAAAGTCCCAGTGATTGTAAATAGAGATTCCTTTCTTTAACACTCGTTTGTTAAACTTGTCATTTAAAATATGATGTAAAAATCAACGTTAAATTCTTTAATAAAAAATGTATGTATATACACACATATATACATGTACATAAATTCATTCACATATATAATTTTTTGCTGTTAAGAAAAAGTTATGGTAAATTCCCAAAGTTACTCAGGAGGGACGTCTTTATAGCCTGGAAAAATCATTCAGCATCCCTGACACACTTACTTTGTGAAAGCCAGTAGCATCCTTAATATCAGTCAAGCTGCCTGGTATTAGCTGCATATGCTTGTAGTTCTTTTTCTTTTTTTTTTTTTTGCCAGTCCTGGGCTTGAGCTCAGGGCCTGAGCACTGTCCTTGGACTTTCTCAAGGCTAGAGCTCTACCACTTGAGCCTCAGCACCACTTACGGCTTTTTTCTATGTATGTGGTACCGAGGAATCGAACCCGGGTCTTCGTGCATGCTAGGCAAGCACTTTAACCACTAGGCCAAACTCCCGGCCCAGTTCTTTTTCTTTTTCTTTTTTTTTTTTTAACCAGTCCCAGGCTTGAGCTCAGGGCCTCAGCACTGTCCTTGGACTTTCTAAAGGCTAAAGCTCTACCACTTGAGCCACAACACCATTTTCCTGCTTTTTCTATGTATGTAGTACTGAGGAATCAAACTTGGGTCTTTGTACATGCTAGGGAAGCACTCTACCACTAGGACAAATTCTTGGCCCATTTTTTTTTTTGGGGGGGGGGGCTTGAACTCTGGGCTTGGGTGTTATCCCTGAGCTCTCTTCAGCTCAAGGATACTGCTCAAACCACTGGTTTGCTGGTGGCTAATGGGAGATAAGAATTGCACCAACTTTCATGCTTGGGCTGGCTTTGAACCATGATCCTCAGATTCCAGCCTCCTAAGGAGCTAGATTTATGGGTGTGAGCCACCGGTGCCCAGTCTGTTGGTAGTTCTTATACATGTTTCTATGATTCTAATGCTTTTTGCTTGTTTTGGACAGATGAAAAGCAAAGTGGTAAAGTACCTGTTTCTATTTATGAGTTTTAAATAGCAGTGAGAAAAGTGATGCTCCTCCCTTAGCCTTTCCTAACTAAGAAAGGGTCATAGTAGAGAGTTGATTTCAACTCTCAATTTATAGTTCTCTTTCTTCTTGGACAGTCTCAAACCCAGGAGCCAGGAAACCTCTAACAAACTATGAGGACATGGCTGCCACCTGCTGGTAAATGCTGGGACAGTTCAGTAACTCTTGGATGCTTGAACATACTAGCAGAAAGAGTAGACCCCTTTGCAGGAGGTCTACTCTAGTTTAATTAATTGGGGAACAGGCATTTATAGGTTCTTTATGCTCAGTCTCACTCTATGACTTCACATACTTCACTAATATATAAGATGCAGGCCTACTCTGATAGAAAAGCCCTGCTCAAAGAGTCTATTCTGCCAGCACTATCCTTGGGTTTGGGGTATAGCTTCATAACTAAAAATAACTATCTTTCCTCAAAGTTTCAGTGATAAAGTATCTATACAGCAAGCTCAAAGCACTGAGATCAAATCTGTGCGTGTGTGTGTGTGTGTGTGTGTGCACATACACACACACACACATATATATATATATATATATAAATGAGATTTTCTTCTAAAGGAAAACCTGCCTAAGCACGATGTTCTATGTGGTTAACTCCTGAACCCATACAATATTACATTAACATTTAGGAAATTGAACAGTAATTATTTGTGGGCTTAGTAATCAGTTTGGAGAGCCCCCAAGTGCTAACAGACAGTAAGAAAAAGTCAGCTTACTCAAGGCCCTGGGTTTGAACCCAAGAACCACAGAGCAGAGGGACCATCAAGAAAAGGGGGGAAAAATGAGGAAAAGTAGAAAGAAAAAATGATACATTAAATGGAGTTGTAATCATGGTATCATTTTAGCAACTATCATAAATGCTTCTGGGATACCAAAACTTTCAAGATTGTTCATAGTCTGGAGTTGTGATCACAGTTAACCTGAGGAATAAGTGTCTTCTCCTTCCCTTCCTCCTTGTACCTCACCCTCTCATTTTGTAGCAGGGATTGAACTCAGGGCCTTGTGATAGTCACAAGGAAAGCATTCTACTACTTGAGCCAAATCCCAGTCCTTTGCTTTTAGTTTGTTTTTCAGATAGTCTCACACTTGCTGGGGTCAGACCTCTCCACTAACTGGGATTACAGCTGTGTACTACCACATTTTACTTGTGTTTGAGATACAATCTCACTAATTTTTGGACTGGGATGGCCTTGAACTTCTATCCTCTTATCTTCTGCATCCAAAATAGTTGGGATTACATGCAGACACTACTATTCCCAGTCTCAAGAGTAAATTCTATGCCTTCCTAACAAGCATGAAGCCCTGGATTTAAGCCCCATTACTGCCTTTTCCCTACTCCCAAAAAGGAAATTTGTAGCTCATACTCAGGAGGTTGAGACTGGGAGAATGGTGTGTTGAAGCCATCCTGGGCAGAAAAGCTCCTGAAATCTCAAATGATATGCACCTTGTCATTCCAAACTACATGAGATACTGCAATTACAAATGTAGTGGTTTTAGATCAGCCTGGGAAGGAAAGTCCATGTAACTCCTTCTCAATAGAAGAATCTGAGAGTGTGGTATGCACTTGTCACTTCAGCTACATTGGGAAGCTTAAAATAGGTGGATTGTAGACCACGCATACAACAGGGCAAGAAGCGAGACTTTATCTCAAAAATAACAGTGCAAAATGGACACTGGTGGCTCATATCTGTAATCCTAGCTACTCAGGAGGCTGAGGCTGAGGATCATAGTTCAATGTCAGCCTAGGAAGTAAAGTCTGTGAGACTCTTATTTCCAATAAACTACTCAGAAAAAGCCAAGTGGCACTAGTTTTGAGCAAAAGGAAGCTCAGTGACAGTGCCTAAGCCCTGAGTTCAAGTCATAGGAATGACAAAACAAACAAACAAGTAAACAACACACATACATACACATGCACACCACAAAAACAGTGCAAAACAGGGCTGAAGGTGTGACAAAGCAGTGAAGAATCGGCCCAGCAAATGCAAGGCCCTGAATTCACATCCCAGTACTGCGCCCCCCCACCCCCCCACCGCACACATACACAAAAAAGAATAAATTTCTGAAAGAACAGAGATCTCTTCATCCAACTATGATCTACCTCCAATTCATAGCAACTAACCTAGTACCTTACCCATTGTAGAAGATGAATTCATACCAATAGTTTAGGGTTTAAGCTTATCATTTGTATATTCAACTAAAAGTTTTAGTGCCCAATGACTGCTCATTTCTTTATTCCTTTCCTTGTTTATTTACTTATTTTTCTAAGCCAGATTTGGGGCTAGAGCTTAGTGCCAGAGTAATATCTCTTACCCTTTCACTCAAGGCTGGAACTTAACTTATTTAAGACACAGCTCTAGCTCTGGCTTTTTCCTAACTGGAGATAGAGTCTCATGGATTTTTCTACCCAGGCTAGCTTTTAAACCAAGATCCTTAGATTATCAAGCCTTTAGTAGCTAGGAGGACATGTGTGAGCCATAGGCACTCAGCTACTCTCCTATTTTTGCTGTCTCTAGGTATGGAAGGTAGACAGAAGGACGAGGTAAATAGATTAAGAAAGAGAAAGGGGAGGGCCGGGAGTTTGGCTGAGTGGTAGAGTGCTTGCCTAGCATACACAAAGACCCGGGCTTGATTCCTCGGTACCACATACATAGAAAAAAGCCGAAAATGGTGCTGAGGTTCAAGTGATAGAGCTCTAGCCTTGAGAAAGTCCAAGGATAGTGCTCAGGCCCTGAGCTCAAGCCCAGGATTGGCAAAAAAAAAAAAAAAAAAAAAAAAGAGAGAAAGGGGAATGGGTGCCAGTGGCTCACATATGTAACCCTAGCTCCTCAAGAAGCTGAGATCTGAGGAATGTAGTTTGAAGCTAGCCCTAGCAGCAAAGTCCATGGAACTTTTATTACCAATAAACCACCCCCCAAAAGCTGGAAATGGAGCTCTAGCTCAAGTAGTAGAGTGTAAAAGAAGCTCAGGGAGGCCGGGAGTTTGGCCTAGTGGTAGAGTGCTTGCTTAGCACGTACGAAGACCTGGGTTTGATTCCTCAGTACTACATACATAGAAAAAAGCCAGAAGTGGTGCTGTGGCTCAAGTGATAGAGCTCTAGCCTTGAAAAAGCCCAAGGGCAGAGCTCAGGCCCGGAGTTCAAGGCCTAGGACTGGCCAAAAAGAAGGAAAAAAGAAAAAGAAAATAGGATATGTAAAGATTCAGTTGGGGGACTAAGATGAAGGACTAAAATGATTTGCATGTGGGTTATATTATATACAAAGTAGTATTTCCTAGATTTTCACTACTTTTCTGGCTTTGTTTTACAATATTTGGCATGAGGAAGTCCAGGGCCATCCTGGAATCTTTCTGCTTTAGTTTCTAGTTCCCTAAGTATTAGTGCTTGAACCTGCTTCTTATACTTAGAAAGAAGATGTATGTAAGGTCATGCTGGGCTGAGTAACAGAGACAGAACTTGGCATGCAAAATAAGAAAGAGTACAAATATGGGCTCTGATAACCAGAGAATAGGTCAGTATAAAACATGGGCTCTGGCTGGGAGTTTGGCCTAGTGGTAGAGTACTTGCCTAGCATGCATGAAGACCCGGGTTCGGTACTACATACATAGAAAAAAGCCAGAAGTGGTGCTGAGGCTCAAGTGGTCGAGCTCTAGCCTTGAGAAAGTCCAAGGACAGTGCTCAGGCCCTGAGCTCAAGGCCAGGACTGGCAACAAACAAACAAACAAAACATGGGCTTGACTCATGAAGAAGTATCTCAGCACATCTCTGCTTAAAAGATGGCTTTGAGGATTAGAGATATGGCTCAAGTGGTAGAACACTTACCTAGCCTAACCTGCACCAGGCCCTAGTATGGGGGTTGGAAAAAAAAAAGGGCCAGGAATGTGGCATAATGGTAGAGTACTTGCCTAGCATAAAGCCCTGAGTTCAATTTCTCAGTACCATATAAACAGAAAAGGCCAGAAGTGGCACTGTGGCTCAAATGGTAGACTGCTAGCCTTGAGCAAAAAAGGAACTCAGGGACAGTGCCCAGGCATTGAGTTCAAACATCAGGACTGGAAAAAAAAGTTTGAAACTTAGAACACTAAATTTCCAGTTGAGAATAAAGCCTGATGTCTCTTAGGCTGAAGATTTTCATGGTTTGCATAGAAGTAAAACATCCCTGAAACTCTACCTTGTAACATCTAGCAGTTCACAGCAGGAGAAAGATATAGTTCCTTTAAGACAGTTTCTGGGGTTTTGGTTATTTGTGTCCTTATTTATGTGAAGAATGGATTTCACTATATAACCCAGGCTGGCTTAAAGCCTTGATCCTTCCAACTTAAACTTTTTTTTTTTGCCAGTCCTGGGGACACTATCCTTGGACACTTTTTGCTCAAGGCTAGCACTCTGCCACTTGAGCCACAGCTCCACTTCTAGCTTTTTCTGTATATGCGGTACTGAGGAATCAAATCCAGGGTTTTATGCATGGTAGGTGAGCACTCTGCCACTAGGCCAAACTCCCAGCCCCCACTTTAGCCTTGTGAGTGTTGGGGTGACAGCAGTGCAAACAATGTCTCAGCCAACTGGTCAGCCAGATAGTCAATCTGTCAGTCTGTGTATCTGTCTCCTCTTTACTTTTTTGTGTTTGTACTAGGGCTTGAATTGGGTGGGGGCCCTGAGCTTTTGATAGGCTTTTTCTGCTCTAGGATGGTGCTCTACATTTGAGCCACACCTCCACTTCTGGTTTTTGCTGGTTAACTGGAGATAAGAGTTTCATGGTTTTTTGTTTTTTTTTTTTTTGCATGGGCTGGCTTCAAATTCTGTCCAACTATGGTGGAAGCTATAATCTTTTCAAACTCCCTATATGAATATATTGAGTAAAATAATCTTGTCAATCATACAGGACATAAAAGTAGAGAGAATAAAGTAAACATATAGTATGGGGTAAATTCTCATAATCTTCATAATTTTCAGGAAGATGAAGAAGTATAAAGCATAAAATCCAAGGCCAACTCTACTAAGTACTTTGATCAAATATTTGCCCTCTTTCCATAACTATCAAATGAGAAATGGAGAAGGGCCTGGTATATTTCCAAAAATGGATCCTTTCCACCACCCACACCACAAGAGACATGACTGCATACTTCTAGAGCTTGCTTGAATCAGATCAAAGGGGGCTTTGACACTGAGTGGTGACTCACCTGTGAGATCATGTGATTATTCAAGGGTGGCTGTTGCTGAGGAGTGGGTGGGAGAACAGGAAGTTGCTGCTGCTGCTGCTGGGCAGTACAAGGGAGAAGGCCCCGAACAGACTGGGGTGAGGTGACCTGGTTGCATACTTCTGGGGCACCTAGTGCCATACCTAGGCAAAAAGGAGACCCATCCAGAGTTGTAAGCACAAGCCATGAATATACTTCCCCAAAGGGCTCTGCTGCAGGCTTCTACTTTTGCCCTTCCCATCCACTGACTCCCATCTGTCCACTTTCCCACTATCTTTTGAAGATCTACGCATTTGCTGATGGGAGTCACCTCCTACCAAATTGGAATTAAATGTGAAGTTGTTAAAGCATCTCTCTGGAAATGTCTAAAATCTGTTCCTCCTAAAGGGATGGCTGAAAACGTAAATTCTTACTTCCTAGGAAGGTACAGACTACTGTCCCTTTTAGAGTCTGTCTTCTTTTTGCTTTCAACTTACAGTATCATTCAGATGGCTACTTGCCCTTTTCAAGCATATACAGACACACAATCTTTTTTTTTTTTTTTGCCAGTCCTGAACATTGAGTTCAGGGCTTAGGTACTGTCCTTAAGACTTTGTCAAGGCTATCGCTCTACCACTTGAGCCACAGCACCACGTCCAGCGTTTTCTGGGTGTGTGGTACCACAGAATCAAACCCAGGGCTTCATGACGCTAGGCAAGCACTTTACCGATAGGCCACATACTAGCCCACATATACACAATCTTTACCCTACTATTCACAACAATACTTTTTTTGTGGGGTGCTGGTACAGGGGCTTGAACTCTGGACCTGGACACCGTCTCTTAGCTTTTTTACTCAAGGTTGGTACTCTATCATTTGTACCACAGTTCTACTTCTTGCTAGTTAATTGTCAGTAAGTTTCAGGCTTTTCTGCCCAAGTTGGATTTGAACCATGATCCTTAGATCAGCCTTTTGAGTAGCTAGGATTACAGGTGAGCTACCAATACCTGGCAATACAATACACTTAAAAAATTTTAAAGGTGTATTTTGACTGAATATTTATTATATGTTAGGCATTGTATAACAAGCAAGGGAAAAAACATAGTCCTTATTCTTGGGAGGCACAAGATCTTCTGGTGGGATATCCCTACAATTTGTATAATTCGTAAGGATGAGCAATGAATTACTGATATGTCAAGGCTTTATCCTTGACTGCAAGGATGAAGAAGTAGTAACACCTACAGGGTATGTTTGAAGGATGAACAGAATTTTGTCAGATTCAGAGCGGGTGAAGCTAATACTATATTTACAAAACAGCTAGAGGGTTGGGGGACAATGGATATCTGAAATGAGACTGTAATGACAACTATAATCGCAAGCTATACTATATATATTTGAGTACTCTTTATTCTGTAGGTGATGCAAAACACAGATTTTTAGAGAGGGGACGGAAGCCATTAGATCTGTTTTAGAATGGTAAAGTGGCTCTTAATAAAGGCTACGAACAAGATAAGTGCCAGGGGCTTATGCCTGTAACCTAACTAGTCAGGAGGCTGAGATCTAAAGATACAAATCCAGCCTGGGCAAGAAAGTCTGTGAGACTCTTATCTCCAATAACTACTCAGAAAGCCCAGAATTGGCACCATGGCTCAAGTGGTACAGTACTAGCCTTGAGCAAAAGAAGTTTAAGGGGGTCAGAAGTTTGGCCTAGTGGTAGAGTGCTTGCCTAACATACACGAAGACCTGGGTTCGATTCCTCGGTACCACATACACAGAAAAAAGCTGGAAATGGTGCTGAGGCTCAAGTGGTAGAGTTTTAGCCTTGAGAAAGTCCAAGGACAGTGCTCAGACTCTGAGCTCAAGCCCAGGACTGGCACCAAAAAAAAAAAAAAAAAAAAGTTTAGGTATAGAGTGGAAGTGCAGGCCCAGTGTTTAAGTCCTACAGCCAGGGGGCGGGGGAGAAGAGGGGAGGCTAAGGACAAAGCAGTGGAGATTGAGTTGGGGGCCAGTATGGAAGTTAAAGAAAATAAAGGCTTAGTTAAACATAGCAAGAGTGGGATCAGAAAGTGGGTAATATAGCAGGACAGTAGAGATACTACAGAGGCAAACATGTTCACCAACTGATGTCTTCTGAGGACAAGAGCTACAGAACTTCTGGAATAAGATTCAAGCAATTTTTCAGAGGGATGATAGCAAAAAGAGATCCAGTAAGTTTGTGCTGATAGCTGAATATCCCTCTGTCAAGAAAGTTGCTATGCGCCAGTAACAGCCTGTAAGGTCTAAGGATCTTGGTTCAAAGCCAACTCTGGCAGAAAAATCCAAGAGTTTATTTTTTTTTCCCCCAAGAGATTCTTTATCTCCAATTAATCAGTTAAAAAAAACTGGAAACAGAGTTGTAGCTCAAGTGATAGAGTGTTAGCCTTGAGTAAAAAAACAAGCAAGAATGCAAGGTCCTGAATTCAAGCTCCAGCATAGCACATACGTGTGCACACAAATTTAGCTAGAACAGAAGATCAGGTGAGCTGAAGGATGGTATGTGACCATATAGTATTTGATCTTTCCCAGAGACTGAGCAGAAAAGCAGTATCCATAATAGCATACTCTGAGTTCTGGCCTTTTACCAACTAACTACATTCTAAGGGTTTCCTATGATCTAAAAACCCGCTTTATAATATTAAGGGACTCTCAGGATGAAAGCAGGTATCATTTCCAAATTAGTTTGCAACCTGAACCTGGGAGGATAAGTATAACTGCCCAGTCAAAAATTAAGACAAAATAACCTAATCTTGATCAGTTTTTGCTTGTTTTAAATCAGAAGGTCTGAAAGAAAACTAGAGAGGGGACTGACTTAATAAAGAGTAATGGATCCAAGGAATCATATTTCTCTTCCTTTGGCTGCTTTATGTTTTTATTTTTATAATTTTATTTTTTTGCTTTATGTTTTTAAACTATACTAGGACAAGTATTTTATTTAAAGTATCAGTGATTTGCAGGAGATAGCAAAAAGGGAAGAGTATGACACAGAAAAAAAAGAAGCTATGTAGTACCTGGCCGGGAGATCCTTCCTGCACTGCCACCTTTATTGCTGCCAATGCTGTCACCTCGGGTCAGGATAGAAATTCCACTGAAGCTGCTGGCTTTGGTGACAGGGGGTCGCATGCTTCGGACAGAGCCATCTGAGTCTGTGCTGCTCCAAGGTCGGGGTTCCAGGGATTTGAGTTCGCTGTCTGTGCTACTCTGACGGCTGCTTGAGGTACGGCTCAGCCCTTCACGGTTCCCCCTGCAGAAACCACAGTGGTCAGAGCACCCCCCCACCCACCACTTCAGCAGAAGGGCCAGGAGAGAGTTCATTTCTATTCTCTCAGTAACAAATGAGTGAGGGTTGGTGAGAGTGGGGAGATGCAAACTGACTTCTTGTTGGTTGGCTAACCAACTAAGATTTGATGGGAGCAGACGGAACAAGATCCAGTACAAAAACAAGAGCACAGAGGCAAATCTGAGACAGTGCACTGGCAACAAATTCAATTCACTAGTCCAGAGGTGAATGGGAAACCACATATATGATGCTGAGATTGGCTACGGTCTCTTCCTTAACCCCCACAGGGATCCCACACATGCAGGAAATAGTGGGGAAGAGAGGAGCAGTTCCTGTTGTAAATTTTTTTTTTTTTTTGGCCAGTCCTGGGCTTCAGCTCAGGGCTTGAGCACTGTCCTTGGACTTTCTCAAGGCTAGAGCTCTACCACTTGAGACTCAGCACCACTTCCGGCTTTTTTCTATGTATGTGGTACCAAGGAATCGAACCCAGGTCTTCGTGCAAGCTAAGCAAGCACTTTAACCACTAGGCCAAACTCCCGGCCCCCTGTTTTAAATTTTTAAAACAAAGGATTCATAGAAATTACTATTTCTAGAAGGCAGGAATAGTTAGTGACACAGATAAATCCCACAACAGATCTTTCACATCACAAGTATCTAAGCTAGCAGATGTGCATTTTGTCTAGGATTTGGGAGAAAGTAGTGGACAGTCTGGAACTCACCCATCATGTTTTGTGGTAGTTCTGTGATAGCATTTGAGATCTCAAGAGTCTCCAATGGCTTAAATCCTCAACAAGATCAAACACATGAGCCCTTGGGACTCAGAAGGGCAAGGGGCAGGGGGCGTGACTGCCTGGCTATCTTCCCTATTAATAAACTCACTGCCTTGGGCTATATACAAAACTCTCGAGAAAAGGAGTTCTTTCATTTATTTTGCTCTGGAACATTAGAGATGTCTTGTCAAGTTTCCTTCATATCCCCATTTCAACAACTACTAAATAAAGGGAATCAGACAGCAAGAATTTTAGTGTGTATGGTGGGGATCAATGAAGTAAAAATCATAGTACTTTGGACTTCCTTGTTTTCAGCATCATCTTATCAAAACCAAACAGAAAACCCTATCTCAATTGCCTTAGTTCCAAAGGCAATACGAATGGTTCTGAGTTATTCAAGTAAATAAAAGTAAGCTTATGCCTAGATATAATCTTAGATAAGCAGAAAATCTGAGGACAGAGGTTCTAAGCCAACCCAGGAAGACGAATCTCCAATTAATCAGCAAAAAGCCAGAAGTGGAGACATGTAAAAACTGGAGTTCAAGTCCTAGTACTGGCACAAAAATTAAAAAAAAATATATTTCTCTTAAGGGTATAAACATTGAAGACAACATTCTTGGGTGATATTAACCAAGATGCATTTTACTTATAAACTGACTTATTGAATGGTAACTCCTTTGTATAACTACTTAAAGACAATGAAAGTTTAACTTAAAAATTCTTTACTAGAATATCTATTCCAAAGGCAATGTAGGAAAAATGGGCAAATTATATGCTGTGACCACTTTTTCAGTTATACTAGCCAAGTCAATAATGAGGAACTAAGAACATACAGGCTCTGGCTGGTATCAATTTTTTTTTAAGCCAATAATTCTTTTTTTTTTTTTCCTTTTGCCAGTCCTGGGGCTTGAACACAGGGCCTGACCACTATTATTGGTCTTTCCAGTGTTGGCTAGCATTCTACCCCTTGAGCCACAGTGCCACCTTTGGCTTTTTCTGTGTATGTGATACCAAGGAATTGAACCCAGGGCTTCACATGCTAGGCAAGCACTCGATCACTAGGCCACACTATTAGCACTCATCACTAATTCTTCACCACAACAAATATATATATCACCTCAGTGCTTCTTTCTATAGTCAGAACAGGGGACTGCAGACTATTCCTATTTCCTCAAAACATTAGCCCTTTCAGTTAGTGTTCCAAAAGCAAAAAAAGGAAACAAGAAACATAAATCAGATCCTCAATGTACAGAACCGGGCTCAAAGTGAAAGCCAATAGCTCTGTCTCAGGGACAAAAGGCCAGGGCACTGAGAGGACTTAATAACATATATGTTTATAGGGTACAAAGATATACTTGTAGGCTGGGAGTTTGGCCTAGTGGTAGAGTGTTTGCTTAACATGCATGAAAACCTGGGTTTCATTCCTCGATAACACATACATAGAAAAAAAGCCGGAAGTGGTGTTGAGGCTCAAGTGGTAGGGCTCTAGCCTTGAGAAAGTCCAAGGACAATGCGCAGGCCCTGAGCTCAAGCCCAGGACTGTGAGGAAAAAAAAAAAAAAGGATACACTGGTAACAATGGATCAATGGATGAGGCTGTGCATTAGAAATCTGAAGAAATTTAAGGAGAAATTAACAGCTTTTTCTACCTAAATTACTCTACTCTGTATAAGAACAACTCTACTATTTATTTATTTTCTTTTACTACCAGGGGTGAAGAAAGGTAGATGTGAACAAGGTAACTTTAAACCAAATACCTTGTGAAGCTATGGCCAAAACAGCAGCATTTCTGAAGCCATCCAATTCCTCCAAGACAGTGATGGCCAAATGCTCAAAATGTGGTTTGTCTGATGCTCTTCTGGCTAACTTTGTTTAGTATACTACTCCTCTGAGAGTCAGAGAATCTAAGTTGAATCTTGGCAGGAAAGAGATCAGTTTCCTTCTCTACAAATAAACCAAACTCTAGTCATGTCTTTCATTTCACTATAAATATGGCAATTAGAGATAGCCACTCAAGTTCAATTCTGGTAACTGAACTGGGTTGTGCATATGATAAAGAATGAAGGTAAGAATAAGAGTACTCATATCCCATATTCTTATACAATCAGAGCTGATTCAGTTTTAGGGGGATGGGAATTTAAACTCAGGATCAATTTGGACTTGCTAGGCAAGTGTTATACCACTTGAGTCACTCGATCAATCTGATTTAATTTTAATTTTTTTGCCAGTCTTGGGGCCCATGCCCCAAGAGTTGGGGCCTGTCCTTGGGCTTCCCTCAAGGCTAGTGCTCTACCACTTGAGCCACAGCACCACTTATAGCCTTTTTTGTGTATGTGCTACCAAGGAATCGAACTCAGAGCTTCATGCATGCTAGGCAAGCACTCTACCACTAGGCCATGATCCTGGCTCCTGATTTAATTTTTTACAAGTACAGAATTTAATGATACAGAATAGTCCAGTTTGTTGGTCTGAGGAACGAGCAGAGAGGCCTACAGAAGAGGTGGTAATCAAAAGCATTAAGAATCATTGTAGTATGGGACTGGGACAACACCCAGGCCCAGAGTCCAAAAACAGCCTCCCCCCCCCCCAAAAAAAAAATTCAGGGACAGCTCCTAGGCACTGAGTTCAAGCCCCAGGATTCATTCTCTCTTTCCATCTTCCCCTTGCCCCCTCATCTCTCTCCCCTCCACACACACCTACTTCCTAGGGCTTATTTATCAATGGACTAGGACCTTCAAAAAGAACTGGGAATTTGCATTGGTATTGTGTGGACAACAGTATTTGTTTTACACACATAAACTAAGATATAAAGGAATAAAGAAGTAGAGATAGGAAGTGGCAATGTCATTCAAGTGGTAGAGTGGTAGCTTTGAGCTGAAGAGCTCAGGGATAGCACCTAGGCCCAGAGTTCAAGCCCCATGACTGACAGAAAAAAAAAAAGTTAGAAATGATCAGCTTATTGCCATTAAGATTTCTAGACTAGTCAGAATAGTCTGCATGTATGAAAATAAAATGATGAAAAAAGGAAAAGAAAAACATGATGAAATCTTTAAAAAATTGTTTGAAAAAAGAGGATGAAAAAGGATGATGGCAGGAAGTGAGGCTGACTGGAATACATTTGTACATGTGTAGAAATGTCACAAGGAAATCTTCTCTTATACAACTAATGTATCCTACTAGTAACTGTTTTTTTAATTAAGAGTTCTTGACTAGTATCCAAAATAAGAGTAGGGGAAGAAGTTATTCAGCTATAAGTCCATGATCCTATGCTGTATTTTAGATGACCTAGCTTTTTAATCAAAGCTCAGTCTGAAAAGCAGCAGCTTAAAAGAAGATCTGAAGAGGTGAGGTCTGCACTTGCTCACCAGATTCTTCAAGTTATTATCTGCACAGTTTGACACAGCCTGATGCTCCAGAGAAGAAAGGCATCGTTCTTAGCAGTACATCTGAATTAGGGCTCTGAATAGAACATGTCTTAAAGAAGAAGGAGTGTTATTTGTAGAGAGCTGGTGTGAAATAGTGAAAAGAACACTGGACCAAAAAAAAAAAAAAATCAGCCTCAGTTTTGCCACTAACAGCCATGTTAATCTGGGCAAACCTGAATCTCTTTGCTTTTAGTTTTCTTAGATGTAAACCAGCTAAGCAAATCAGGATACTAAAATAATTAAAGCAGATAAAGTATGACACTATACATTAACTCATCAACAAGAATTGGTTTAAAACTCATTGTAGGTATTCTGACATTATCTATTACCCTAAGTGCTGAATGTGGAGTAGTCTGTTTTAATGTGGGATTCCTTATCTTTGGTATAAAGCAAAGCACACTGCCTGGTATTTTCAGATGGATCATCAGGAGGGATGTTCTAGGGGAAAAAATAGTTCAGAAAGATAAAAAGCAGGGGCCAAGAACATAGCTTAGTGGTAGAGTGCTTGCCCAGCATGCATGAAGCTCTGGGTTTGATTCCTGGATACCATATCCCTAGAAGAAGCCAGAAGTGGTGCTGTGGCTCAAGTAGCAGCGTGCTAGCCTTTAGAAAGCTCAAGGATAGTGCCCAGGCATTGAATCCAAGCGAAAGGAAAGGAAAGAGGAAAGGAAAGGAAAAAGGAAAGAGGAAAGGAAAGAGGAAAGGAGAGGAAAGGAAAAAGGAAAGGAAAGGAAAGGAAAAAGGCGGAGAGGAGAGGGGAAGGGAGAGGAGAAGAGAGGGGAGGGGAGGGGAGAGGAAAGGGGAGGGGACTGGAGGGGAGGGGGGAGGGGAGAAGAGGAGAGGATGTCCATTATAAGAGTGGGAAATCTTATTATCCCAGTTTTCATGTGGTTGACTAGCTTTTTTTTTTTTTTTTTTAAATTGGTTCTGGGGTCTGAATCCATGATTTTGTGCTTGTGAAGAAGACACTCTTCAGCCTAGTTGACTAACTTTAGAAAAATAATAGGGAAGGACCAGCTAAAGATAGATTCTATTTAATCTGAGTTAGATAGCCCTTTATCATGCTTAGGATTCAAAAACTGAGAAACTTTTCAGAAAGGGTTACCCCTGAATTGTGGTGCTAAAAACTAAGGATTTCTGTACTCTTTTGTTGTTGTTGATAAAATCGGAAGAATATCCCTAAAATCAGTTGTTACCAGCATAGAGTTCTACAGTAGTATTTTTCTTATTCTACCATATATTATCCCCTGGGGTAAGGCTGACAAAACAAAAAGGGAGATTCTTATGCTTGTTTTTTTGGGAGAATGAAGAACATTAGGCACTAGGGAAGTTAATATACCAAGTAGCAGTTTTTCACAGCATAAAGGCTAAGTAGCAGACAACCATATAATGGACATATTCTAAGTTCATTCTAGGGCAAATCAATCCTTTTATGCATTAAATTGTCTCAAAGACCAAACTATATAAGCATTTATATAATTTTTTTCCTAAATATACCAAACATCCCCTGTACACTGTTAGATATCAGCTCTCTACATCTTTCCATATACTCAGGTAAAAAAAAAAAAAAAAAAGCTGTAAGATACCCATTTGTTTGTCTTACTAGAAGTATACATTAGAATCTTTCCAAAGGGCCCAGTTTCAGCAAACTTCTGGGAAGGAGCAATGTTTATCCCAGATAATTAGTTGGGCTCACTTATCACTTAAATCAAGATTCAAAATGAGATCAGTAATAATAAAAATAAAGTTACTGAGCAAATCTTTTTCAAATGAGAAAAAATATCTGATGTTGCAAAACCCACAAATATACTTATTCCACAAGTAGCCATGCATGGAGCAAACCCATTCTGCTGAAAAGATTACAGCAAAACAAAGTAAAAAATAAAAAAGGAGAGATACAGATCACATAGAGGTACCTAAAAATCTGCCTTCTCTTGTGAGAGCTAGAGGAAAAGGCTTCTTTGGAGAGTCTGTTGATTAACATCAAAAACAAAAACAAAACAAAAAGTATCATTATAGAATTATATTAACCTCACTGACAAAGTTCAATGAGAAGCAGGGGACATGCTAAGTTGTACTAACCTGATGTCATTTAGATATCCGTTCTGGCCAGTCTAGGTAAGGGGGAAAAAACGAAAAATAACTTATAAGAAAACAGCATGGCATAACTGAAAAGGATGTCCATGAGCTACAAATACCCAAGGTACTCAAACCAAAGCTCACCCCACCAATAGGGATAAGGGGAGCAGGGACAGGATGACCCACACCCACACATCCAATCTGACTTCTCACCTTTAACAGGGAAAAATATTTGAGATTTTTGGCCTTCCCACAGTGTTTAAACATTAAGATTGATAAAGGGAGAGGTGCAGTACAGAAGGGAAGAAGAGAAATGTTACTAATCTATTATTTTTTTTTAGCTCTAAATTTATTGTACTAGGACTAATAAGAGTAACTGATGTGCTTGAAAAGTGTGTTCAAAGGAAGAGGAGGGGAAAGACAAAAAAGAAACTTTGTTTTTGTCTCAGTGGCTATCTCCTTCTATCTTCTATATTGTCCAAAATCAAAGACATTGCGAACTAAGACCAAAGAAGATAGGATATTAGGGAAATAGGTTTTTTCAGAGCTTAGAAAAAAAAAAAGAAAAATTAAAAGCCTGAGGTATTGTGTTGGAGATTATTATTGTTGTTGTTGTTTTTACAAAGCCACTGAGCTGAATGAAGTGAATTATTGTGGACTCTTAAGTCTTAGAAAAAGGTTACTATGAATATCCAGCTGCTCAGCAGAGTGGTTTCTACACAGAGCAGAGCCTACATTGGGCAGCTTTCTCATTATACAGCTTAAGCTTCAGAGAAGGCTGCAGCAGCATTTCCATCCGAATACTCTTCCTGCCACTTCCCATTCTCTTCAGATTGTTATTGCTCCTCCCACTAAGCCTACAAACTCCACTCTAACTAGTGGGCTCCTCTCCACATGGAATCTTTGGAAGACAGTGGGTTTTGGCTATTTTTCCTTTCGTAGACCTGAGATTCCTGACATCTCTACTACAAGAGCTAGGAAGTGCTGAAATGATAGTGATAAATCCATAAGGATTTAACAAAGAATATATTTAAGTTAGTAGAAGCTTGAGAGACTAGAAATCAGGGGGAAAAAAAAAGGAGAGAAGAGCTAAAGGTTTTAGCTGTAGGCAGATATATTCCTATTGTTGGTAACTAGCCCTAGTTGCCTCTGCTTTCCAAATATCTGTGGTTTTGCTGAGGGTGGACTGGGAGGGGCAGTCATTCTCCATGTGTTACTAAAGCAGAGGAACATACTCAGTCAGCTAGGCTATGTTGTCATTGGGACTTCTTAAGCTGAAGGGCTCAGAGCAGAGCAAACTTTTAAGAGGTGATTCACATTAGGGGTGAAGAATATGGACAAAGGGAACAAGATATAGGGATTACAAATATATTCAATATGACCCACAATTCTTAGACCTACAATTTCTCCCTAGATTCCAAACATTGGTTCTTTCACTAATTAGCAATGTCATGGTAGGTGATTACTTAACCTTTCTGTGTCTCAGTTTTTCATTTATAAAATGGGGACAATAATGTAATCTACCTCACAGTTCTGATATAAGGATTACATGAGTAATGGTAAATAAGCTCTATGAAGTGCTAAGAACAGTGTCTGAAAGATAGCAAGTACTACAAAAGTATTTGCTAATATCCACCAACTTGCTCTACCTACAAATTAGGGTCATCATTGGCCTCAACAATACACAAATGACATCTCTCCTCTCATTCCATCAACTGGTTTGCTGGTAAAAGTACAGAATTCTCTTTGTACTACAGTGTGACAATTTGGAGCATAGATATTTAACTCAGAACAGAAGTTTATCAAAGATGATTCCTTTTTCTTGAACTTCAGTTAAGAAGGCTTGTCATGTATTAGATTAAGAATTAAGATCCCAAGAAACACCTGGTTTTCTAGAGACAATGGAACAAGAACATAGTTCAGTTTTTGTTTTTCCTGGATGGTCGTGAGACTTGAACTCTGGGCCTGGTCACTGTCCCTGAGCTCTTCAGCTCAAGGCTAGTGCTCTACCACTTGAGCCATAGCACCACCTCTGGCTTTCTGGTGGTTACTTGATATAAGAGTGTCACGGGCTGGCTTTCAATAGTGATCCTCAGATCTCAGCCTTCTGAGTAGCTAGGATTATAGGCATGAGCCACCAGCGCCCAGCTCCATAGTTCAGTTTTTTAGCTGGAGACAATATTTTCCTGAGCAAGATGAAGAAAATATTTATATGCATAAATTTTGCTATATGAGTATATAAACAGTTTGGGAGTTTTCTAACAAAGTAGACAGTAAGGGAATGGGAGAAGAGTTGTTTCCCTCTGAATATATTCATTTAGACTTCCTCTATTGCTAATCTAGCCGTGAGATGTTCTGCTACCTAAATCTACATTTTCTGGAGATTTGTTCATCAACTGACTACCCAAACTCTTTTTTGAATTTCTGTGGGGTGTGTGTGTATCTTCTACTGATAGGAAAGGCAACCAGGTATAGGAATAACAAATATATTTTATATGATTTACAATGCTTAGAAATAACATATTGATGTTGCCTTTCAGACTATGGAGCTATTCCTGTTCTAGGAAGCAAAGTAAGAAATATAGGAAGAAAGGGACTTTCTGCTTAGGTGGTAACTAGAGGGAACAGGTGCCCTCTGTGCACATGGAATGTGGAGCTTGCAGAGAATGGATGCTAGAACAATACTCTCACAATCACCAGTAAATCCTAAAAACAAAGCTGGTCAAAAAAGATGAATGTAGAGCTTCTGAGGATACCAAGTCTTCACTTAGAAGCAAAGATGTCTAAAATGGACAATGGAACTCTAAAAGGGTAAGTGGGAGAAGGGTATAACAGGCAAAATTCAGGGCCCTTCTATCAGCCCTGCTGAAACCATTTCTATTTTTGGTCTTGTTATGTTTGCCAAATTCAGCCACTCCAAATTTATAGTACACAAATTCTCTTTGTGTACTATATAGCAAGAAGTACTAAAAGTAACACACTAAGAAGTACTAAATGTAAAAACCTGCAGCTATCCAATAAGCCATATTTAATTTTAGAGGTCAAATCTGGATTGGCTGATGTTGGCTTTAAAAAAAAAAAAAGAAGAAACAAAAAACCCAACAACATTTATGGAGGGTTCATTTTATTCACAGTTTCAAAGATTAAGAGCTAAAGCTATGGGCTGACAACTCTCAGAAGCTACACTTACCTCTCGGGCAAATATTCTCTCTCGGACCCTTTGATATTCCTCCTCTCTCTCTTCTATTGACTTGCTCCTCCTTCCATCCTGCAATGGAACTCTGATCTAGATCGATGAGCAGAATTAAGCTAGTTAAGTTCTCCTCGTACTGCAAGCTCACTGCACACCAGCAAGGAAGAGAAACCGGGAAAGTTTATAGTTGCCATCAAAAAAATGGAAAAAAAAAAAAAAAGAAATAAAATTTCCAGTCCTGGACAGGCTTTACTGGGTACATCTGACCATGCAGTTTGGGAGATCATGTTTTCTAGATGATTGAGGACTCTCCATCTCCCTACCCCACCCTCCCAGAGTATCAAGAATAAAAACTATGTATAAGGATCAGCTTGCTTCCCTGTAATAATAAGGTACTCTCCCGTCAGTAAAGATCAAGAACATAGCCCTGGGAAAATAAACAACATTGTTTTAGAGAGAAAGTAAGGGAGAGAAGTTAGAGGGGGAAAAGAAATAGTAGAGCTAAATGTAGAAGTTTACAGAGCTAGCACCTTACATCCCTTTGTCACTAATGGTATAGTCTGAAGACCCAAGAGGTAAAATGAAATCCCAAGGGTAAAGCTAAACTCAGTCTTAGCATTTTTTTTCTCATTTTAATTAAATCAATTGAAAGCAGAGAAGGAGAGAGAAACTACAGAAACAGAGAACAGAGCAAAACATAGAGACAGAAAGTGATGGGTAGAGGAAAAAAAAAAAACAGATAAATGGGGTATAGGAAAGGGAGAAAAGAGACAGAGGGAAAAGAAGGTAATGGAAGACAGAGAACTTTACATTCTCTGACAGATGTGTGGTGAGGTAATCAATAGGCAGGGATGTCTGGGAAGATCACCATTTCTGACTAACTACCACCTAACTCCCTATCACTGTTTGTTCCTCTCTTGGCCTGCCATTTGTGAATTCTGTTACAGCACCCATGTAAAAAGCAAGGATCTCTGAGGAAGAGATGTCACCAGGCTACAGAAAATTCTCACTTCAGAGTTTTAAAAGCTTCCAATGAAGCTCCAAAGAGCCTGTTCTCCAGGTTGATGCTCCTAATCCTCATCAGTCTCAACTTCAAGAGTTCCCACTTTGAATTCAGTTCTTACTTCAGAACCTATATTCCATTACAACTGTTCTACTAATTCCATTTCAAGACACTAGGAATTATATTGTCCTCAGTTCTTAAAACTGATAAACTAATGACAGAACAGACAGAGCACAATGGACTGAAAGTTCAGGCAGAACCCCAGTTCTGCCACCTTGCAGTAATGTGAATTTAAATAAGTAACTTAACATCTGTTAGCCTCAATATTCTTATGTGGACTAATTTCCTCATCTATGATGGGTTGTATATAGAATTAAAAGAGATAACATATACAAGATAAGCAGAGCCTCACTTAAGAAAATAGCAAAACTATGCTTGTTATTAAATCAGACAGAAAATGCATGATCTACCTTAATATGGATCAAGCCTGAAGCTGAGAGATGAAAAGTTCATAATAGAGACAGATTGTAATCCACTCCAATGTACCTCTAGGCCTGAATAATTCTTGATCCACAGAAAAAAAGGTTTAGAGAAAATGGAGAGAAGGGCATCAGGATGGAAAGGCTCTTACTTTTTTTTTTTAATTTGTTGTTTTGTGTGTTTATTTGTTTTCAATCAGACCCAGTGTGTTTGTCCTCATTAAATTATGGTACTTTTTTTTTTTAATATTCAAGTAGCAAGCAAGAAATTTCCTGGCCTTAAGACCATGCAATATCCCAAGAAAATAAATTTTAACTTTATAGGTAGAGTATTATAAGTTGTAATTAACAAGACTCATACTGGCTCTACCCAACCATACTCTCCAAATCTAATCCCCTTTGGAAACCAAGTAGAAGCAGGCTTGATCAAAACTTTCTACTTAGCTAGGAAAACGATCCCCAAACAATCACTTACTATCTTAAAGGGTGGTCTATGGGTAAGGGCAATAGTCAGATCCATAAATGGAAGGGCAGGACAGCTCATTCATTTCTTATTTCTCTAGATGTAGATCACAAAGGGAATCCTACTGTTTCCAGTATCAAAAGTCAAATGAACTCACCTTGATAGAGGGAGTTGGGAACAGACTAAGGATTTTACAGAATCAGAGACATCTTTGTAACTGGCTAAATTAGACTATAACGAAGCCAGTTCAAAGCTAGCCCAAAACTAGGATAAGAGTAGAAGTGGGATTAAAGTAGCTTTTGATAGGTCCCAAAGGAACCCCTAACTATTAAAGAAAAAAAGATTGAATTATCAGCTGGATTAAGGCTGAGGCAGGGAGAGGCCTCACTTTGTCCAAAATGATTATAGTTAGAAGTCAGTGGCAAATCCAAGGAGTTTTAGCTCAAATGAAATCACCTAGCAAACCTCAGCACCATGTCTCCTTGGGGCTAAGAGAGTGGCATACAGCTCAAAAAGTGTAGTAGGTCCTCAATGTTAAGTCAAAGCTAACGTATAGCTCAATATATTTTTCCATTCTAACATATTTTGAGTTTTCTCCACCCCTCCCCTCAAATTCTTCTCCCTTCCCAGTTTCTCTTGCTGCAGTCTCTATAGGCCCACCCTCTTTCACTCTTCACCTGGTTATCATCTCGGTCCATACTGGCATCATCCCTCTTGAGAATGAATCTCTGTTGGAATTCTGTATTCTTCTCATCTTTTATATGTTCTGAGAACCTCTGTTCAGGGCTAAGATTTGGAAAGAAATGTGAAAGGAAGGGAGGAAAAAGACCCTTTTGTTAGAAAGGAGACCTCTTTGGTATAGTTCTTTGAAATTCTACAACTCCTAGATTCAGGCATCCAACAAGCCATATAAAAGTTTTAATGTGTTTGTGCTTTATACAAGTATAACTTCTCTTTCTTTAAAGCTGTGCTCATGCTATCATGAAGAGGAAAAGACACTAGGGCCAGTCTTCACAAAAATCAGTGCTTCTAAAATCTGTGTCTAAGGTCTCAGAAAAAATAGGAATTAATGACATAACCCTCCTTTCTCCTCCCCTAGAAGAGACATCTTCATCCTATATCTTCCTTTTCTATCCCAAGAAAGTCTTTCCAGTATATGGTTTTTCTCCCTTACATTCTTGTGTTGCTGGTTTTGTTGATGATAACAGCTTTCCCAGTTTGATCAACATTGTGGTCCATTCCAAAATAGGCAGCTACCCGGTGTAAGAGCATCCGGTGATATGAGGTCATCTGAGGGAACTTCTTGAATTGGTTGCTGAAGGAAACCAAAGAAAAAAGTAAAACAAGACAAATAACCAAATAACAACTGTAATAGCCAACTGCAGTTTTATTCAGTATTAGGGATTGAACCCAGGGCCTCAAGTATTCTGCCACTTGGGCCATAACCCCTGCCCTGTAATTTTTCTTGCAAATAAATAAAAGTGGAGAATTTCTTAGGAGAAGTAGATATATTATGAGGATGACAGATATTATTCATTGGGAACCAAAAAGGTTTCTTTCAATATTTTGTGGATTATTTTGATCTATTCTCATTAACACTATATTTAATGCCTTGGTCTCTCCCACATGGATGATAGTTAAAAGAAGAAATCAGAAATGTAAGAAGAGTTACATCTGGAATAAGGTATAGTTACTGAAAAGAAGAAACTTCTTTTTCAATTCATGCAATAATGTATCTGGTAACTTAAAAACCTTACTTGTTTTTTTTTTTTTTTTTTTTTTTTTGGCCAGTCTTGGAGCTTGAACTCAGGGGCTAGGACTGTCCTTGAACACTTTTTGCTCAAGGCTAGCACTCTGCCACTTGAGCCACAGTGCCACTTCCAGTCTTTTCTGTGTATGTGGTACTGAGGAATCGAACCCAGGGCTTCATGCGTGCTAGGCGAGCACTCTACCACCAGGCTATGCTCACGTTCCCTACATGTGTATTTTTTACTTTTTTGGGGGGGAGTCAGTCCTGGGACTTGAACTCTGGGTCTGGGCCTAGGAGCTGTCCCTGAGCTCTTTGGCTCAAGGCTACCTCCCTACCCTTTGAGCCACAGCACCACTTTCAGATGTGTATTTTAAAATCCATCCTGTTTTTGTTCCCCTTTTTGTTTCCTGTGAGTAATCACTTCACTCTTACTTCAAAGGAAAGATGAAAGGGATGTCTTAAAATTGCACCTCAATTTCTTTCCAGTGCACCCTCCCACCTCTAAGTATGTATTTCATACAAGTAACTTACTTGTTGTCATTAATAAATTCCAGAATCTCCTGTTCTAATTTTAGCAGCATCATTCTGTCCCTGTTTAAAAAAAATTAAAACACAAAACAAAATACAACCCTCTCATAGACATTGAAAACAAGGAATGAAAACGCTTGTTCACTGTGAGAGCAGAAGGAAGGATAGATCCAAACTTTAATAATGGGCCATAATGCAATGGCTATTGTGCTTCACTAGCCTATCTTATAGTATTATAAAAAAAGAAAAACAACCCTAATTATGATATTATGAGATGTCATTGTTATGTTATCCATATCAGAAATGTAATTGTTAGCAGCGTATTCAAATAAGCACATACTTTATATTAACTTACTCTACATCCTAAACAGTTATTCATCAATTTTAAAGTACTCAGGATTTAGCCTACATATAAATCAATCACATTACTCTTCTTGGCTTTTTAACTGGTATACTTCCAAGTCTTTATACTTCTTAGTCTCTGAATTATTTTTTCCATAGAATTTTTCTCAACTTTTCCAAGGCAGAACCCTCAATATAATGGTATTCTTAATTCCTCACTACTGCTGACTGTATTTGAGAAAGATATTAATATTAATACTAGGTTCTAATAAAGGAAAATCTCTGGGAAACTGCTTGGCCTGTTGGTCTTGCTGGCCCTCATCTCCTTTCCCTCTTATACCAATCATGTTATATTACCTTGGGTTCTTTTTCAGTGTATTTACAAGAAATTCATGTAGGTCTATTCCAGTAGAGTCTGTATATTCTTGGCTGGAGTCTACAAGCACAAAAGACATTTAAAAATAAATGAAACTGCCTTGCATAGTACCTAATCCCATGCAAAAGCCCACAATCTAATCAAAACAGATGAAATCGGGGCCGGGAGTTTGGCTGAGTGGTTAAAGTGCTTGCCTAGCATGCACGAGGACCTGGGTTCGATTCCTCGGTACCACATACATAGAAGTGGTGCTAAGGCTCAAGTGGAAGAGCTCTAGCCTTGAGAAAGTCCAAGGACAATGCTCAGGCCCTGAGTTCCAGGACTGGCAAAAAAAAAACAAAAAACAAAAAAAAACAGATGAAATTGAAAAAATCCCCAATGCAACAAAAGAATGAAGAATCTGGGCCAAAACAATGCAACAAAAGAATGAAGAATCTGGGCCAAAACAATGCAACAAAAGAATGAAGAATCTGGGCCATAATATTTTGGTATTTAAACAGATTATATCTATAACCTTTCATTAATATGAACATTTTTGGAATGTCCTGATCAAAATAAAGCAGGTTTACTCAAGCTAAGGAAAATAAATTCCAGGTAAGAATAGTCAAGGCTAAAATTTCCACAATTCACAATTTCAGGAAACAGGACAATATAGATTTTTTTTTTTTTTTTTGGATCAGTCATGGGGCTTGGACTCTGGGCCTGAGCACAGTCCCTGAGCTCTTCAGCTCAAGGCTAACATCCTACCCCTTGAGCCACAACGTCACTTCCAGTTTTCTGGTGGTTAATTGGAGAGAAGAGTTCACAGTCTTTAGTGCCCTGGTGCCAGGGCTGGCTTTGTACTGTGATCCTCAGATCTCAGCACCCTGAGAAGCTAGGATTACAGGTGTGAGCCACTGCGCCCGGCCTGGTTTATTTTTTGAAACAAGAGTTCATCTATGTATACTAGGCTGTCCTCAAACTTCCAATCCTGTCTGAGCTTCTCAAATACTGAGATTATAGGTGAATGGTTACCACACCTGGATAAACATGACTTTTAAACTTAATTTGTTCTTATGTAGTATCATTTTTAGTTTTTTAGTTTTTTTTTTTTTTGCTACCAGTCCAAAATTTTAAAGCCCAAAATTTTTATTTTAGCTATTCCCAAGCCAAAATATGTTATCTAGAGTAGGTACTACCATGATTGTCTATATCACCATTCATTTCAGAACCCAAACAAAATCAGAATTGACTATTATCCTACCCTGGATAGCACCAAAGTCCTCACCTCTGGAAAGCATCTTCCTTGGAACCTTCTCTTTGCTTTTGTCCCTGTCTTCCTTTTCAGAGACATCCTTTGTAGACTTTTCTTCTTCCTTGTCAGAAGGACAGCTGATATGCAGTTGAATTATATCCTTAAACAAACAAATAAGCAAAAAGAAGAAAAAGGATTTGTGATTGACTTCCTTGGACTTTCAATGAAGGCTAGTCTTGGATCAACAGATTTATCTTAAAGAAAAGTATATATTGTTAATTTGTGGGGGGTGGCGGAGCACAGGAGTATATGCCAAGCCTCAAGCTTGAACTCAGGGCCTCTTCTATTGGTGAGCTTCCCTCCCCCACCTCCCCAAGGCTAGGGTTCTATCCTTTCAGACACAGTTCTACTTCTGGCTTTTTGGTGGTTAACTGGAGATAAGTGTCTTGTAAACATTCCCGCCTAGGCTGGCTTCAAACTGCAATCCTCAGAGCTCAGCTAGGATTACAGGTTTGGGCCACCAGTGCATGTATATTGCTAATAATTTAATGCTAGTTTTTTCCTAAAGAGAATAGGCCAATGGCCAGGAATATGGCCTAGTGGCTTGCCTAGCATGCACGATGCCCTGGTTTAGATTCTCAGTACCATATACACAGAAAAGCCATAAGTGGTACTGTGGCACAAGTGGCACAGTACTAGCCTTGAGCAAAAAGTGTCCAAGGACATTGCCCAGGCCCTGAGTTCAAGCCCCAGAACTGCAAAAAAAAAAAAAGGTAGGCCAAAGCATTTTCTGACAACAGTCACAAACTACTATATGAACAGTTCAAGTTATATTGCCTGTCCTCGTCAAAGGACTGGATGGTAACCATCGGAGGGGAAGGGTACAGATGGAAAACAGGATCATCTCTCTGAGATCGCCTTGTTTAGATTATCCTATATAGTAAAGACAAGAAAACCTAACATTTCAGGATCTTACCATATTCTACCTTACTGAACTATTTTTGTTTTTAAGTATACTCTCTGATGTCAATACTATATATATCAAACAACTACCACATTCAAGAGTTACACTTAATGCAGGTAGCTCACACCTGTAATCCTAGCTACTCAGGAGGCTGAGATCTGAGGATCACAGTTCAAAGCCAGCCAGGGCAGGAAAGTCTACGAGACTCTTATCTCCTGTTAACCTCCAGAAAACCAGAAGTGGTGTTGTGGCTCAAAGTGGTACAGTGCTAGCCTTGAGCAAAAGAGCTCAAGAACAATGCCTAGGCCTACTGAGTTCAAGTCCAACAACAACGAGGAGGAAAAGGAGGAGGGAGAAGAGGAAGAAAAGGAGGAAGAGAAAGAGGAGGAGGAGAAGCAGAAGAAGGAGAAGCAGCAGCAGCAGCAGAAGGAGAAGCAGCAGCAGCAGCAGGAGGAGGAGGAAGAAGAGGAAGAAAAGGAGGAAGAGGAAGAGGAGGAGGAGAAGCAGAAGCAGCAGCAGCAGGAGAAGCAGCAGAAGGAGGAGGAGGAGGAGGAGGAGGAGGAGGAGGAGGAGGAGGAGGAGGAGGAGGAGGAGGAGGCGGCGGCGGCGGCGGCGGCGGCAACAGTAGCTATACTATTAAAGGACTAACCTGTGTTTCTAGTGGCCCATCAGCAAATGGAGTGGAGGACTCCTCACATACTGCCAGGCTTCGTACCAACTTCAGCTTAGAATTAGACTGAAATGAACAAACAAATTTATATAATATATATAACTACACACACACACACACACACACACATCCCTTGGTAAACATTCAGAACACATCCTCTTTGACTCTGTTGGTTGTTGCTAACAGCAATAAGATTGTTCTTTTCCAAATAGGTCCATTTTTCCAGGGGCTGGCTCACATAAAAGATAATTCTTGCTAGGTGCTGATGGATTATGCCTGTAATCCTAGTTACTAAGAAAGCTAAGATCTGATTATCTTGCTTCAAAGTCAGTGTAATCAGATAATTTTTAGAGAATCTAATCAGCAGAATGCCAGAAGTAGAACTGTGGCTCAAATAGTAGATCACCTGCCTTAAGACTGAAAATCTGAGACCATTGGCCCTGAGTTCAAGTTCCAATACTAGTACAAAGCAAACTCAAAAGCAGAGAGAAAAAGACTGCATTTTTAGGATATCTAAAAACATTTGGTAATTTCTACTAATGGGGCAGGATTTATCTAAAAGGAAAATCTACATGGGGAGAAAAAAGAACATGAAGAATGGACCGGGAATTTGGCCTAGTGTTTAAAGTGCTTGCCTAGCATGCATGAAGACCCGGGTTCGATTCCTCGGTACCACATACATAGAAAAAAGCCGGAAGTGGTGCTGAGGCTCAAGTGGTAGAGCTCTAGCCTTGAGAAAGTCCAAGGACAGTGCTCAGGCCCTGAGCTCAAGCCCAGGACTGGCAAAAAAAAAAAAAAAAGAACATGAAGAATTTCATAGGAATAACCATTCTTTTGGAAAAGCCAGAGGTGAGCAAAGAAGCTGGAATTGAGCACAATCAGCACCAAATTCTCTTATGCTCTATGGAAAGTGCCAGATGAGTATTCTTTCTGCCATCACAAATAGACTGTGACTGAACTAAAAATGAAGGCAAATCTTCCATTAGGAAACATATGTTTGTATGCAAGCAACTATGTGCGTACACATCTGTGTGCGATGTATATTTACTACTGGGGTACTAAATGCAAGCAAGAAGGCTTTCCTTACATGTAATCTGTAAAAAAAAGATCTCAGTGATTTTTTTCATTTGCAAGTATTACTAAGAATTTTAGAAAATAAGAAACAGAGGGCAATCTCTTACCTTGGCTCTTTTCCTGGAATGACCATGGCTAGATGTCCTTCTCTGCTAGAAAGAAATATTAAAAGTAGAAAAAAAATCCACACGTAACTTGAAAGTAATACACATTAATAACAAAATGTACTAACTATAAAAATCATTTCAACAATTGTCAATCTATGATGAAAATAACTTGGTGTCTTTTTGTTTTCTTTTTTGTTTTGGTTTGTTTTGTCAGACATGGGGCTTAAACTCTGGGCCTGGACGCTGTCCCCGAGCTCTTCAGCTCAAGGCTACTACCCTACCCTTGAGCCAAGCCCCTCTTTCCATTTTCTAGAGGTTAACTGGAGATAAGAGTCTCAGGTCCTTCTGTGCCCAAGCTGGCTTTGAACCTTGATCCTCAGATCTCAGCCTCCTAAATAGCTAGGATTATAGGCATGAGCCACCATGCCTGGCCTTGTCGTTTTTTGCCTTTTTCCAATTCTAGCAACTGTTACACAGAATGGGCCCTAGATTATCTATACTCACATCACATTCACCATGAAGACAAAGAGTAAAAAGCAGGATGATATAAATTAATGAAATTTTACTCTTGAACAAACCATATATAGAATCCTCTCCTGATTAGTTTGCTTCTGGAAATGTCACTGCCATATCACAAGGAAAAAATTTTCCTTCCAAGCTTGTTCACAGAAATCTATTTAATCCATAATGAATATGAAATATGGCCCTTAACTTATAGTAGCATCTTTCAGAGTTACAATATGACCCAAAATACTTGTTCTTATGGAGGGACAAGAACAGAATAAAGAATCTTCATCTCAAATACTTCCTCCTTTTCTGAATATGAGAATCCTCCCAGGTCTCAGGTTCTCTCAGATAGTGAATTCTTTTTGCCAGTCCTAGGGTTTGAACTCAGGGCCAGAGCAATATCCTGGGGCTTTTTCAAGGCTAGCGGCTCTACCACTTGAGCCACAGCACCACTTTTGGCTTTTTCTACGTATGAAGTACTGAGGAATCAAACCCGGGTCTTCATGTATGCTAGGCAAGCACTCTATCCTTGTCTAAACTACCAGCTCCAGATAGTGACTTTTATAGCTTGTCTTGGTAAGAGATGTGAGAATGTGTAGGATAAAAAGAACACAAAAGAGGGGCATAAGATTATCAGACAAAGGTGGAGAGAGTGTGTGTAGGGAATAGAATAAAAGCTTAGGAAGATGAAGCTCAATGAGGCCCTAGAGAGTGATAAGGGAAGGAAGAGCCAATTCATTGCTAAGAACACCTGAGAAGTTATAATGAAGGTTTGGGAAAGTGGCAGGGTTGTAGAAAGAACTGAAGTTGGTTATATGTGGTGATGCATTTTTATATTCTCAGTACCTGGGATGTTGAAGCAAAAGGATTGCAGGCTTAAGGCCAGCCTGAGCTAAACAGTGAGATACTGTCCTAAAACATAAATAAAAACAAACCCTCCTCCCAAAACATTGAGGTTGCAGGGTAGGGGAGAAGAATAAATCTGAGGCAGAATATCAACACAGTCTTGGGGTTAGTTGATGATTTCTCTTCTTCCCTTTTTACTAGTTAGCAAATAACTGTCATAAATGTGAAAAGAATAAGAAATGATGATGAAGCTGGTCAGTGACAAGACCTGTTGTGGTAAGGGAAGATTCATGGTACACAGCAATATTTGTCAATTTTTTCAAATAGGCAATGTACATATACATGACAGAAGCATTCAAAAGTCACAAAGGAATTATTAGTGGAGTTATACTGAACAGTAGTCTCCTTCCATATCTGTTCCCTAAAAACCTGGGCTCCCTCCTAAAGGATAAGTCAGTACTGAATTTCTTTTAGATTTCTTTTTTTTTCTTTTCTTTTCTTTTTTTTTTTTTTTTGCCAGTCCTGGGCTTGAGCTCAGGGCCTGAGCACTGTTCTTGGATTTTTCTCAAGGCTAGAGCTCTACCACTTGAGTCTCAGCACCATTTCTGGCTTTTTCTAAGTATGTGGTACCAAGTGCTAGGCAAGCACTCTACCACTAGGCCAAACTCCCGGTCCCTCTTTTAGATTTATTAAGGGATAGTTTATGTATATATACTGTACCTATATATAATAAAACCAATTATATTGTATATATCGCTCTGAACCTTGCTTTTAAACATTTTCATGGGAAGTCATTCTATAGCAGATACACTCTTTATTTTCCTTTCTTCTTTCTTTTCCTTGTACCAGTCCAGAGGCTTGAACTCAGGACCTCATACTCTTGCTCTGGCTTTTCAATCAAGGGGGTCACTCTACTACTTGAGCCATACCTTCATTTCTGACTTTTTGCTGGTTAACTGAAGATAAGTCTTAAACTTTTCTGCCTAGGCTAGCCTGAAACAGTAATCAAGAACTAATACATTAAGCCGGGAACAATGGCTCACGCCTGTAATCCTAGCTACTCAGGAGGCTGAGAGCTGAGGATCAAGGTTCAAAGCCAGCCCCTGGCACTAAAGTCAGTGAGACTCTTATCTCTGACTAATCACTAGAATGTGGGAAGTGAGGCTGAGGCTCTAGAGGTAGGGCTGTAGCCTTGAGCTGAAGAGCTCAAGGACAGTGCCCAGGCCCAGAGTTCAAGCCCCATGACCCACCAAAAAAAAGGAATTAATACATCAACTTTTTTTTTGGCCTAGAGGTAGAGTGCTGGCCTAGCATGCACAAAAACCTGAGTTCGATTCCTCGGTACCACATACATAGAAAAAAGCCAGAACTGGTGCTGTGGCTCAAGTGGTAGAGCTATAGCCTTGAGAAAAACCCAAAGACAGTGCTCAGGCCCTGAGCTCAAGCCCAGGACTGGCAAAATAATAATAATAATAATAATAATAGCAGCTCCAGTAGATGGCAGCAGTAGCTCTACCTCTGGGGGGGCAGCAAATAGGGTCAAGTCAGAGGAGGTTCTGATCCCAACTGAACCACAACCTATTTGTATATTCAAATAAAGACATTTTGGGGGGCTGGCAAAGTGGCTCAGTGGTAGAGTGCTTGCCTAGCAGGCATTAAGCCCTGGGCTCGATTTCTTGGTACCACATAAACAAAAAAAGCTGGAAGTGGTATTTTGGCAAGTGGTAGAGTGCTAGCCTTGAACAAAAAGCAGCTTAGAGACAGTACCCCTGCGTTTAAGCCTCAGGACTGGCACACACACACACACACACTCCCCCCTCTCCTCCCTCCCCACCTCTCTGTATATAGGCCAGGCTGGCTTCAAACTTGCAATTCTCCTGCCTCTACCTCCCAAGTACTGGGATTACAAGTCTGTACCACTGTGTTCAATAAATGCCCTTTATTGTCTATCTTTAAGAAGTACACAGGAGTTCGAACATCACTAGTAATAGTTCGAACATTACTCGTAATAGTCTCCTCAAAAATAAAATAACTTTGATCTAAAAGTTCATTTCATTATTATCTTTCATGTAGTGTGACAGCACACAATTAAATATTTATCTGTCCTGAGTAACATTCATTATTGGTATTAGTGGAAGCTGGAAATATAGTTGGAAGTGTGGTTGACTGTTTCCACAAAACCTGGAAAGATAAGTGGGGAATGACAGCTCTTACATAAAAGAAAATGAAGAGAAAAGCAATGAGAAAAGAAATCTGGAAAAATATATGAGAAAAGACAGTAGAAAAGCAAGTAACTCATGAACCATCTGTCTCAGAGAGAGTCTGATTATAATTCATTCCTTGATGTTGTTGCTGTTTTAATCTTTAGAAAAGACAGTGCTAAGGTGAATTAAATTGTCTTGAAAAATTATGCTTCAAATTTCTAGATCCTCCAAAATGATTTAATCTAACTTATTGTTAGGGTTCACAGTCTATCCCTCACACTTTAAAATAAAGATAAGTCTTACTCTTGGGAACAATGGAAAGGATTTACAAAAACTGGACTCTGTAACAGAAGAAACCAGCAGTGACCACAGACAGACAGGAGAGACATAACTATCAGGCTAGTGAAAGCTCATAGCCTGGTTAGTTGGGCACAAAAGAAGCCTGGCTTGCCCACCTAGCCATATGTCTATACTTAAGTATGGAATTGTATGGAAAACAAGGTAATCAAAGAAGGAAATTCCTTTTACATTTTCCAAATGGTAAATTCAGAGACTATTTCTAACCCAGAAAATGCAGACCACTTTAATACAACCAGGTTATCAATTTGATTAACATTGTATATGAAACCAGGTAACTCACACACTCTCTCTCTATATATATATATCTAAACATATATAAACTATATATACATATATATATGTGTATATATATATATATATATATATATATATTTTTTTTTTTTTTTTGCTAGTCCTGGACTTGAGCTCAGGGCCTGAGCACTGTCCCTGGGCTTTCTCAAGGCTAGAGCTCTTCCACTTCCGGCTTTTTTTTTCTATATATGTGGTACCGAGGAATCGAACCTGGGCCTTTTGCATGCTAGGCAAGCACTCTACTACTAGGCCAAACTCCCAGCTCCTAGCTATTTTATTATTTATCAATTATAGATCTTTCATTTGATAGTTAGAAGATATTAAAATGCATGAGCCAGTGAACTTAAGTCTAATAGATTGGACATTCCACTGTATACTCCTTAGACGTGGATTTCATCACAAACTCCACAATAAAACAACACAAAGATATTCCTTGAAAACTCAAGTTGGGGTGCTTATGTATCAACAAGTCTTCCTTTATGTGACTGGATTCTTATAGATTCCTATTCCTATCCAAGCATTAAAAAGTGTGTACATGGTAGCCTTGAGCTGAAGAGCTCAGAGACAGTGCCCAGGCCCAGTTCAAGCCCCATGACCCACAAAAAAAAAAAAAAAAAAAAAAAAAAAAAGGGTGTACACAATGAACTTCTAATCCTTACCTGTGTCTCCTGTCGCAAACTGTTATCTTCACCCTCTTTCTCAACTTCTTCCTTACTTGGAGTCTTAGATATAAGCTTGCCTTTGTTTATGGATTCTTCCACCAGTTTTTTTTCTGATTCTTTCATTATTTCCAGGGTTTCTTGAGTAGTGTTACTGTTAGACATGTTCTTCAGAAGAATACAGTTGCTTCTATGGATTCCTGAAGAAACATTAAAGGTATGTCTTATTTCATAAATTACTATGTATCTATAATATACAAACCCTTAGCCTAATTTTGATTATGTTCTAAAAACTAAGTGCCAGTGATTATATAGAGAGATTGCTCTCTTGAACACTTGTTTGTTAAACATGTCATTTGAAATATGATGTAAAAATCAATGTTAATACATTCTTTAATAAAAAAACAAACACAAGACTTGATTTGTATTTCACATATGTGTATTTTTTTCTAGCAATCTTCTCACAATCTAAAAATGTTTGGTAAATGGCTGCCCCAAACCATTTTCCTTTTCTAACTTTATTAAAGTAAAATTGACAACTAAAAACTACTTGAAAACATACAACTGGACAACTGACAACATATGTGTACATATATGAAACGACTATAATTAAGATAGCAAGCATATCCATCACCCTACCCTCAAGTTTCCTGTATCTCTTCATGATCTTTCCTCCCTCCATACCACATCTAGCTGCTATAGATATGCGTCTGTCACAACAAATTAATCTGCATTTTCTAGATGGGGTGTAGGTGGTTGGAGATTGAACCCAGAGCCTCATATATGCTAAGCACACACTGTCATACAAAGCAATCTAAGCATTCAGTCCTGAAGTAATTAGTCTTGACAATACATGCCGAAGTAATTAGTTGTGACAATACAGGCCCCCCCTCTTAGGATCTTAGTCTTTCCTTTCTCTTAAGTAAGCTAAAAGGTAAGAAGGGTCTCTCTTGAGGAAGAATCTTTGCTTTGATATCCTTGCTCTTTGGGTTAAGTCAAACTACTGTTCCTAAATGATACAATTATCTATAGTGCAGGTGTTGTTATTCTTTTTTTGGGGGGAGGGGGGTTGAATTCAGGGCCTAGATGCTGTCTTTTAAGCTTCATTTTCCCACTGGAATGACAATCTACTACTTGTGCCATGTCACAGCTCCACTCCACTCTGACTTTTTGCTGGATAATCAAAGATAACAGCCTCCTTACATGGAGGCTATTTAATTCTAAATAGTTCAGTCTGACTTTTAGAAAGACTGGAAATGGGGGCCAGGAGTGTGGCCTAGTGGTAGAGTGCTCTTCTAGCACGCATGAAGCCCTAGGTTCAATTTTTCGGTACCACATACACAGAAAAAGACAGAAATGACATTGTGGCTCAAGTGACAGAGCACTAAGTCTTGAGCAAAAAGTGTCCAAGGACAATGCCCAGGCCCTGAGTTCAAGCCCCAGGGCTAGCAAAACAACAACTTGAAGCTACCCTAGGCTTTAAAAAATGTCCTTGAGATTTCTGCAAAAACTCAAGCTGGAGGCATGGCTCATGTGGTAGAGCATCAGCTGGAGTGAGGCCAAGAGTTTAAACTCCAGTACCAAAGGATTTCGCTATATTTCCATATATGTATATAGTGATGTACCTTGATTTTTCTTTTTTCTTTTTTTTTTCCTTTTGGCAAGTCCTGGGGCATGATTAGGGCCTGGGTACTGTCTCTTTTACTGAAGGCTAGCACTCGACCACTTCAGCCACAGGTACTACTTCTGGCCTTTTCTGCTTATGTTACTAAAGAATTAAACCCAGAGATTCTTGCATGCTGGGCAAGCACTCTACCACTAAGCCATATTCCTAGCCCTTGATTATTCTTTTTACTCCCCCTTGTCCCTCTGTTTTAAAAGTTTTTAGTTTCATTATGTTATTTTTTGCATGAATATAATATACCTTGACTATATTTACCTCCCTTGCCTTCCTGTTACCTCTTGTCTTTTTTTCTCCCCTTTTTTGCTTTGACTTCCTAAAAAGCCTACTAGCTTCTCCTGGAAATTCCCCAGGCCATTATTTCTGAAATAGTTCTAACATTTATATGGTTGGTTCTCTAAAATAAGCATTATTCTTAGGGAAAAGGTTCCTGAAATAAACTTTTCTGGGCCAAAACAAAAGTAAAAGTTGCAATTGAAGGCCAGGACAATTCTTTAACTAAAAAAACAAAAGACCACTTAATAAGCAAGAATAAAACCAGTAAAAGATTAAAAGGCAAAGAAGTAATTATCACTTTAGATGGTGTATTTGTTATAGAAAATTTTGGGAGAAAGAGAATAGACTATTTCATATGTAAATGTGATAAGAACAAAGCAAAGACATTAAGCTCCCAGGAGGGCTTGGATGAGTGCTTCCCACAACCTATCTGTGAACACTGTACATTACATCCAGGAAAATGGCACAATTTCAAGGCAGAATGTCTCCTGAGGACAGTCAAGGGCTCAGTGTTGCACAGAGGGGAATGTCTGATATGGGGGCTATCTGATACAAGCTGATCCAGGGGAGGATGATTAGAAGCCAGATTCAGTCATTTATTTCAGGGAGAATACTACAGATATCTCATAAATTTTTTGACTGCCAAGGTAAGCACCTTCCAGAACAATAAGATTATTTACTCTTCCATCAACTCTACAAACAAGTTTCTAGACAATAGGCCAAAACATACACTATGTAGAGGATACTCAGAGATAGGTCAGTAATACAAGTCAGAATACAAGTAAGAAGTCAATATTAGGAACTAAAAATTCTACCTTACCTGTAGTTTTTCAAGCTCTTACTAATTCATATATCAAGACTAAATTACTGCAAAATGGCTCACATTGAAAAACTTGGGGTCCAGGAGTAGATAAAACAATTTATGGGTGGCTAAGTAGGGTGGTAAATGTCTGTAGTCTGATTTATTCAAGAGGTAGAGATCAGGAGGATCATGGTTTGAGGCCAAGCAAAGAAAGTTAGCAAGATCCCATCTCAATCACTAAGCCGGGCATGACAGTATCTATCTGTAGTCCTAGCCACCTGAGAGGCCATTGGTAGAAGGCTCATAGTCTAGACTAGCAACTACTTAAGCACCTACATAAATATGTAATCAAAGTGAAGGAGGAGGTGAAGGAGATGAAGGAGGAGGTGGAGGAGGAGGTGGAGGAGGAGGAGGAGGAGGAGGAGGAGGAGGAGGAGGAGGAGGAGGAGGAGAAGAATGGGGTATAGCTCAAGTGCTAGACCTTATGCCTAGCAAGTATGAGGCCTTGAATTCTGGAGGGAAAGTACTGGAGAGAAAGGAGGAAGAGGAGAAAAAAAGAGGAAGAAATGGAAACAGCAGCACCAGAAGCACTCTGGGTGGTACGCACCTGTGTCCTAGCTACTCAGGAGATAGTGGAAAGAATACTCAAGAAACACCATGAAATTCTATCTAAAAAGAAAGAAAAGCAAAAAGGGCTAGGAACATGGCTCAAGTGGTAGAGCACATGCCTAAATAGGCACAGGGCCCTGGACTCAGATTCTAGTACCACCAAAAATAAAACTGTGATACTTTCATATATTGAACTATATGTTTAACAATTTTTTTAAAAAAAGAATGAATTATCGTGTGTACTGATATACACAAAAGATGGCTGGTTAAGCCAGGCATGGTGGCTCACGTCTGTAATACTAGCTACTCAGGAAGCTGAGATCTGAGGATCATGGTTCAAAGCCAGCCCGGGCACTAAAGACCATGAGATTCTTATCTCCAATTAACCTCCAGAAAACCGAAATGGTGCTCTGGCTCTAGGGGTAGCATTGAGCAGAAAAGCTTAGGAACAATGCCCAGGCCCAGAGTTCAAGTCCTACAACCGACAAAAACAACAACAACAACAAAAACATGGCTGTTAGCTGGGCAATGGTGGCTCATGCTGTAATCCTAAATACTCAGGAGGCTGAGATCTGAGGGTCACAGTTTAAAGCCAACAAAAGCCCATGAGACTCTCATCTCCAATTAATCAGCAAAAGGTGGAAATGGAGGTATACACTAGAAGTATACCAGCTGTGAACAAGAAAGCTGAATTCAAGCACTAGTATCACTGTGGTAAGGAGACCATGGGTGGATATCAAACTTTGATGGTGCTAGGTACACTTTCGAGGTTCAATTACAGGTTCAGATACAGCCATGTAGCAAGACCTTCTCTCAAAGACCTTTCTATGGTGGGTTACGGTACACCTGTAATCCCAGCTACCTGTGAATTGTTTATGGCTGAATATTACATATAAGGAGGCAGGTCTAGCTCCTGTTGCAATCCTAGCTACTCAGGAGGCTGAGATTTGAGGATCAAATTCAAAGCCAGTCAGGGCAGAAAAGTTTGTAAGATTCTTATCTCCAATAATGACTCAGAAAAGACTGGAAGTGACACTGTGGCTCAACCTGTAGAGTGCTAGCCTTGAACACAAAAAGGCTCAGGGACAGTACCCAGGCTCTGAGTTCAAGCCCAAAGAGAAAAAAAAAAAGTCAGGTCTACCAGGCTCCAAAACTCCAGATTCTTTCCTCTATAGTGTCAAAATAAAGGACAAAAACCCAGAGCAATTTAACTCCAAGGCTGAACAGAGATGCCTAATAGTCTTGGAGAGAAAAACAAGAAGAAAGTTCCACTGGCATATGAGATTTAGGCCCAACTTTCCCTTTTCAGGAAGAAGCAGGATTTATGGGAATAAAGTATAAAGAGCTTGATAAACACATACTAGTTATATGAAGGTCATCAAACCTTCTAAGGAATACAAAAGTCAACTGTCAAAGGCTTTACTAGTATTAGGCCAACAAAAACAGTAATAGTTGTACCTATTTTCCAAATAAGAAAAAAAAATTTTGGGGGAGGGGGGCAGTCCTGGGCTTGAGCTCAGGGCCTGAGCACTGTCGTTGGGCTTTCTCGAGGCTAGAGCTCCTGGCCTTCATTTTTTTTTTTTTAAAAAAAGAGTCTCACTGTGTAACCTTAAAAAGTCTGGCCTACTGGTAGAGTGCTTGCCTAGCATACACAAAGATCTGGGTTCAATTCCTCAGTACCACATACACAGAAAAAGCCAAAAGTGGTGCTGTGGCTCAAGTGGTAGAGCTCTAGCCTTAAGTGAGCCTAAGGACAGAGCTCAGGTCTTGAGTTCAAGACCCAGGACTGGCAAAAAAGAAAAGAAGTCTTACCGTGTAGCCTCCCCAAGGAGGAGGAGGAGGAGGAGGAGGAGGAGGATGAGGAGGATGAGGAGGAAGAGGAGGAGGAGAAGGAGGAGGAGACTGCCAAATCATGTCATAAAGCATATACCCTGTATTTTCTTACATTTAGTCATTTGGCTTATTCTGAGTTTTTAAAATATAATTTTAGGGGCCGGGAGTTTGGCCTAGTGGTTAAGGTGCTTGCCTAGCATGCATGAGGACCCGGGTTCGATTCCTCGGTACCACATACATAGAAAAAAGCCGGAAGTGGTGCTGAGGCTCAAGTGGTAGAGCTTTAGCCTTGAGAAAGTCCAAGGACAGTGCTCAGGCCCTGAGCTCAAGCCCAGGACTGGCAAAAATAAATAAATAAATAAATAAAATATAATTTTATTGTTTTTATTAAGGTGCTTTACAGAGGGGTTACTATTTCATAAGTCAGATGATGAGTAAATTTCTTTTCTTGAACAATGCTACCACCCTTTGCTTAACTTTCCCTCAGTTTTTCCCTCCATTCTTTTTTTTTTGGGGGGGGGGGGGTCGGTTGTAGGACTTGAACTCTGGGCTTGGGCATTGTCCTTGAGCTCTTCAGCTCAAGGCTACCTACCATCCTACACCACTTCTGGCTTTCTGGTGATTAATTGAGGTAAGAGTTTCATGGACTTTTTAGCGCCTGGGCTGGCTCTGAACTGTGATCCTTAGATCTCAGCCTCCTCAGTAGCTAAGATCACAGGCATGAGCCACCATACCCAGCTTCCCCTCCATTCTTGTCCACAAGTTACACAGGTCATTTTCCATAGTACATTATAATTTCCACAGTATGATTGCCTTTGTACACTTGACATTTCCATCTCTCCCACCCCCCCACCATTCCACCAGTCCTAGAGCCTAGGCACTGTCCTAGCTTTCTTTGCTCAAAGCTAGTACTCTACAACTTGCATCACAGCACCACTTCCAGCTTTTTCTAAGTATGTGGTACTGAGGAATCAGACCCAAGGTTTCATGCATGCTCGGCAAGCACTCTACCAATAGGCAACACTCCTGGCCCAACCACCCACCCTCTCTCCCTCCCTCCCTCTCTCTTTTTTACATTTAATATATTTTATTTAAATAGCATTACACATGGTTGTTTAAAAATATGGATGCTTCAGCTGTCCCTGCCAGGCAGGTTGGCTCACACCTGTAATCCTAGCTACTCAGGATACTAAGATTTAAGGATTGCAGTTCAAAGCCAGCTAGGGCACTAAAAATCCATAAAACTATTATCTCCAATTAACCACCAGAAATCCAGAAGTGGCGCTGTGGCTCAAGGGGTAAGGCAGTAGCTTTGAGGTGAAGAGCTCAGGGACAATGCCCAAGCCCAGAGTTCAAGTCCCACAAACTACACACACACACACACACACACACACACACACACACACACTCACACACACACAAAGATTTCTGTCCCTTTCACTTGCCTCTCTCCTCCAATTCTTCCTCACTCTTATCTTCTGCTCCCTCGCCCTCTCTCCCAACAGTTTTACTATGTAGCCAGTCCTGCCTTGAACTCTCAATCCTCCTGCCTCAGCCTCACTAGCATTGGGATTATAGGCATCATCAAGCCTAGTTCCAATGAACTTTAAGATAAAAGTTTCTATTTCTGCAAAAAATGCCATTGGGATTTTGTTATCTTTAAGCAGTTCTACAAAGGAGTTTCAATTCACAAACTACTTTGAATAGGAATCAATATTTTAGATAACTGGAAAATCCTCAACTGGCCAATTCGAGAAAATAATGAAATAGAGAAAAAACAAAAGTTTATAGCCCATCATTCTCATCCATTTTTCTCAACCCTTGTCACTGGAATTTTAATAGGGAATACATTGTATCATTGATTTCTTGGGTAGCATTGGCATCTTAACAATGCAATATTAAATTTTCCAATCTATGAGCATAGTATGTCTTTCCATTTGTAAAATTCTTCAGCAATGCCAGGTGCCAGTGGCTCATGCCTATAATCCTAGATATTCAGGAAGCTGACATCTGAAGATCGAGGTTCAAAGCCAGCCCGGGCACAAAACTCTGTGAGACTTTTACCTCCAATTAACCACCAGAAAACTGGAAGTGGCATTGTGCTCAAGTCGTAAAGCCTCCCAACCAACAGAAATAAAACAAACAAACAAAAACAAGCAACAACAACAACAAACTTCAGCAATATCTAACAACGTTTCACAGCTTTCACTGTACAAGTCTCTCACCTCCCTGGTTAAGTCCTAAGAATTATATTCTTTTTCATGCTACTATAAAACAAATTCTTTTCAAATTTTTCTTTTTTTCTTTTTTTTTTTTTTGCCAGTCCTGGGCTTGAGCTCAGGGCCTGAGCACTGTCCTTGGATTTTCTCAAGGCTAGAGATCTACCACTTGAGCGTCAGCACCACTTCCAGCTTTTTTCTATGTATATAGTACCGAGGAATCGAACCCGGGTCTTCATGCATGCTAGGCAAGCACTTTAACCACTAGGCCAAACTCCCGGCCCGCAAATTTTTCTTTATTGAACCCTCATTGTTAGTGTATACCAATGCAACAGACTTTTGTGCAGTAACAATCTCCTGCTATTTTACTGAATTCATTTCTTAGTTCTAATTTTAGGGGTTATTTCACATAAAATATTATCTTCTATGAAGAGGATCTTTTTTTTCTTTGCAATGTGGATGCAATGAATTTCTTTTTCTTGTCTAATGGCTATATCATCTTTTCTTCTTGAATGATTTCAGTAGTCTTCTACCTGGTCTACCTGTTCCTACCTTCATTCCCCTATGGTATTTTCTAAACAGTACCCTAAGTGAATGTATAAAAATGTCACGTCAAGGGCCGGGAGTTTGGCCTAGTGGTAGAGTGCTTGCCTAGCATGCACAAAGACCGGGGTTCGATTCCTTGGTACCACATACTTAGAAAAAGCCAGAAGTGGTGCTGAGGCTCAAGTGGTAGAGTGCTAACCTTGAGAAAAATCCAAGGACAGTGCTCAGGCCCGAGCTTAAGCCCAGGACTGGCAAAAAAAAAAAAAAAAAAGAAAAGTCACGTCCAGGGGCTGGGAGTTTGGCCTAGTAGTAGAGTGCTTGACTAGTATACATGAAGACCTGAGTTCAATTCCTCAGTACCACATACAGAGGGGGGGGGAAAGCCAGAAGTGGTGCTGAGGCTCAAGTTGTAGAGCTCTAGCCTTGAGAAAGTATAAGGACAGTGCTCAGACACTGAGCTCAAGCCCAGGACTGTCAAAAAAAACCCAAAAAAGTCACGTCTATACCTTTGTTCAAAATGCTTCAAGAGCTACCTTTTTCACTCAGAGCAAAAGGTTTCCTTCTGCATTCCAATTGTCCCAAAAGCTAGTCTGAGAATTCTCTGAGAACAGAAAACAAGGTCCACCATAAATTCTTCACAGATAGTGTAAGAAGAACAATAGAAGGGCTGGGAGTTTGGCCTAGTGGTACAGTGCTTGCCTAGCATGCAAGCTAGGTTAGATTCCTTGGTACCACATACATAGAAAATAAAAGGCACAAGTAGTGCTGTGGCTCAAGCGGTAGAGCTCTAAGCCTTGAGAAAGCCCAAGGACAATGCTCAGGCCCAGAGTTCAAGCCCCAGGGACTTGCAAAAGGAAAAAAGAATAGAAGATTCTTAGTTTCTTTCACTTAAAAAAATCTAGAGGTGTGGAACTGGGTGCCTATGGCTCATATCTTTCGTCCTAGTTACTCAAGAGACTGAGATCTGAGTACTGAGGTTCAAAGCCACACTGAACAGAAATGACCATGAGATGCTTATCTCTAACTACCAGAAAGTTGGAAGTGGAGCTAGCCTTGAACAAAGCAAGTTGAAGGATAGTGCTGACGCCCTGAGTTCAAGCCCCATGAGAGCTTGACCCCCTGACCCCCACAAAATTTAGAGATGGAATTTTCAGTCCCTTTGGCAAATTAGATGCCATGATTTGCTATGACAAGGTACAAACAATGAGCTCAGTGAAATTTGCTCAAACTTCAGTCAGTACCTAGAAGCCAGCTAGGGAAGTGGAAATTAAAGCCTATCTCCAGAACAATGAGCTAACTCTAAATTCAATAGAATTCTATGAGATCTCAGTGGAAAAGAAAGAAAAAAACAAAGAAAGAAAGAAAGAAAGAAAGAAACAAACAAACAAAGGGGGAAAAAGCTGCTGATATCTTACTCAGCTTTAAAGCCACCAAAATAAGAAGGCTTTATATATAAAAATTAATCACCCCTTAAAAGAAATGCAAATAAAAACAACCCTGAGATACCATCTTACACCAATCAGAATGGCCATATTCTCTATTCAGACAACAAATGCTGGTGGGGATGTGGAGAAAGAGGAACCCTACAGCACTGCTGGTAGGAATGTAAACTAGTACGACCACTCTGGAAAGCAGTCTTGAGGTTCTTCAAAAACTAAACACTGACTTACCTGACGATCCAGCCATACCACTACTAGGCATCTACACTGAGCAACCTGACCCAGAATATGATAAAGATACTTACACAGTCATGTTCATCCCTGCACCCTTCACAATAGGCAAGAGATGGAAACAACCCAGATACCTTACTGCAGATGAATGGATACAAAATATGTGATACATATATATTCTATAGACATATATTGATATATTGTATTATAGAGAATGCTATATATCTGTGACATAGAAAGATTCAGTTTCATTTTAATTATGTTCTTAAATTAATGTGCCAGTGATTGCATATAGTTTCTTGAATACTTGACTGCAGAACACGACATTTGAAATAAAATGTAAAAACTCAGTTTTAATAAAAAGTTCTAATAAAAAATTAATCACCCTTGATCTAGAATTAGAGTTAATGTCAAGTCTTAATTCTTAGCATAAACCCAAAGTGACCACAATGGCAGCTCAATTCAGACCAGGTAGATGGTATTCAAATCATAAAAACATTAACTTAGAAAGCTAGATGCGGTGGCTCACGCCTGTAATCCTAGCTACTCAGGAGGCTAAGAGCTGAGGATCAAGGTTCAAAGTCAGGTGGGGCGCTAAAGTCCGGGAGACTCTTATCTCCAATTAGCCACCAGAAAATGGCACTGTGGTTCAAGGGGTAGAGAAGTAGCCTTGAGCTGAAGAGCTCAAGGACAATGCCCAGGCCAAAGGGTAAGATGGTAGCCTTGAGCTAAGAGTTCAGGGACAGGGTCTGTGCCCAGAGTTCAAGTTTCACAACCAACAAACAAAAAAGAAAAGAAAAGAAAAGAAAGAAAGAAGGAAGGAAGGAAGGAAGGAAGGAAGGAAGGAAGGAAGGAAAAGAAAGTTAACTTAGGAGTTTAGTATTAGTGGAAGTGAAAGTGTGGCTCACGTGGTAGAGTACCAGCTTTGAGCAAAAAAAGACAAGCAAGAATATGACTGAATTCAAGCCCTACAACCAGCAAAAATAAGAGAAAATTAGTATGTAGAAAATGGCTACAGTATATATACTTAACAACAAATTTTGAGAGAAAATACTTTATACTATCTTTGAAACACTATTTCACAGCATCAAAAATCACAGGTCATACAGATGCCACAATGGTAAGGTTTTTGTATGAGCTAGGACTCAGATCCTTTGTTATCTATGAATTTCTGACAGGGTTAGTACTAAGTCTATTGTAAGACATCATATAGGAATCTTTTAGGCAGCTCCAAAGAAATGAAATAACATAGGTTTTTATTAAGAACACAGACTCTGTGTTTGATGTAAAAAAAAATGTGTTAGTTTGAAAAAGAATGAAGTGTAATTTTATTTCTAATTGTGTTTCTACTTCCTGTGAACATCTTTTGGATTGCAATCATAGCTCTGATGAAGCAAATTTTTACCCCTCCCTTCATAAAGCAAGATTTTTTACTGGAAATTATGATAGACCATAAAAAATATTAAATCCTATGTGGTATGTATTTAAATGTCTCGTCAATAAAGTGACCAAATTAAAGCTAAAAAAAAAATCACAGGTCATCACTACTACACTGTTGGTGGGAGTGCAAACTTGTTCAACCACTATGGAAAGCAGTGTGGCAGTGCCTCAAAAGGCTAAACATAGAACTCCCCTATGACCCAGCAATTCCACTACTTGGCATTTACCCAACCATCCAGAAACAAGGGCATACTAAATCCACTAGCACAACAATGTTCATTGCAGCACTATTCACCATAGCAAAGATATGGAACCAACCTAGATGTCCCTCAGTTGATGAATGGATCAACAAGTTGTGGTATTTGTACACAATGGAATTCTATGCTGCTGTCAGAAAGAACGACATCGACCCATTTGTTAGGAAATGGAAAGACTTAGAAAAAATCATATTAAGTGAAGTAAGCCAGACTCAAAGGAACTTAGGCTCAATGGTTTCCCTCATTTGTCATAATCGGTAGAAACCTTGGGCTCTACTAGCAGAGATCTGCAATAGAGCAAAATCTTGATACATAAGGCCATATAGTATGAAGCTAATTGAAAGGACCTCCAGGATATTGAAACGAAAGCCATATAACGAATGATTGTTGTCCTTAATGTACTATGTTGTCTCTCATCTCCTTTGCTGTCTCTTGGGTATCTCATATTGTTACAGTATCTCACTTTGTTATCTGATATATTGAATTTATTTGTATTTGGTTATTTGAAATTTGATAGGGAAGGGGGGAAAACCAAGACAGGTGGAGGGGTGGAGGGGAGGGTAATGGGTACCAAGACATGTGAAAGGGTATCAATGTATGTGAATTAATGCACTTTCTATCTGGCAAATATCATGTAACCCTTTTATTAATTACAATAAAAAATATTTAAAAAAATCACAGGTCACTAAGTAAACGCATTCTGCAAGGCTAAATGGTGTTGTGCTGTATGTTCTATTCATTGGTCCTGAGGTTAGCAAATCTGATCTACTCCATGGCAATTAGCTCTCACTAAGAGCTGCAAAATGCGATCACTTACCAAACCAAATGCTATTGCTACAGACCATCCTAGTTCCCTAAAAATGAGTAGCAGGGGTAGGTAGTAATATCAGCAACAACGAATTTAAGGAAATAACATGGATCCCAGAATCTCTAGAAATACTTCATTTTAAAAATTTAAAAATTCAGGAATCCTTGACTAGTCAGAAAATTAACACCAGGAAAGCTGGGTGCAGTGGCTCATGCCTGTAATCCTAGCTATTCAGGAGGCTGACATCTGAGGATCAAGGTTCAAAGTCAGCCAGGGCATAAAAGGACCTGAAACTCTTATCACAAATTAACCCCAAGAAAACAGGAAATGGAGCTTGGCTCAAGGGCAGGACAGTAGCCTAGAGCTGAAGAGCACCAGGATGACTCCCAGGCCTAGGGGTGTAGGGCAGTAGTCTAGAGCTCAGGGACAGGGCCCAGACCGAGTTCACATCCCATGACCCACAAAAAAAAAAAAAAAAAAGAAAGAAAGAAAGAAAGAAAGAAAGAAAGAAAGAGAAGAGAAGAGAAAAAGAAAACTAACACCAGAAAGAGAGGAATTAGTAGGAAATGGGGAAAACAAGGTGCTGCCCAACACAAATCACAATACTGAAGTTTCCCAGCATGTGAGATATAGAACTAAATGTAATTGTTGTTCTTAATGTACTATGTTACTTCTCTTCTCTTTTTTATGCCCTTTGTTTAATTTCATATTGTTACTGTATCTGACTTTATAGATGCATTTATTTGTTTATTTGCAATAGGAAAGCGGGGGGGGGGGGAGGAACAAGATGATTGGGAGGGGGTGGTAGGAGGGAAATGGGGACAAAAACTTGAGAAGGGGTATCAATGTGTGAGAAGTAATACACCTACTATCTAGCCAATGTAACTATAACCCCTCTATACATTACCCTGACAATAAAAAATGGGAAAAAAAAAAAAAACTAAAGATTTGGCCGGGAGTTTGGCCTAGTGGTAGAGTGCCTGCCTAGCACGAAGACCCAGGTTCAATTCCTCGGTACCACATACATAGAAAAAAGCCGGAAGTGGTGCTGAGGCTCAAGTGGTAGAGCTCTAGCCTTGAGAAAGTCCAAGGACAGTGCTCAGGCCCTGAGCTCAAGCCCAGGACTGGCAAAAAAAAAAAAAAAAACCCAAAAACAAAAAACTAAAGATTTTAACTTAAGACTGATAACTATTTGTTTTTTTATTAAAGAATTTATTAACATTGATTTTTTACATCATATTTCAAATGACATGTTTAACAAACATTGTTTTTATAACTTTTTTCACAGAAAGTTAAAATGAGTATAAAAATTCACTTATCTGAGCCTTTTTTCTCTACATTCTCAAGTCACAGACGGCTCCTACAATCCTTAGAATTCCATTATGCCAGACCTTTTCTCTCTACTTCCTTTCTCTACCACTGTCCATTACACCTTGAGAAAAAAAAATTGCTGTTTGCAACATTTGCTCTTCACACTCCATATGAGTGCATTTCTTCTCCCTTACCTGCAAACTTCCCTTGAAGCAAAGCATGAATGTAATAATTACAAATTAAATGAGAGAAACAGACAAAACAAAAGTACTATCATATACCTCATTGTTGCTCATGAACATCCTACAATCTATTTGGATAACTGGGTATACCCCATTTCCTGGGATGCCACTGAACAGTAGTAATTCATAAAGTACTAATCTCAAAGTGAAATAAGCATTTCTGATCTCCATTTTCTGGCACGTGGTGGTAAGTGAATACTAAGAACTAGACAAAATCTGAATTTTTTCATCTGCTTCACACAGTTTGTATGTGTGTGTGTGTGTTTCAGTAATATTAAATATACTTATACTGTTGCATATTAGAAAAGAAAAAACTGGCCTTGCATTTATGGCTCACACCTATAATCATAGCCACTCAAGAGACTAAGATCTGAGAATTGTGGTTTGAAGCCAGCCTAGGTAGACAAATATAAGAAATTCTTATCACCAATTAGCCCCCCCCCAAAAAAATGACTAGAGATATGGCAAGTGGGGAAAGGCCCCGAGTTCAAACTCCAGAACTAGTACCAAAATAAAGAAAAAGGCAGAGATTATTGCCCAGTAAAAATAGGTAATAAATGTTTCTAGGATTTTTTTGGCTGAAATTTCCTGTATATTTATTTCATTTGAACAAGTCCCACATAAATAAATGTCTCAGTCCATCAGGACTCAATTCCAAGGGCTCTACAAAGACAGATAATTTGAAAAGCAATGGGCAGAATTATAGAAATTTCTATTTTTCTGTTTCCAAGAATTCTTAAGGTGTTAACCCAGAAAAAATGTGATAGACACAACTTTTAGTGTGAGTCATAAATTATTCTGAAGGTTTTTGTTTTTTTTTTTTTAAGTTAGGGCAAAGGGAAGTAGTGCTATGGCTCAAAGGTAGGGTGGTAGTAATGAGCTGAATAGCTCAGGGTCTATAGTCAAGAGTTGAATAGCTCAGGGGCAATACCCAGACAGAGAGTTCAAGTCCCATGACCCACAGAAAAACAAAAAACAAAACAACAACAAAAACCGGCAAATAGCCGGGTGCTGGCAACTCATGCCTGTAATTCTAGAGACCCAGAAGTCTGCAATCTGACCATCACAGTTTGAAGCCAGCCTGGGCAGGAAATTCTGTGAGATGCTTATTTCCAATTAACCACCAGAAAAACTGGAATCGAAGCTGCAGCTGGCAATGAGCAAAAAAGTTCAAGACACACACACGGTAGTTATTAGCAAAGAAAGTCACTATTGAGACCATACATCAGGGTTCCTCTATACAATCATTAAGAAAACTTCATAGGAGGGTGGGGGGGGGGAGTGAAATGGGGACCAAGACATGTGAAAGGGTATCAATGTATGGGAATTAATGCACCATCTATCTATCTGGCAAATATCATGTAACCCTTCTATTAATTACAATAAAAATATATGAAAAGAAAAAGAAAAAAGAAAACTTCATAGACTGGCACCTGTGTGGGGCGGGGGGAGGATGGGGATGTCAAGTGCACAAATGCAATCATACTGTGGAAATTATAATGTACTGTGGAAAATGACCTGTGTAACTTGTGGGCAAGAATGGAGGGGAAGCTGGGTGCGGTGGCTCACGCCTGTAATCCTAGCTATTCAGGAGATTGAGATCTGAGCATCACAGTTCAAAGCCAGCCCAGGCAGGAATGTGTGAGACTCTTTATCTCCAATTAATCACCAGAACACCAGAAGTGGTGCTGTGGTTCAAGTGGTAGAGCTAGTGCTTAAGCTGAAGAGATCAAGGACAATGCCCAGGCCCAGAGTTCAAGCCCCTCCACCAACAAAAAAGAAAAAGGAGGAGGAGGAGGAGGAGGGGGAGGAGGAGGAGGAGGAGGAAGAGGAGGAGGAGGAGGAGGAAGAGGAGGAGAATGAGGAGAGGAAGAAGAGGAAGAGGAAGGAGATGACAATGACGACTTCACATCTATAAAGCTAGCTATTAAGGAGGCTACAATCTGGAGGACTGACGTTTGAGACCAGCCCAGGCAGAAAAGTTTGTAAAATTCTATCTCTAATAAGCCAGCAAAAAGGGACTTAGGTAAGGCTCAAGTTGTAGATCTCTAACAAAGCAAGTATGAGCCCTTGAGTTCAAATCCTGGTAAGAGAGAAAGAAGGAAGGAAATACAGGAGGAAGGAATGGAGGGAAGGAGAGAGGAAGAGAAAGGAGAAAGGAAAAGAGGAATGAAAACTAAATAGTTCAGTCTAAACCCACAGGGTAGATTTTTTTTTCCCCCTTTTTAAAAGTTCTGGCTAGCTATTCAGAAGGCTGAGATCTAAGGATAAAGGCTCAAAAGGACTCCAGACTCTTACTTCCAATTAATCTTTAGAAAACAGGAAGTGGGGCTTGGCTCAAGGGTAAGGCAGTAGCCTGAAACTGAAGAGCTCAGGGACAATGCCCAGGCCCAGGCCCAGGGGTAGGGCATTAGCCTTGAGCTGAAGAGCTCAGGCACAGCACCCAGATCCAGAGGTAGGGCAATAGCCTTGAGCTGAAGAGCTCTGGGACAGTGCCTAGGCCAAGTTCAAGCCCCATGACCCACCCAAAAAAAAAAAAAAAAAAAAAAGTTGTGGACCAGAGCCAGACACTAGTAGTTCATTCCTGTAATCTTCGTGATGCAGGAGTGGAGATTTGAGGACTGTGGTTCAAAGCTAAAAAAGGCAGGAAAGTCCATGAGAACACTTATCTCCAATTAATCACCAAAAAGCTGAAGTATGACTCAAGTGGTAGAGTACTAACCTTCAGCACAAAAGCTCAAGGACAGTATGCAGGCCTTGAGTTCAAACCTTAGGATAGGTACCTACATAATACAAAAAGTTCTTGGGCCAATAGGTACAAGAGAGTATACTTACTGACATCAGAAGGACACATAGCTGCATAAAAAGGACATTTGCTCACTGCTGTTATCTCTAATATGAAAGTCCTAGGCTCTGATCACAGGAAGCAATTCATCTTAAGTAAAAATAGCAATAGCTATCATTTATTGAGTACTATCTCCAAACACTATGCTCAGGACTTTTCAAAGATTATCACATTTATCTGAATTCAACATATTCTAAAAATTCATTTATAGGTAACTCTCAGTAGAGATTTTTATTTTTCATGATGATAGGCCAGGCACAATGTGGCTCATGCAGGTAATCTCGGCTACTTGAGAAGCAAAGATCAGAAGAATCTTGATTATAGGCCACCCTGGCAAAACCAATGAGACTACAGCTCAAAAAGATAATCCAAGCTGGGTGCTGGTTGTTTATGGCTATAATCCTAGTTACACAGGACGCTGATATCTGAGGATCACAGTTCAAAATCAGCCAGGGAAGGAAAGTCTGTGAGACTTTTATCTCCAATTAACCACCAGAAAACTGAAAGTGGAGTAGTGGCTCAAAGTGGAAGAGTGCTAATCTTGAGAAAAAAAAAAAAAGCTCAGGTACAGTGCCTAGACGCTGAGTTCCTTAAGCCCCAGGACTGACAAACAAAATACAACAAAAAAAAACCTGTAATCATATTTTTTCCATATCTTTTAACAAAGCTTAAAGTCCTTGATCTTACCTGAACTTTCTTTGGTGGTTACAAAACAAATATTTAAAAAGAAGATTCTTTCATCTAGGGGAAAAAGGTCTTTTGGTAAATTTTCCCTTGGTAATGACTGAAACAGCTAATGATTTTTAGATATGTCCTACTCACCTCCAAATAGAAGGAAAACCAAGTTAGCAAAACTGCCATCTTTTAATTCTACAGCAGTTTTCTTTCCCCCTCAAAGGCTATTCCTGTTCTAGTTGCAGACAGGGAACTGCTCCCAGTGACGTCAGAGCAGTCTCCCAGCAACGATTAAAGAGAGTTGTCCACCATAGGGGTTTTCCTGAAAAGCTAACAAGAAATTATCCCCATATTTGCTGCAATATCAAAATGCAAAAATGCAATGGAATTTCTCTTAACCTTGTAATTCCAGTATCTGACAGACTTCTAAATTGTTTACTATTTTGGAATGCTCTCTGGAATGCTAGAATTTTAGGATTATTATCCTTTTTTATTGCCCCTCATGAGATTGTTATTTTGAAATATTTGTAATAAATATAATCAAATCCCCATAGAAAATAGGACTCATAATCTAAGACCTTAACATCTTTTTCACTTTACACAAAGAATTTAGAGTAAGTGGAAGAACAGAACATGAAAGAAAATGAAGATAGAAAATAAACCAGCAAGTTCTTAAAGGCATATCTCCACATATGCTATTCACATAAAAGGTTCCTCTTTAAATTTTGCTAGGCTCTCATCTACTGAGCTCTTCAAACTGACCTCTACAGGCAGCCCTCCAAGGACCAGCAATATTAAAATGGAGATGCATAAAAGGAACTGGAAACCTAAAAACACTGAATTCAAAAAAGGATAGGCTGGACTGCCATGACCACACCTAGGCGTATATCTAGCTTCCTAAGCTCTGCTTTAGCTACATACATTCAAAATTAGAATTTATTCTAAACTACACAGAAAAGGACTTTTATATAACTACCTATTTTTGAGGTCTGAAAAACAGCATACAAACTACTTGATCAGGGACAGTACAAATAAGGCAGAAAAATTCTAAATTGCTAAATTCAACATTGAATTATTTGGTTTTAGGAAGCAGCTATGAAACCTTTTTCTTTCCATATTTAGAAAAGGCTGTTAGGTAAAATTCATTAACAGCAGAATTTACAGGGTTAATTCAGGCACCCTGCTGTTAGCAATCCTGACTTTCGTCTTAAGTCTATTCTAAAAATGAACAAACACAATAGCACCTCTATCATTAAAACATCTCACTTTAGCTTCAGCTCTATTTAATGGTACCCAGTTATCATCAAGTCATAAAGGGAGAACGCACCGCTTCAGATGGATTTTTCTTCTTCCTTCTCTCGTCCCCTCCCTCTCAGAAGAAAAAGACTGCAAACAAAATCATACGTCACTGGAGGTAGAGGGAATCCCATCTCCGCACTCTTTAGAAACCAAAGCCATCCAACAAAAATAAGCCAATTAGAAGAAACAAACAAGTAATACAAAATAAGCAATGGTAACACAAAGAAATTGAGATGACATCCCGAATACATCAAAAAGCATTTTTAGTAAAAAGGTCAACAAATTGCTCATAGGATGTTTATAATCATAAAGCTCCCCCCAGACATGGTAAAGGCAATATATTTCTTCATATCACATTTAAAGACAGGGGACAGTTACATAAAGACATAGGACAAAGAGGCATATTCACCAGCTGAGAGTAGATAGCCGAGGAATGACACAGTGAAGGATATTTATAGGGGATTCCCTGCTTCCTGCAATGTGCGTCAACAGCATCACCAGAGAACAGAAATCACCACTGTTCTCATAAACTAAATCTGAATGAACCACTGCTTGAAATAGCCACAGGAGAGATAGAATCTGAATAGAGTAAAAGTTCTAGCAAACAAGATTTTTTTTAATATTTTAAAGATTAAACAGAAATGTGCACAGAATCATCATAAAATTTAACACTTGAAAATTCCCTAATTTCTTTCATGTATATTATCAGCTAAATCAATCAAGATAGAAATGATATTTATCTCTGTAGCTTCTTCCCTCCTGACCTATGAAGTTCAAGGATTTTCATTTAATAAAAGAAAATTATCCCAAACTCACCCCAGATGATCTGCATTTACACCAACCATGAGCTCACATTATTAATGGAGACACCTCATTGCAAGGATCTGCTATGCCGGAATTTTGCTGGAAGAATTCCTTCTGGGAAACCTGTGCCTTTCTCCCTTCCCTCGCCCACAAGGCCCATCCATCCCCCCCCCCCTTTACCCTTGAATGAAATGCTACTGATCTTTGCTGCTGCGTCTCCAGCAAGCTAACTGCTCTGACAAGCAGCTCTAAAGCAGACCATGGCCCAGCTGTTCTGAGAGATGTCACCCAGAGCTCTGCCAACAGTCACACTCACAGTACATCTTCCCATCCTCCTCGCTCCCCCTCTCTATACCTCTCCCCCCCCCACACACACACACAGGCTGCAAGAGCATTTCCTCCCACCACCTCTTCTTTCTCTCATTCAAGCATTTCAGTGGCAAGCCTGCCTCCACACTGTACTGAGGATAGCTTTTAAAGACACAGCGACAACTCCTTTCTGCTGCTGATGTTCAGATGCCAAAATACCCACTTTCGTGAAGAACAATTACTTGTGGTTATGTACTGGATTAAAAATTCACCTTTAAATTTATTTTGCCCTTCTTTCACAGGCAAAATAATTGAGGCCACTGTCTAAAAGCTACAGGGCTCAACTTCAGAAATGTAAAACAAAGACTAAGACTTGTTAAATAGAATTTTCTCTCCAGTGAGCTATATTTAGTAAAATAAATTTTCATTTGGGGGCAGAAGATAGACAGCATAAAATAGCAGCAACTATCTAATAGTTCTTGCCCTCAAAGAATGGGAGGAAGATTTTGGCAAAAAAAAAAAAAAAAAAAAAAGAGGGAGCAGGAAAATCAGAAAGGTACCTTACAAACAGAATTGAGAGAATATCAAGTGCAAAGGACTAAGAATAAGTAAAGGAAGTGATTCAAAGCAGATCTGAAGAAAACAATAATAATCTGGAGTTATGAGCAACTCTAGCATGACAAAGATAAACATGACTCTCAGGATTTTTTTTTCCCTCTGGTGGTAGGGACTAAACCAGGACCTTGTGCTGAAGAGTGTATTCTTTGATTTTATTTTTATTTTTTATTTTTGCCAGTCCTGGGCTTGGGCTCAGGGCATGAGCACTGTCCTTGGGTTTTCTCAAGGCCTTAGAGCTCTAACACTTGAGGTGCAGCACTACTTCTATTTTTTTTGTTTTTTTAATGTATGTGAGACCAAGGAATCAAATCCAGATCTTCATGAATGCTAGGCAAGGACTCTACCACTAGGCCAAACTCCCAGCCCTGAGGCATGTACTCTTACCACCAAGTTATTCCTCCAGCCTCAGGTCTTAATTTAGTATTTCTTTTTGGGTCCTAAATTTTTTTGGTGGGGGGGGGGTGGGTGATCTCCGACTGGGTGCTGTCCCTGAACTCTTCAGCTCAAGACTACAGCCCTACCCTTGGGCCTGGACGTTATCCCTGAGCTCTTCAGTTCAAGGTTACCTCTCTACCCTTGAGCCAAGCTCCACTTCCCATTTTCTAGAGGTTAATTGAAGATAAGAGTTTCAGGTCCTTTTGTGCCTGGGCTAGCTTTGAACTTTGATCCTCAGATCTCAGCCTCCTGTAGCTATGATTACAGGCGTGAGTTACTGCGCCCACTTAGGTCCTAATTTTTAAATGTCCAAGCAAAAGTAGTTATAATGACTATAGCAGGAATTAATGAACATTACAGATCTGCAATAGCACAAAAAAGCATCGTTAAAACTCAGGTAACAAGATGAAATCAATAACCCTATCACAAAGTCTCATCTACCCATTCACTCAAATACATACGTACTGTGTGTTTATGTTCTTACTATGGACTAGGCACTATGATAAACTCTACGACTATGACACAGAATCATTAAAGGTAATTCTAAAGACAAAAAGTGACTCTGGCTTTTATTCTGGGTGAGATGACAAGCCACTAGGATATAAGGCTAAATAGACCACTAAGATAAATCTAGCTTTTTTACTTAGTGAGGTGAGAGGCCATTGGTGATGATTTTTTTTTTTTTTCTGTGGGTCATGGGGCTTTAACTCTGGGTCTGGGCACTGTCCCTGAGCTCTTCAACTCAAGGCTGCAGCCCTACCCCTTGAGCCACATCCGCACTTCATGTTTTCTAGTGATTAATTGGAGATAAGAGTCTCCTAGTGGGCCGGGAGTTTGGCCTAGTGGTTAAAGTGCTTGCCTAGCATGCATGAAGACCCGGGTTCGATTCCTCGGTACCACATACATAGAAAAAAGCCGGACGTGGTGCTGAGGCTCAAGTGGTAGAGCTCTAGCCTTGAGAAAACCCAAGAACAGTGCTCAGGCCCTGAGCTCAAGCCCAGGACTGGCAAAAAAAAAAAAAAAGAGTCTCCTAGTACCTGAGCTGGCTTTGAACATCCATCCTCAGATCTCTGCCTCCTGAGAAGCTAGGATTATAGGTCTGAGCCACCATGCCTGGCTTGGTGATAACATTTTTTAAACCTGTGTTTCTTCGATTTTTTTTTTTTTTTGGTCAGTTATGGGACTTGAACTCTGGCCTGGGCACTGTCCCTGAGCTCTTCAGCTCAAGGCTGCTGTACTACCCATTCAACCACAGCACCACATCTCGTTTTCTGGTGGTTAATTGGAGATAAGAGTCTCACAGACTTTCCTGCCAGGGCTGGCTCTGAACTATGATCCTCAAATCTCAGCTTCCTGAATAGCCAGGATTACAAGCATGAGCCACCGTGCCCAGCTTTTGATTCTTTATTCCTTGCTATGTATTTTTTATTTTGGGGGGGAAGGGGAGATGCTAGTCCTAGGGCTTGAACTCAGTGCCTGAGTGCTGTCCCTGAACTTTTTTTGCTCAAGACTAGCACTCTACGACTTTAGCCACAGCTCCATTTCCAGCTTTTTGGTAGTTAATTGGAGAAAAGCCTCACAGACTTTTCTGCCAAGGGTGGCTTTGAACCACAGTCCTCAGATCTCAGCCTCCTGAGTAGCTAAGGTTATAAATGTGAGCCACTGGTACATACCTTTGAACTACATTTCTTTGTGGACTCCAAATTTTTGCTTGAAAAGTTTAACAGAAAGGTTCTAAGAATAGTACAAATAATTATCTAGACTTCATATAACAATATATATGTATCTATGCATGTGTCTATTATTTTTTAGCTTTAAAATGGTCTCTTGATAACTTCGCACCTAAAAAAAAACTCAATATGTATCCCCTGACATATACAGTACTCTGAACTATAAGAAAGGGCTGCCAGCTATTCTGGATGAGTTTCTGACAAGATAACTGGTGATGTATATGCGAGGCAGATCTACATAGCACTACAAGACCTTAAAAAAACGGAAATGACTTTGGAACCACCATCCAAAAAAGGCTGAACATCCAATCTAAGTTGAATAAAATTGGGGTGTGCCAGTCCTAGGGCTTGACCTCAGGGCCTCGGAGCTGTCCCTACTGTGATGGATGAAATCTCTGAAACCAAGATAAAGTAAATCTTCCTCTTTTAAATTGTTCTGTGGTATTTGTGGCACAGCAAAAGTAGCTAATGCAACTGATAAAACAGAAAGTACACATTTCCAGCTCGTAGTTTGGACTAGTGGTAGAGTGCTTGCCTAACATGCAAGTAAAGATGATCAAAAACTAGGAACAAAAGGAAATGGCAAATAAAACAAGAATTAACACTATAGGCTTTTCCACTAAGATTAGAATCTAGTCAAGGATGTACATCACTGTTACATTCAACATTATAGTTAAAGTCCTAACTAATGCAGTAAGCCAAGAAAAAGAAATTTAAAGCACACAGATTGGAAAAGAGGAAATAAACTGTTCCTATTCACAGCATATATAGAAAATAACAATAACAAAACCCAAAAAACTCAAACTAGAAAATGTGTTTAAGCTAGGCCCTCTGGTGGCTTACTCCTGTAATCCTAGCTACTCAGGAGGCTGAGATCTGAAGGTCAAAGGTCAAAGCCAGCCCAGGCAGGAAACTCCATGAAACTCTTAATCTCCAATTAACCACCTGAAAACCAGAAGTGGCTCTGTGACTCAAAGAGGTAGAATGCTAGTCTTCAGCAAAAAAAATAAAGCTCAGGGATAGTGGCCAGGCCCTGAGTTCAAGCACCATAACCAACAACAACAGCAATAACAAAAAAGTAAAACGTATAGTAATGTACAATGCAATCCTAGCACTTGAGAAGCTAAAAGGATTCTACGTTTGAGTAAAACCCTGTCTCAATAAACAAAGTAAAATGTGGAAACTCCAATATATTTAGAAGAAAATACAAGGGTAAATATTTATGATCTAAGATTAAGCAAAATAATTTATTTTTTATTTTATTAAATTTTTAAATCTTATTATAAAGGTGATGTACAGAGATCATCATTTCATAAGTAACGAGTACATTTCTTTTAGACAATGTCACCTCTGCCCTCTCACAGTTCTTCCCTCCTGTTCCTGCCTACAAGTTATATAGTTCATTTTTGTTCACTCTTAAGTCTGTGTCTCCCATTGCCTTCCTACAGGTAGATAAACAATCAAGACAACAGAAAAAAAAAAAACAAAAAAAGCTTTATTTCCACTTCCTGGAGTTCATTTCAATAGGTATTATTTTTATATGATCAGAGGCAGAGAGGCACTGCATCTCTGAGTTCCAATGCAAGAGTCCCTTCCTTTAGTCTTACTATGTGTGAATGGATAGGAACCTATGTAATTTATCATATCCTAGTGTATTTTAGATCTAGCTTCCTCATAGGAGAGAAAACATGCCCCTTTTGTCTCTCTTAACCTTGACTTACCTCATAAATGATTTATTTTTAGGTGCATCCATTTTCTTGCAAATCACGTATTTTTCTTTCTAATTACTGTGTAAAATTTCATTGTGTGTAAGCACACATTTTTGGGATCCGCTCATCTACTGTGGGGAATATGGGCTGTTTCCATAACTTAGCTATAGTGAACAGTACAACAATGAGGTATATCAGAGTGATACACTAGTTTACATTCCCACCAACAGTGGAATATGGTTCCCTTTTTCCCACATGCCCGCGTGTATTAGTTGTTATTTGAATTCATGATGCTGGCCAATCTAAGATGGAATCTCAAAGTTGTGTTGACTTGCATTTCCTTTGTGGCCAAGGATGATGAGCATTTCCTCATGTATTTCTTTGCTGCTCTTTCCTCCTCTTCTGAGAAGTCTCTCCTTTGCTCCTTTGCCCATATAGAAACTGGTTTATTAGCTCTGAGAGAAGTTAGTTTTTGTCAGATATATTTTCCTTGGTCTGTTGGCTTTCTAGTTTAGTAAATGTAACTATAAACTTTTAATTTTGATGTAATCCCATTTGTCAAGCCTTCCCAACTGCTATGCCCCTGGAACTCTTCTAAAAAAGTTTCTGCATATGCTTATAAGTTCTAGTGTTTCTGCTATCTCCTCCTACAGTAATTTCAAACTTTCATGTCTGACATTGAAGTTCTTGATCTACTTAGAATATTAATGCATAATGATAAACAGGGATCTTTTAGTTTTCTGCATATGGATGCCCAGGTTTCCCAACATCAATAATTGAAGAGGCTGTTTTCCACCATATATCTTTGGTTCCCTTTTCAAATATCGGGTAACTGTAAGTACATGGTTTTATTTCTGGCTCTTCTAATCCGTTCTATTGATCTTCAAGTCTATTTTTGTGCAAGTACCAAGCTGTTTTTGTTATTATAGCTATGTAGTAGAGCTAGGAGTATGAGAATGTAATACAGGCAATGCTTTTTTTGCCTAGAATTGTTTTGGCTATTCGTAGCCTTCTGTCCCATATTAATTTTTGAATTGCTCTATCTTGGTAAAGAATGCCACTGGTATTTTAATGGGGATTACGTTAAATTTATAGACCATTTTGGTAGTATGGCCGTTTTCATAATATTCTATCTATAAACATGGAAAGTATTTCCATTTCCTAATGTCATCTCAATTTATTTCTTCAAATTTTCACTTTTTGCTTTAAAGGTTTTTTGCTTCCTTGGTTAGGTTTATTTAACTACTGCTACTGAGGCTACTGCAAATGGAGTTACTTTCCTGATTCCCCTCTTATGCTCCCACCCTCTACCCCACCCACATCCTTGAAGCTTGAACTCTGGGTCTGGGTACTGTCCATGAGCTCTTCAGCTCAAGACTACCACCTTATCACTGGAGCCACAGAGCCATATCCAGCTTTTTAGTGATTAATTGGAGATAAGTCTCTGGTACTTTAGTGCCTGGAATGGCTTTGAACCCCAATCCTCCGATCTCAGCCTTCTGAGTAGCTAGGACTAAAGGCATGAGCCTCCTCACCTGGCCCAATTCCCCTCTCTTAATTTTTTTTTTTTGGCCAGTCTTGAGGCTTAAACTCAGGGTTTGAGTGCTATACTTGGGATTTCTCAATGCTAGAGCTCTACCACTTGAGCCGAAGCAATTCTGGCTTCTTCTAAGTATGTAGTGCCGTGGAATCAAATGCAGGGCTTCCTAAATGTTAGGCAAGCACTCTACCACTAGGCCAAACTCCTGGCCAAGCAAAGAATTTTAAAATGAGATACAAAAATTATAATTCATTAAACAACAACAAACTAGACTGGTGATAAGAGTTTGATGACAGAATGCTTACTGAGTATGTGTAAAACCCTAAGTTTGATCACAAACATGGAGGGGGGGAGACAAATAGCACCTCATCAAAAATTTAAAATTCTATGCCCGGCTGGTAGCTCACTTGAGGATCAAGGTACAAAGCCAGCTCAAGCACAAAAGGACCTGAGACTCTTATCTCTAATTAATCTCTAGAAAATGGGAAGTGAGGCTTAGCTCAAGGGTAGGGTGGAAGCCTTGAGCAGAAGAGCTCAGGAACACAGGCAAGTTCAAGGCCCATGACCCCACAATAAACAAATTAATAATTTAAAATTCTGCTCTGCAATGATGTTAATTTAAAAAATAAGCCCCTACATAGAGTAAAATATATGCAAATAACATACTCACATTACTTGTATCTAGATTATGTAAAGAATGCTCAAAATTCAACAGTAAAGCTGTGCACTGCGATGAGTAAAGAAGATCTTGACTTCCTGTATTGGGGTATTGTTGCTCAAGTGGTAGAATGCCTGCCTCACAAGTACAAAGCCCTGAACTGAAACACCAATACTGCCTACTCTCCAATCCAAAAATATAAAGAGATCTCAAGTCTAGTCCAGCTAGGAACACATAATGAGACTTTCAAAAACACATCAAAATGAAACAAACAACAAAAGCTAAGAAAAGTTCCCTATCTGAAAATGATCAGATAACTCAAATATAAAATACCATGGATTAAATGAAGGTACAGTCACTCTGAATAACAGTTTGGTTCTTAGCCAGGCATATTGGTTCAAGTCTATAGTACTAGCACTTGGAAGGCCAAGAAAGGATATTGAGTTCAGAAGAGGCCAGCCTCTCCTGATCTGATATCAATATCCAATATCAAACATAAAAAATATATAAAAAGTAAATAAAGTCCATTCAAGGCAGCTTATACTTGTATTTGCAGCTATTTGAGATGCACAGATCAGGATTATGATTTAAGACCAGCCCAGGGAGAAAGTTAGTGAGACCTTCATCTGGGATGGTAGAACCTGTCTGTCATAACAGCTATGCAGGAATTGCAAAAAGGATTATTTCAGTCTAGGCAAAAAAAATGTGACACCCTATTTGAAATATTAAAACAAAAAGGTCTATGGGTGTGGCTCAAGTGGTAGAGTACCTGTCTAAGGACTCTGTCTGTGCTAAGATTTCAGTTACAATCAGCTTTAAATGCTTTTTAGAAATTCTATTATTCAATAACTAAAAGTATACAACACAATTATATATTAAAATGTTCATATATTATAATGGCTAAAATATGGAAATAACCATAGGAATAGTAATAAATGATGAAACTTTCATATGAATGACTCATAAAATTATTATGTGTTTATAAATTACTTAATGACAAGGAAGACTAACAATTTTACTGTATGCACGGTTATATCAATAACTTATTTTTTCCATTGGCTCATTAAGATAGAGCACTGTAAATGTTAATAAATTCTTTAATAAAAAAAGAGCACTGAAGCCAGCTCCTGTATGATATTTCAATTTGGATGGCTAGCTTTACTGAAGACATTTCTCAACATTCTTGAATTGGTCACAATAAATTTGTACAGTGTCATCAAACATTGCTTAACTCAGGGTACCTGAGTTAATGCCATCATCTACATTTTTTTTTCCAGTCCTGGGCTTGAACTCAGGGCCTGGGCACTGTCCTTTAGCTTTCTCAAGACTAGTGCTCTACCATGTTAGCCACAGCACCACTTCTGGCTTTTTCTGTGTATGTGGTACCAAGGAATGAACCCAGGGCTTCAATCATGCTAAGCAAGCATTCAACTAGTAGGCCACAATCTTGGCCCCAATCTACACTTTTAGTTGATAAAAAATCTACATGATGAAGAGTGGCTCTCACCTGTAATCCTAGATCCTAGCTACTCTGGAGGATCAAGGCTCCAAGCCAGCCGGAGCCCCATGATCTACTCCCCCCACCACCCAAAAAACAATCTACAAGACACCTAGGGTGGTATAATCCCAGCAATGAGAAAGATTGTGAGTTCCAGGCCAACCTGGACTATGTATTAAGTCTTTGCCTCAAAAAAAAAAAAAAAAAAAAGGGAAAAGAAAAAAAACGGAAGGTATGGTGACTCATGTCTGAAAGTCTGGGTACTCAGACAGTGGAGAACAGAATAAGTGAGCAGAGTTCAAGGCCAATATGGGAAAAATTTCCATGAACCCTAACTTAACCAATAAAATGAAGGACACAATGAATGGAATACATGTGTCATCTCAGCTATGTGGGAAGTATAAATAGAAGGATCTAAGTCTAGGACAAACAGTATAAATGTGAGACACTATTTGAACAATCATGAAAACAAAAAGGACTGGAAAATGGCTCATGTGGTAGAGCTTGATAGTGCAGGCCTCAGTTCAAAGCCTAGTACCACACACTAGTGCGTGCAAACACACAGCACATGTCATATAAATTTACTCATTTGGGTTGAGCATAGCAGTTTATAATCCTAGCTACTAGGCACATAAAAGTAGGATTGTAGTCTAAGGCCAATCTCAGATCAAAAAAAAATGGGAGGCTCTACCTGAAAAGAACTAAAGCAAAAAGGGCTAGTAGTATGGTTCAGGTGGCAGAGCACTTGCCTAGTAAATGTGAGGACCTGAGTTTAGGCCCCATTATCCCCACCTTCAAAAAATGTACAACAGATTTTTGTATATTCAGAGTTATGTCTGTCTTCTAAATTCAATTTGGAACATTTTTATCATTCCTAAAAGACATTTGTACTCATTAGTTTATACTCCTGTTTTTTGCCCAATTCTCAGTCCTAAGCCAACTATTAATATACTTTGTAACTCTAGAAAATTGCCCATTCTGATCAGTTTCCTCCAATTTTGAAAGGTGTTTTCACTGCAAACAGAATTTTAGGTTGACTCATTTTTTTTGCATTTGGCACTTTGGTTTTAACATTCTTGTGATTTGCAATGATTCTAAATGAAAACGTGTGAACCTAATCTTGTATGTAAGTAGATATATTAAAATATATAGTAAAGCCACATAGTCTTAATTTTTTACAGTTCTGGATCTTAAAAGTCTATGGTGATGATGTCAACAGATCTGGCTTCCCCTGACAATTTTTTTTTTTTTTTTTTGGCTTTCGATTTTTTTCTCCCCAGTCGCGAGCCTTGAACTCGGCCTGAGCACTGTCCTTGGGCTTTCTCAAGGCTAGAGCTCTATCACTTCAGCCAAAAGCACCACTTCCAGCTTTTTGTATGTACATGATGCCAAGAAATTGAACCTGGGTCTTTGTGGATGGTAGGCAAGCCCTTTACCGCTAGGTCAAACTCCCGGCCCCTCTTCTTGGCTTTCAAATGGATGTCTTCTTGCTGTGTCCTCATATGGTTTTTCCCTTGGTGTACCTTAGTGTATCTAAATTTCCTTCTAAGTATATCAATCATATCAGATGTAATTTAGATACAATAGTGACTAGTGACAAGTGGCACAACATTCTTATGAAATACTAAGTAGTGACAGTGAACAAGGGTGAACAGCTCCCAATCAGTCATGTGATCAAAGGGTAAACAACCAAAACTTTATAGAGTGCACTGTGTTGCTAAATTACAGTATTTGCTGGGTTAGGTAAATCAAATGCCAATTTCAACTTAGAATAGTTTCAAATTATGATGAGTTTTATAGAACAAACTATAATGATTATCTGTTTTTTCCCTATAAAATTCTTTTGTCTCTTCAATTCAGTGAGATTGCAGCACTGTGCAGATAGTCATGATTTCTAATACTTATAGATCAAAGGCTAAACATTTTGTCAATTATGAAAAGGCCCTAGATTTAATTCACAGCACCCAAAAATAATTACAATACCTACAATTTCTGTAGATCTGAACCGGCTGTTCCTGCTGAGTGTTCAAAGGGCCTTCGTTTGTGACTTTTTGTCACTGTTAGTACAAAATATATGCTGGCAGACTATCTTTAAGAAGGGGGATAGGGATGTGGGTCAGTAGTAGGGTACCTGTCTGGTGTGCAAAAGGTGCTGGGTTCAATTCTCAGTATTATTTAAACAACAACAACAACAAAAATGGTGTACGTGTTGTGTGTATTTATAGTATGCAGAAAATAAATTTGCACAGTTCAAAGAAATTTAAATTAGTTCTTTCCTCCTTCCTCATAGTTGAGCCTAAGAATTCCATAATGTGTGTAAAAAAATTAATTTTTCAAGCCAGATATCAGTGACTCACACCTGTAATCCTAGCTATTCAGGAGACTGAACTCTGAGGATCATGGTTCAAAGCCAGCCCAGGCAAGAATGTCCTTGAGACATTTATCATTACTTAACCACCAAAAGGCCAGAATAGGAGCTACGGTGGCTCAAGTGATAGAGCACTAGCCTTAAGGTAAAAAGCTCAGGGAGAGCTCCCAAGCCCCGAGTTCAAACCCCAGGACTGGCACAAATACATACATACATACATACTTTAAACTTACCCTCAACTAGACCATCAACTAGTACTCAGCATCTTGGAAAGAAAGAATGTATTTAATAGAAAATCTTGAGCCACGCTAGATAATCTAACAATGTAATTTATGACAGAGACTTTGGGACACAAACTGTCACCTCAACCTCAAAGTAGGATATGGAGATTACGGTCAGCTACTTGGGCAGTCAACCACAGCTACACAATGAAGCTCCTGTAAAAACCATGTACACCAAGATTCAGATAAGTGTTCTTGGTTGGCAGTACTCCATGTGTATTATCACATCACTCACAGGAAGAATTAACACTGTCCATGACTCCACTGGGAGAAGAATCTGAAAGCTCAGCATGCGGAACCCTATAGGACTCTATCCATATGTTCCTTCAGTTGGTTGATTTTAATCTGTATCCTTCTGCTATACTAAACTGTAACTATAATAGTTTTAGTGAGTTTTAGGAGTCCTTCTAGTAAATTACTGGACCTGAGGGTAATCACTGGGACTTTCAAATTCTGCTGTCAGAGTAAAAAGTAAGAGTGGCATTAAGAACTATTTCCTAGATTTGTACATAGTAACATCAGCTGAGAATTTATCTAACATAGCTAAGTAGGACTAAAAAGGCAGCACAAATAGATAGAATGCTGTTTTACAATCATCAGATTATAATACAGGATTAAGCAAAACAATATCAAGGAGTTTCTTCCTAGATTTCATTCAAGAACTTTTTTCTTACTTGCCTGCCCACTTTTTTCTCCACTCACTACATCCACCTTAGCACCTTAATAACACCAAGCAATCTCTCACAAGCAGCAGAACAAATAAATAAAGCTTTACTTCTTAAAAGGTCAGAGACCATAGCTCTAAATTACGATCTCCAAGGCCCAATTCTCATGCAAAATGACATGGGAAGTTGGAAAATGAAGTTAACAGAATTGCAGATAATATGTGATTCTGGTTCTGAAGCTCACTAAAACACTCACAGTTAATTGATGTGAGTCCACTATTATTTAGATAAGTATGCAAAACTATATATCATCAGCCATCAAGGATAGACTTTAACTCAACAATTCTAACATACCAGCAATTATATATACTAAATGTTTATATGCATAGAAAACTTGGGTGGCTATTTTGGAATCAGGATTTTTTTTTAATTCTCCAAAATATCATCTCAAGACTAAAGTCAGTACTAATACCATCCTGCAAAACATAAAATAGAGAGTCTTAACACCTAGGATTCCTTTTTCCTTACACAATCATCCAATGAGTCTGTCTAATAACCAGAGAGTGGCTGAGAGTGGCTGCTGTCCAGGTACTCAAAGTAGTAGGGAAATATTTCATACTACTTCTACAGGAAACATGATCTTTACTCTTGCTATTACCATAGAAATTTGTAGTTCAAAGGTACACCTGAAATTTAAAAGATCCAAAATTGATATAACAAATAAATCCTTTAATTTCTTATTTTTCCTTAACACTGCAATTTCTTGAGTACAGGGTCTATGGTTTTAAAAGTAAGTGCCTACCAGGCATGGTGGCTCACACCTGTAATCCTAGCTACTCATGAGGCTGAAATCTGAGGATCAAGGTTCAAAGCCAGCCTGGGCACTAAAGTCCATGAGATTCTCAGCTCCAATTAATCACTAGAAAACTGGAAGTGACGGGGTGGGTGGTGGGTGGGGGGGAGGGTAATGGGTACCAAGACATGTGAAAGGGTATCAATGTATGTGAATTAATGCACCTTCTATCTGGCAAATATCATGGAACCCTTTTATTAATTACAAGAAAAAAAAAGAAGAAAAAAAAAAGAAAACCGGAAGTGGTGCTATGGCTCAAGTGGTGGGGCAGTAGCCTTGAGCTGATGAACTCAAGGACAAGTACCACGATAGACCCAAAACAAAAACAAAACAAAACAAAAAAAGTGCCACTCACAAGACAACGTTGGAAATGAACTTGACAGCTCAGGTGGTAGAGCTCTGGCCTTGAGAAAACCCAGGGACAGTGCTCAGGCCCTGAGCCCAAGCCCAGGACTGGCAAAAAGAAAAGGACAAGGAAATTGGAAAGGAGAAATGAAAAATAGTAACAAAGAGCTGGGGCACTGATGACTTACACTTGTAATCCTAGCTACTCAGAAGGTTAAGTCTGAGGATGGAAGTTCAAAGACAGCTCAGGCAGGAAAATCTGTGAGACTCTTATCTCTAATTAGCCAACAGAAAACCAGAAGTAGCCCTATAGCTCAAAGTGGTAGCAAAAAAAGCTCAAAGATAGTGCCCAGGCCCTGAGTTCAACTCCCATGACTAATTAAAATAAAATAAAAGTTAAGGGATAGGGCCAGGCTGAGTTGAAACCTGAGTAGCAACAACCAAAAAGGTATATTGGAAAAGAGAAAAAGTACAAAGAAAAGACAGTAAAATCAGTTTAACTTCTTAGATATAATCCAAAGAAACAAGTTGCAAAAATAGGTGTTGAGCTGTCCTAAGGTTCTGCCAGTATAGGATTTGGACCTCAGAGTCACTATCATGTAAGAATGAAATGACAGTAAGTAGAATCAATGGGCAGCAAGAACCAATAAAAGTTTAGTTCAAAATATCAAAACAATTCACCACTATTCTAAAAATACTATTACTTTTCTTAAAAAGGGCACACAAATTCAGAGATGGAAGATAAAACAAAGCAGGCAAACAGATTTCAAATCTTTTCAGTACCCTACCAGTTGATAGCTACTTTCTTTCAGCCTCCAGTGACAGGAAAGGGTTAAACATTTAAAGAAGAAATAATTTTGAACTGCTAATATACCAAAGAGTATGACATCAAGAAAAAGTATTTGTGAGAAAGAAGATGCAAGGAAAAAAAAAAAAACACAGAATGTAGACGAAGAAATATGAATCCTAATGCATTCCAAAACAGAAAGGGGAAGAAATAGTCACTCAAAATAACTACACTGCACTCATACCCTAAGCCAAGGAATTTTAAACTATCCATAAATATTCAGGATATAACTTTTGGTTGTGTGGCTTGAACCCTGGGCCTGTGAGCTGTCCCTGAGCTCTTCAGCTCTAAGACTACCACCCTACCCCTGGGCCTGGGTGTTGTCCCTGAGCTCATCAGCTCTAGACTACCACCCTATCCATAAGCCACAGGGCAACTTCCCTTTTTCTGGTGGTTAACTAGAGATAAGTCTTAAGTCTTTAGGGTCTTTAGTGCCCCGGCTGGCTTTGAACCACAATCCACAGATTTCAGCCTCCTGAGTAGCTAGAATTATAGTCATGAGCCATCTTGTCCAGCTTCCAGAACATATTGCTAACTAAAAGAAACCTTGGCTGGGAGTTTGGCCTAGTGGTAGAGTGCTTGTCTAGCATGCATGAAGCCCTGGGTCAATTCCTTGTTACCACATACATAGAAAAAGCCAGAAGTGGTGCTGTGGCTCAAGTGGTAGAGCTTGAGCCTTGGGAAAGCCCGAGGACAGGGCTCAGGCCCTGAGTTCAAGCCCTAGAACAAGAAAGAAAAAAAGAAAGGAAGGAAGGAAGGAAGGAAGGACTCCTTGATTTAATGTGCTTTTCATAGAAATGTCTTCCTATCTACTCTAAATAAACAACATCAATGTAACAACCATAGAAACAAACTTTTTAAAATATCCTCAGAAAAAACAATATAACACAATCTCTATCTTTCAACAATAGCTAAAAGAAGAACATGACATAGCTAGCCTCTCTTCTGTTCCTGAAACAACCTAAGTCTGAATTATTTGACAGTGTATCCCAGACTGTGGCCCACACTGCCTTGCAGCCTTCACAGGATGGGCTGGTGGGGTTTAACTGAACCAAATCTGTCAACCAAGTTGAAGACAAACACGTGGGTTCTAATGAGCAGTGGTGAAAAAACATACTGCTCCATTCAGTTCCAAACAATGATAAATAATTCAGGGGAAAAAAAAAATCTTGCCGCAATACAGAGCACAGCAGCAGGATTTAAAAATAGACCATAGGCTAGAGAGCCTAGGTGAAAGAATCAGGAGTCAGAGAAAATGGCTTTATGTCAACAAATTCCCAAACCCTTTGCAATAAAAAAAGCTGCTGATATTGTCATTCAAAATTAGCACCATAATTCTAAAATATTTTTTCAAAAATCACCAAATACTTTTCACAAACAGTAAATATGTTAAGAAGAGCTAATAAACCACAGTACTGTTTGTGAATAGTAAACCCAAATAATACACAGAAGACAGATTTTTTTTCTTTTTTTTTTGAACCAGGACTCAAACTTAGTGTCTGACACTTTCACTGGCTGGCACTCTACCACCCAAGCCATGTGTCCAACCCCTGAGAAGACAGATTTTAAGGAAAACAACAACAACAACAACAACAACCAAATAGGATTAATTAAAATTCTACTTTTCATTAACACCAACTTCTAAGCGTAACATAAATTTTAGAGGTTTTTTTTTTTGGTCGTGGGGCTTGAACTCTGGGTCTGGGTACTGTCCCTGTGCTTTTCAGCTCAAAGCTATCACTCTACCACTTGAGCCACAGTCCCACTTTCAGTTTTCTAATGGTTAATTAGAGATACAAATCTCACAGACTTTTCCTGCCCAGGCTGGCTTTGAACCATGATCCTCAGATCTCAGCCTCCTGTGTAACTAGGATTCCAGGTGTGAACCACTGGTGCCCAGCAATTTTAGAGACTTTTAACCTACTAATTATTTTCTCTAGTACTAAAGGTACAAAGCATTCAAGATGTATCTACTCATTTTTCCACCTCTAAAAGGAGCTAGCTACCAAGTGCCACAGACAAATGCAAGATTCTCATTCATTTAAAAAAGGCAGTTTAGAGGATGGGAGTTTGGCCTAGTGGTAGAGTGCTTGCCTAGCATGCACAAAGACCCGGGTTTGATTCCTCGGTACCACACACATAGAAAAAAGCCCCAAATGCCCACATGGCAGAGCACTAATCTTGAGGAAAGCCCAAGGACAATGCTCAGGCCCTGAGTTCAAGGCCAAAGACTTCTAAAAAAAAAAGTAGTTTAGCCAGATGCAACTCAGGAAGCTGAGCCAGTCTGGGGATAGAAAATCTGTGGGACTCATCTCTGATTAACAACTAGAAAACTGGAAGTAGCAACTGTAGCACAAAGCAGTAGTGATAGGCTTGAACAAAAGAGCTCAGAGACATTACCCAGCCCTGAGTTTAAGCTCCAGGACTGGAGGGGGGAGGGAGGAAATAAGTATTTGGACCATGTTTATGGTTCTGACAGATTTAAACTCCAACTCAAACAGAAGTAATAGTCTCTAATTAGATGAGGATAGTTGGAGACATATAGATTTCAACCTATTTGAGAATTCTTCAAACTGGACAAGGAGGTACAAGCCTGCAATCCTAGCACTCCAGAGGCTCAGTGAGGATTAATAAATTCACAAGCAGTTTGGATTACCTAGTGAGTTCTAGCCATTCAACATCAGTTATTATTTAAACAGGGGCTCATATTTTTTACCCATGATGGTGGGTCTTAGAGCCTCAACACCCACACACTTAACTTATTGGTTGTCATGGCAGTCTGACTCTCTTTTTTCTCTTAGATGGACTACAACTGGGATCCTTCTGGGATTATAAGTATAAGCCATCATGCCCTGCAATACAATTCTTAATAATGCCTAATATATATAACTGTAAATATAAAAGAAATCATAATCTCAAAGCAAAGGAAATGGTATCAAAGAAATCCTCAGTAGAAACTACAGGCAACATACAAACAAATCAATAGAGTTTCACCTATCTTCACAAGAAAACCATGGTCACTCATGCCATTCAATATGAACTGTACAATGACCAACTATGCATAGAATCAAATGCAGTTCCTTTTCTATTCTTAAATTCTATAGTTACTAATACTAGAAAGTATTTTCTTTTTAATTTTTATTATAAAGGTGATATAGTTACTTACGTAAGTCAGGGGAGAGGAGGAGAGGAAAGGGGAGGGGAGAGGACGGGACACAAGCTGGGTGCCAGTGGCTCACACCTATAATCCTAGCTACTCAAGAGGCTGAGATCTGAAGGTCACAGTTCAAAGTCAGCCCAGGCAGGCAAGGCCATGAGACTCTCATCCCCAATTAACCACTTCAAAAAGATCAAAAGTGGTGCTGTGGCTTAAGTGGTACAGTGCTAGATTTGAGCAAAAGAAGCTCAGGAGCAGTGCCCAGGCCCTGAGTTCAAGCACCAGGACTGGCCAAAAAAAAAAAAAAAAAAAGAATCTGAGATCTGAGAATCAAGGTTCAAAGTTAAAGCTAGACAGAAAGTTTGTGAAACTCCTATCTCCAATTAACTATCAAAAAAAACCTGAAGTGGAATTATAGTTTCAGTCTTGCACCAAAAAGGTACAGGACAATGCTATGGGACAAAGCCCAGAAACTAAGTTCAAGTTCCAGTATTATTGCCTCCCCCCCAAAAAAGGTGGGGGGAGGAATATGGAGAGGAGAGACACGTGCTGGTAGCTCATTGTAATCCTAGAGACTCAGATGGCTGAGATCTGAGGATCAAAGTTCTAAGCCAACCCAAGCAGGAATGTTCCAGAAACTTTTCTCTCCAATTAAACACTAAAAACACTGAACACAAGTGATCCACAGAAAGCTTTGAGCAAATAAGCTTGTTGGGAGCCAGAGTGGAATCAAACTGTACCTTGACTTGCATCAGACGATGGCTTTATTGTCTTATTGTTTTCTGGCCCTATTCTATGTAAATGACCTGAGAATTACCATATGAATGTAACACCTGGAGGTTCCCTGGGTCTGGAGGAGGGAAGAAGCGGGAGTGAAAAATAAACGCGGCAGTCTTTACCTGGACTGCGGACATCCCGGACCGGTGTGTCTGTCTCTCTTCTATTTCTTGCTAGTCCTTGCCCCCGATTTCAGGAACCCCAATCTGCGAACCCTGGTTTGCTGCCGGTTGGCCCCGGCATAAGCTCAGGGACAACAATGTCCAGATCAAGCCCCAGAACAGACACAAACAAAATAAACATTTTCTACCATGCACTGATAGCTTACACCTGTCATCAGCTAGCTACATAGGAAGCTGAGATCTGAAGATTGCAGCTCAAAGCCAGCCTGGGTAGAAGAGATCAGTGAGACTCTTTTATCTCCAAGAAACTACCAAAAATCTAGAAGTGGTACTGTGGCTCAAGTGGTAGAACACTAGTTGAACCAAAGAGCTTAGAGGCAGCGCCCAGGCCTTGAGCCAGGCCCTAGAATGAGTATTTTTAAAAAGGCATAATAGAGCCAAGAGTTTGGCTTAGTGGTAGAATGCTTACCTAGCATGCACAAAGACCCAGGTTCAATTCCTCAGTACCACATACATAGAAAAAGCTGGAAGTGGTGCATGGCTCAAGTGGTAGAGCTCTAACCATGAGAAAAGAAAGCCCAAGGGCAGTGCTCAGGCACTGAGTACAAGCCCCAGGACTGGCACACAAAAAAAAGAAATTCATAATATTAAATGACTTTGTTCTTTTCACTCTCATGTTTTCACAGATGCATGGTACAGAGTTTTCCAGAAGCTCCATATAAAGTTTCAAATAAAGGGTGGGAGTTTGGCTTGGTGGTAGAGTGCTTGTCTAGCACGCATGAAAACCCAGGCTCAATTCCTTGGTACCACATACACAGAAAAAGGAAGAAGTGGTGCTGTGGCTCAAGTGATAGAGTGCTAGCCTTGAAAAAGCCCAAAGATAGTGCTCAGGCCCTGAATTCAAGCCCAAGGACAGACGGATGGATGGACGGATGGATGGATGGATGGACAGACAGAGAGACAGGGAGGGCAGGAGAGGGCAGGGGAGGGGAGGGAAGGAGAAGGAAGGGAAGGGGAAGGGAGGGGAGGGAAGGGAGGTTTCAACTAATTTAAATGAAAAGGCAGATCTGAGAAATCTTATTAATAAGCAAAAGCTTTACAAGTCAGGCCCTGGATAGTTTATGCCTATAATACTAGCTAATCAGGAGATTGAGATCTGAGTATCTCAATTGAAACCCAGCCTGCGCAGGAATGTCTATGAGACTATCTCCAATAAACTATGCCCCCTACCTCAAAAAAAAAATTAGGCCTTTAGGGAACTGTGGCTAAAATTGTAGAGCACTAACCTTAAGACAAAAAAAAAAATGCTCAAGGACAGTGCCCAGGCCCTGAGTTCAAGTCCTAGGACAGCACAGACAACACAGACACAGACACAGACAGAAACAGACACATACAAGCCTTGACAAGGCCCTATTTCTAAGTAAAATGGGCTCCTCTTTTCCCTTCCCATACTGTACTAAGATCAAACTCAGAGTTCCATACAAGCTGTCATCTTATTTAATGTTGTAAAAATTCTTTATTATTTTTATTTTTTTTGCTTTCCAATTTTTATTTTTTTGCTTTCCAATAATGGGCTTGAACTAAATGCCTCATGAATGCTAGGTAAGCACTCTGCTACTTGAGCTGTACCTCTACTATTTTTTTTTTTAATCTGCTTTTGAGACATAGTCTTGCTACCTTTACCCAGACTTGCCCTGAGAAATGCAATCCATCTTTTGTCACCTGAGGTGTCAGTTTTTATCTCTATGTTTATAGTACTTACAGTATACCCACATGAAAATTCATTGTTGTTTAGTAATACTTGAGTTTTGAATGAGTGGGCTCCCTCATTGGGCAGGTGTTCTTTACTTGAGACCTGTCCCTAGCCTTTAGGTATATTTTTGTTTGTTGTTTTTTGTTGTTTTATTGTTGTTGTTTGGGCTTTGTGTTTTGTGAAACAGAGTGTCTCACGATGTAGTCTTAAAACAGCATCCTCTTCTGGTATTTTAGGGTTATCACATGGCATTAATATTTTATCATGCTAAGAGTAGTTGAAATGATTTCAAAGACAGAATTCATGATGAGAACAGAGGCAGGGAAAAATAGGTTGGAAGAAGAGCAGATGACAAGTGACACATTTAAGAGACTAGGAAAAGACGCCCACAGAAATGAGAGGTTAAAAATTAAAAAAAAAAAAAACAGATATCAGTAACGTTATATTAAAGAGACAAAATGTGGGCCAGGCTTTGAAGAGAAGTAAACACCCAACCTAACACTAGCAATGCCAAGCAGAAATAGAATAGAAAAATAAAATCCAGCATTAACTCCAAAATATCATTTTACCAAAGTGTTTTTCAGTTTTTATTATATAATACTTGTTTCTTATCAGAATTACTCATAAACAATAAAGTGATTTCAGGTTCATCTCCTTTGCCTTTTTCATTTGCCTTCCAAAGGAAATGAAAACAAGAAAACGACCAAAATAGATAGATAAAGAAAACAAGGTACTGAACAAAATACAAGGAACTAATTGAAACAATTCAAAGAAGGGCCAATCATTCATCCAATGAATAATCAGTGAGTAACTACTCACAATGGATCATAATAGGACATGTCAAAAAAAAAAAAAGCTTAAACATGCTGGGTACATCAGCAATGCAATAAAAGACTAAAATTAAAAGCAAAAAAAAAAAAACCCAAAAAAAACCTCCTTACTGATAAAAATACGAACAATCAAAAGAAGTTTTAGCAGAAGACTTCAAGAGCCCCAAATCACCCAGTTACTGAAATGTGACCTAGTTGCAGGAAATAACTGGAAAGAAGTATTTCTTCACATATTATAGACACTGTAGATGGTCCTGTGGTAACATCATAAAGCATGATGACTTTTACATCATGAAACTATGATAAGCTTTAAACAATAAGGATTAAAATAACATTCCTAGCTGGGTACCAGTGGCTCACACCTGTAATCCCAGCTACTTAGGAGGCTGAGCTTGGAGGATCTTGTTTCAAAGCTACCCCAAGCAGGAAAGTCTGTAAGACTCACCTCCAGTTAATCACCAAAAATACCTTAAGTGAAGCAGTGGCTCAAGTGTAGGGCACTAGCCATGAGCACAAAAACTCAGGGACAATGCCAGGCCCTGAATTTAAGCTTCAGGACTGATAAAAAGAGAATGGGGGGGGAGGGGGCGCACCGGGATTTTAGCCTAGCAGTAGAGTGCTTGGCTAGCATGCACGAAGACCTGGGTGGGTTCGATTCCTGGGTACCACATACATAGAAAAGGCCAGAATTGGTTCTGTGGCTCAAGTGGCAGAATACTAACCTTGAGGAAAGCCCAAGGACAGTGCTCAGGCCCTGAGTTCAGTCCCCAGGACTGGTAAAAAAAAAAAAAAAGAGAGAGAGAGAGAGAGAGAGAGAGAATAGAATGCGGGGGGGGGGGGGGGGGGGAAGAATTCCATAATGAGATGCTCTTAGAAAGGATTCAACTGTTCCTCTTTACCCTTTCTTTTTTTTTTTTTTTTTTTGCCAGTCCTGGGCTTGAGCTCAGGGCCTGAGCACTGTCCTTGGACTTTCTCAAGGCTAGAGCTCTACCACTTGAGCCTCAGCACCACTTCCGGCTTTTTTCTATATATGGTACCGTGGAATCGAACCCGGGTCTTCATGCATGCTAGGCAAGCACTTTAACCACTAGGCCAAACTCCCGGCCCCCATCTTTACCCTTTCAAATGTAGAAATTGTCATTTTTTAAAATAAATATAACTACTCTTCTGAAAGAAAATAATAAATCACAATTTAGCAGTGTATCTGAGGACAACCCTGAATAAGACTATATTATCATGTATAAGTTGTCAGTTAAAAAAAATGTTTGGGGCCAGAAGTTTGGCCTAGTGGTAGAGTGCTTGCCTAGCATGCACGAAGACCAAGGTTCGATTCTTTGGTACCACATACATGGAAAAAAGCCGGAAGTGGTGCTGAGGCTCAAGAGATAGAGCTCTAGTCTTGAGAAAGTCCAAGGACAATGTTCAGGCCCTGAGCGCAAGCCCAGGACTGGCAAAAAAAAAAAAAAAAAAAAAAGTTTGCACCATCATCTTATGCTATGATAACAGACCTATTTCTAGCTCTAAATCTTCAACTACAAATTCATCAGCAAACTTCCAGGGCTTCAAATGGCACTGAACAACCAAAGTATCTTTATGTCTTAGCTACACTTGGGGGACGGGGGGGGGGGGGGGGGGGGGGGGAGGGGGGGAATGCTGATTACTGAGGCTTGAACTCAGAGGTTCAAGCTGACATTTTACCACTGGAACCAAACATCTACTTCTAGCTTTTTGTGTATATGTAACTAGTCCCCAGGTTTGACCTTAGGGCTTGGATGCTGTCCCTGAGCTTTTATGCTCATAGCTAGCACTCTACCACTTGAGGCACAGTGTCACTTCCAGATTTTTTAATTAATTTATTTAATTTTTCCAGCTTTTTTAGTAGTTTTTGAAGATTGTATATAGAGATTCCCTTCTTGAATACATGTTTATTAAACATGACATTTGAAATACGATGTAAAAATCAATGTTAATAAATTCTTTAATAAAAATAAATAAATAAAAAGAGGGGCCAGGAGTTTGGCCTAGTGGTCCAGTACTTGCCTAGCATGCAAAAAGACCCAGGTTCGACTTCTCGGTACCACATACATAGAAAAAAGCCAGAAGTGGTGCAGAGGCTCAAGTGGTAGAGTTCTAGCCTTGAGAAAAATCCAAGGACAGTGCTCAAGCCCTGAGCTTAAGGTCAGGACTGGCAAAAAAAAAAAAAAATTAACTCATATTTTATGTGTGTGTGTGCGCGCATGTACCCCCTCCCCAAACCCACCCCAAGGCTTGAACTCAGAGCCTGGGCTCTGTTCTTGGGACTCTCTGTGCTCAAGGCTAGAGCTCTACCACTTGAGCCACAGCACCACTTCCAGATTTTTCTGTTTATGTGATACTGAGGAACTGAACCCACGGCTTCAAGCATGCTAGGCAAGCATTCCCAGCTCCCCAAAGATCACACTGAGAGGCCTAAACTGAAGAAATTTTATCTCCAGGCCAGTTTAAGATGTGTAGTGAGACTCCATCTCAAGCTACAAAAAAAAGTAGCCGGGTGCAATGGCTCACACCTGTAATCCTAGCTACTCAGGAGCTTGAGATCTGAGGATTAAGGTTCAGAGCCAGCCTGGGCACAAAAGGACCTGAGACTCTAAGTCCAATTAACCTCTAGAAAAGGAACTTGGCTCAAGAGTGGGGTGGTAGCCTTGAGCAAGAGCTCAGGGACATGGGGCCAGGAGTTTGGCCTAGTGGTTAAAGTGCTTGCCTAGCATGCATGAAGACCCGGGTTCGATTCCTCAGTACCACATACATAGAAAAAAGCCAGAAATGGTGCTGAGGCTCAAGTGGTAGAGCTCTAGCCTTGAGAAAGTCCAAGGACAGTGCTCAGGCCCTGAGCTCAAGCCCAGGACTGGCAAAAAAAAAAAAAGAAGAGCTCAGGGACACCACCCAGGCGAAAGAGTAGGGCAGTAGCCTTGAGCTGAAGAGCTCAAGGACAGCGCTCAGGCAAGTTCAAGCCCCACGACCCACCAAAAAAAAAAAAAAAAACAGTATACTGCATTCAGTACTGGGAAAAAGTTATGCAATTTGTGGCCAAGTTTAGTAAGTTAAAACCACTTAACAGCCAGGCACCAGTGGCTCATTAATCCTAGCTACTCAGGAGTCTTAGATTCAAAGGATCATGGTTCAAAGGATCATAACTACTTTATAGTCATACTTATGGTAAGTGAACAATTGACAGCATCTAACCCAAGCTACTAAGCATCTCTCACTGCAACTACTACAAAAGGCTTTATTATTAATTCAGCTGAATTTGAACTCAATTTTTCTTTTCTTTCTTTCTTTTTTTTTTGGGGGGGGGGGGATAAGTGCTAGTGTTTGTTAGGCAAGTGTTTTACCATAAACTGAATCTTGGTATAGCTCCTAAATGTCCATTTCTTCATCTATTAAGTGAATAGGATAAGACCAAACCCCCATGTAGTTGTGTAGTTGTGTGAAGATTATGAAGATTATATTATAATGTAGATATAGCACTTAATTTATTTCTTGGCACACAAAATGTAACCTATCATTACCTGAACAAATGCTCAGCCTCCATGAGTCCAGGGCTGGAATGGCATCACATATAAGAAACAACTTTAACCTCAAAAAAAAAAAAAAAAAGTTAAAAGTCATTTTAAATCAGTATACTGAAACTAGAAAATAGAGATCTAATTCAAATTCCATAAAAGCCCCTTTTAATCCTGATTTCTTTTGCTTGCTTTGGGGGATTTTGTTTTGCATAACCTGCCTGCCTCCAACCCTCTGTACAGCCATCAGTACTTTCAATGCACAATTTAAAATTTGGCTCTTTATCCCATAAATCCTCTCTTAAAGTAAGCAGACCTTCATTTGCTTTGTAATATAAATCAGCCAAACACAGATCTGAAATTCTTCAGCTGCTTTTTACCCACTGTTTCTTTTTTTTTTTTTAGTCCCAAACTGAACAAGTCAATCTAGAATCTTAAGTGAAAACAGAAGAGAAGCCAGAAACAGAAGACATAATTTAGTATCTCCTTACTGTCCCATTCTGAAGGTGAATATCCCCTAACACACCATTCTGTCTCATAACTCTACAATATTCATATTCCACAAATATCACATCACTAAAGTCTGCCCCCTCAATATCTTATAAGATTTCCACAAAAACACTCTTCTGGATTCTTTATCATTCCTGCACATCAGGGTTTTGACATTAGGATATAACTGATTAAGGTTGGGCATGGTCAGAGGACACAGTCCTTCTTCTCACCACCAGCCTTCATTCTAAAACACTAACACTTCTTCCCATGAAATGCCTTGTGCTCTCTATGCAAAGAAATTCTTAGTAGCCTTTCCCCACTAGCCCTCAAGCCATGCCTAGAAACTAATTTTTTATTTTATTTTTTGTGGGTCATGGGGCTTGAACTCGACCTGGGCACTGTTCCTGAGCTCAGTAGCTCAAGGCTACCACCCTACCCCTGGGCCTGAACAGTGTCCTAGAGCTCTTCAGCTCAAGGCTACCACCCTACCCTTGAGCCAAGTCTCACTTCCCTTTTCTAGAGTTTAATTGGAGATAAGAGTCTCAGGTCCTTTTGTGCCTGGGCTGGCTTTCAACACTGATCCTCAGATCTCAGCCTCCAGCGTAGCTAGGATTACAGGCTTGAGCCATCGTGCTAGACCTACATACTGATTTTTTTGTGTGTGAGTTAAATAGTTTCATTTATTTTAATAAAGGACCAGTTTGGGGGTACAGCAGCACAAATGGACTGACTCCTGCTAGCATGCCAATGGATGAAGCAAGCCACACAGATAAGCCCATCTTCAACAGGCAGAGCAGAAGCAGACATTTCTCCATGGAGATGATGAAATGGGGAATGTAAACTTACTTTTAGGGGACAATCTTCTGTATCTGTTGAACTACATACTGATTTTTAAGTGAGCTCAGTGGCATCTTACTGAGTGAGATCCTTCACACGCCAAAGGTGGCTCTCCAATTCTGATTCAGTCCAAAGCAGCATAATTCAAAATGTTCAACAGTCCCTATTGTAAGATTTCTTTCCCAACTATAAGATTTTATAAATAAAAGTAGAATACCTTAAAGCTCAATTCCTTTCCATTCTCAAACCTCCACAATTAACTTGAAGATTTTAATAAAAATGCATCAACCATGACTCTTCCAACTTAGAACTCTACAATGAGTTCTCCAGAGATGCATGAGTGATCTTTTAAAAGTTTAAAGGGGCTGGGAGTGTGGCTTAGTGGTAGAGTGCTTGCTCACCACGCATAAAGTGGTGTTGTAGATCAAATGGTAAGAGTGTCAGCCTAGAGCAAGAGAAGCTCAGGGGCAGTGCCCAGGCTTTGAGTTCAAGCCCCAGGACTGGCAATAAATACATTTTTTTTAATAAAATAAAAGTTTAAGTCAGCCAAATGCCAGTGGTTCATGCCTGTAATAGTAGCTACTCAGGAGGCTGATCTGAGGATTGTGGTTCAAAGCCATACCAGACGTGGAAGACACTCTTATTCCCAATAAACTACTCTGCAAAGCTAGACCAGCAAATTAAAACAAACAACAACATCAAAAATAATTTAGCTTTCTTATTCAACTCACTGCTTCTTACCAATGACTTCCCATATCCAATGTAACAACTACGAGACTCTATAAAATCTGTCCTTTGTCTATTCTTGAACATGTCAAACCAAATCCTTTCCACAAGACCTTTTGTCTACCTTCTGCCTCCTATTCAGGTGGTGGCTCACTCCTAATAATCCTAGCTATTCAGGAAGCAGAAATCCTGAGGAGAATTAGAGTTTGAGGTCAGTAGAGGCATAAAGCAGGTAAGACCACATCTCAAGGAATAAAAACCAAGGAATGATGATGCATACCTGTCATCCCAGCTACATGGGAAGTATAAACGGAAGGCTCATGATCAAAGCCTGGTCAGGGAATAAATGAGATCCTATTTTAAAATAATAACTAAAGCAAAAAGGATTAGGATATGGTTCTGGTAGGGTGCCTATCTGCCCTGAGTTCAAATCCAGTACTACAAAAAGAAAAAGAACATTCATTTTTAACTGCAGTGAGGTCTTTCTGACCATCCAATTTGAGGTACCTCCTCTTCCCCAGTCCTTTGCTATTATATCACCACATTTTCTTCACAGCATTTATCACAATCTGTAATTACATATTTGAAAATTGCCTGTGTTCACAAAGAAAAATTTAACAAGCACTCTGAGAGCAGAAGTCTGTGTAATATTATTTACACATATACCTGAAAGGCTAAATAGTAAATGATGAAATAGTTTTCTATTTGTCTAATTCATTTACAAAAGTAAGTACTTCCTCTGAGGTAAGCAGGTCTCTGAAGTTTTGTAAGTCTTATTTGTGTAGTCAATAAGCTAGCCAACTTGAACCAGACTCTGGGGGCTCATGGAAGCCAGCCCAGGCAGGAAAGCCTGTGAGACTCTGATCTCCAACTAACCACAAAAAGCTGGAAGTACAGCCATGGCTCAAGTGATAGAATGCTAGCCTTAAGCACAAAAGTACAGGGACAGGGCCAGGAGTTTGGTCTGGTGGTAGAGTGCTTCCCTAGCATGGACAAAGACCTGGGTTCAATTACTTGGTACCACATACATAGAAAATGCTGGAAGTGATGCAATGGCTCAAGTGGTAGAGCTCTAGCCTTGAGAAGTAAATAAATAAATAAATGCTCAGGGACGCTGGCATAGATAGATAGATAGATAGATAGATAGATAGATAGATAGATAGATAGATAAATGCTCAGGGACAGTGCCCAAGCCCAGGGTTCAATCTCCAGACCCCCCCCCCCAAAAAAATAACAACAACAACAACAAAAAAGACCAAGATGGCCAACTTGTCAACCCTGTATTCTCCATCTTAACCATCTGCCTTGTACTCTCAAGAATCTCCCTTTCTCTGAAGATAAAATTTGTCTTCTGGGAAAATAGAATGGCAATCATATCTGTCAGCTGTTTTATAGTTCTGTGCGGTCCAAATTCAATAATCTCGGGCTTAAGTAACTGTCAAAGGTCTAGCTACCATCACTGCATAGAAGAGTGGGCTTAACTGACTCGAAAGTTGCAAACAATTCTGAGATAATCACTGTTGCTAAGAGTTCTACTCTTTGTCAAAATGCCTTGAAGATAACCTTGTAGGAGCAGAAAATTCAACTATCTTGACTAGTGGAGTTTTCTATAAAGTTTTAATAATGACTGTCACAGTAAAATTAGGTACTTTGTAGATCTACAGACCTATAATTAGCTTTAGTTAGCAGTCAACCTCCATTTGTCAATAAAATGTCTATTCCTATCAAATTATCCGTGATTGGGGCAATAGATAAATCAGAAACTATTGCTAATAAACATGTATGTCTGAGAACCAAGTCAATGAATTAAGCTTACTTGGAGAAGCTCTAGGAGACTAGCCTCTCTAGTCACTCAAAGACAAGTTTTAAAGAGCTTAACAACTCTAACATTTAGGTACATCAAAATGACTATAATCTAAAAAAAGATGTCACTTACAATGAATTCTAAAAGTTACCTTCCTCCTCCAAAATAAATAATTTTAAAAGTCAGCTGAAACTTGAACAGTGACTCTTAACTTTCCTTAAAGTAAAGCTATAACAGCTCCTGTAATGAGAGGTCCAATAAACTCAGGACAAAGGGCTGATGGTGCTGACATTGTCACCTCTCCTAAGACTTCTGCTGACTCATCCTGATAGGCTGACAGGACATAGACAACTCAGCCTTGCCCAAGTTTCTTTATCTCACATATAAATACATATAAAAACTGTCTGCTCAAGACAACTAAAACTGGACACCTTCTCTAAACAACAACAACAACAAACCCTTTCCTTTCTTGGATCTGACCAAAAAGAAAAAATTATTTTAGGCTCACAGAAGGGCTGGGAAGAGTGCCTGTAAAAAGACCAGAGGGTTAATTCTCAGTAATTACCAATTTTTTTAAAAAATTAAAATTTTTTTAAAAAATTGGGCCAAGAGTTTGGCCCAGTGGTAAAGTGCTTGCTGAGCATACAGGAAGACCCAGGTTCAATTTCTATGTACCATGTACATAGAAAAAAGCTGGAAGTGGTGCTGTGGCTCAAGTGGTATAGTGCTAGCCTTGGGGAAACCCAAGGACAGTGGCTCAGGTCCTGAGTTCAAGCAAAAAGAAAAGAAAAAAGATCAAAACCAACCTCCTAGGGAAGAAGCTAATCTTTTCGGCATTAACAGATGTGTGGTATTAGTACAATAAGATAGACAACACTAGCAAAGTCAGGAAATGAAAATATCAATGCCTGGCCACATTAAGTAATCACAGATAACATCTCTAACCAAGTAAATTTTGTTCTAAATTAACTTCAAAAAGAAGATTAAGTTGCTGGGCACTAGTGACTCCTGCCTTTAATTCTACCTACTCAGGAGTCTAAGACTGGAAGTCAGTCCAAGAAGGGGAAAAAAAATTCTGAGAGACTCTATCTCTAACTAACCAGCAAAAATGTGGGCTGGAGGCATGGCTTAAGTAATAGAGTGCCAGCCATGAGCAAGCAAGCCAAGAGCCAAGAATTGAATCCTTGAAAGCAAACCCCGGTACCAGAAAAGAAAAGGAAAAAAAAAAAAAAGAACAAGTCAATAATGTATTCCTTTAACAGGAATAAAAAAGTAAAAAGAAAAGAGTGGACATGGTGGTGTACATCTTATAACCCCAGCACTGTGGAGGGTAAATCAGGAGGTCTCCAAGTTGAACTTAATCAGACCCTATTTCAAAGAAAGAAAGGAAAAAGGGAAAAAGAAGAACAAGAAAAAAAAAATCACACCCACTTTTAACCTGGCCACAATTATTTGTGTTGGCTACAATTTTTTCTGTAGTAATTTTCATCAAATAGAACTTACTGGGGCTGATGGCTCACACCTGCAATACTAGCTACTAAGGATGCTGAGATCTGACGATCATGGTTCAAAGCCAGCAAGGGCAAGGAATTCCTTGAGACTCTTACCGCCAACAAACTACTAGAAAAGCCAGAAGGGGAGCTGTGACTCAAGTGGTAGAATGTTAGCATTGAGCCAGAAGAAGCTTAGGGAGAGTACCCAGGCCCTGGGTTCAACAAACAGAACTCATTTCCCTATCACTTAAAGTTGATTTTGTTTTATGATGCTTTGAACAGGAAGGCAGAATAAATAATAGTGCCTTCTGAGTCCAGGCATCAAAGAAGTCTTGCAACTTGCACCCTTACCCTTCTCGGACCTAGCCATCATGCAAAAGGGGCAAATTAGCCTGAAGGAGAGATCACAGCAACCTAGTTACAGTTTCAGCACTGTACTAGACATGAATGTCTACACAGCCTGTAACTCACAAGATATCTGGTCACAAACACATAAGCAAATTCAGCCAACATCAACATCCTGTGGAAAAAAAGACAAGTTGCACCAAATGAGTCCAACCCAAATTGCCAATCCATTTAAACTATAAGAAACTAATTGTTTTAAGCCACTAAATTTTGGAGTGCTTTATTCCACTGAAATAGTTAACAGAAATACAAGGCTAAGATAAACTAAAAACATCACACAACCAATTGAAAATAGGCCTCTAATACAATTAAAGTATATAAAAATAGTGCACAAGCTACATCCATTTAAGACATACACTAGAAAATTCTAGCAAAATACTAAGGCTTATTAATTTGTCCCTATATCTGTCCATCTCATAAATATCACTGGAAGATACATGTAAACATATGTATCCAACAAAGAACTCAGATGCAAAATACACAAAGAATTCTAACCATCAGTAAGAAAAAGATGTCAGGTGCCAGTGGCTCACACCTGTAATCTTAGCTATTCAGGAGGCTGACATCTGCAGCCTGAGCAGAAAGTCCAGGCGACTCTTATCTCTAATTATCACACACACACACACACACACACACACACACACACACACACACACACACACAAAGCTGGTAGAAGAACTGTGGCTTAAGTGGTAGAATGCCAGTGTTGAGCAAAAGGAGCCCAGGGACAGCATCCAAGTCTAGAGTTCAAGCCCCAGGACTGGCAAGAAAAAAAAAAAGACAATCTTAAATAATAATAAGGGGGAAAAAACTTCATACAGATGAAACTCAAAAGATAGTATTAAAAAGATCAATATATAAACAAGGCTCACTCCTGAAACTACTCAAACGACTGAGATTTGGAAGATTCCTTCCAAAAAGGTTACAAGACTGCGTCACAACGAAAAAGTTGGGTATACTGGTATACTTCTTTGCCATTCCAGCTACAATAAGAAACACAAATAGTGAGGTGGGGGGGGAGGGAAATGGGGACCAAGACATGAGAAAGGGTATCAATGTATGTGAAGTAATGCACCTTCCATCTGGCAAATGTAATGTAACCCTTCTATTAATTACAATAAAAATTATATGAAAAAAAGAAACACAAATAGAAGGATCACAGTCCAGTCCAGTCAAGTCCAGTCCAGACAAACAACAGCAACAAGACTTTATCTCAAAAGTAACCAAATCAAAAATCAAAAGTGACTGGAGAACTAGGAATGTAGCTTAGTGGTAGAGTGCTTGCCTACCATGCATGAAGCCCTGGGTTAAATTCCTCAGTACCACATACACAGAAAAAAAGCCAGAACACTGAACTTAAATGTCGGTAGCACATTTAAGGGAAAAAAAGGCCAATGTACATATGAAAAACTGATTCAACATCATGTCATCAGAAAATGAAAGTTAAAATTACAAAAATGGGGCTGGGAGCATAGCCTACTGGTAGAATGCTTGCATAACATGCATAAAGCCCTGGGTTCAATTCCTTGGTACCACATACACAGAAAAGCCAGAAATGGTGCTGTGACTTGTTAATTGACAGTCCTGGGGCTTGAACTGAGGGCCTGAGCAATGTCCTTGGGCTTTCCTCAAGGCTAGTACTCTAAATTAAAAAAAAAAAAAAATTACAAAAACACAGGGAGCTGAGTGTGGTGGCTCACTCCTGTAACCCTAGCTACTCAGGAGGCTGAGATGAGGATTGAAGTTCAAAGCCAGCCCGGGAACTAAAGTCTGTGAGACTCTTATTTCCAATTAACCACTAGAAAACCAGAAGTGGCACTGACTCAAGGGGTAGGGTGGTAGCCTTGAGCTAGAGAGCTCAGGGACAACACCTAGGCCCAGAGTTCAAGTCCCACACTGACAAAAAAAAAAAAAAAAAAAAAAACAGGGCCGGGAGTTTGGCCTAGTGGTAGAGTGCTTGCCTAGCATGCACGAAGACCCAGGTTCGATTCCTCAGTACCACATACATAGCAAAAAGCCGGAAGTGGTGCTGAGGCTCAAGTGGTAGAGTGCTAGCCTTGAGAAAGTCCTAGGACAGGGCTCAGGCCCTGAGCCCAAGCCCAGGACTGGAAAAAAAAAAAAACAAACAAAAAAAAAACAGGGAGCTGTATTGTGACCTAGTGATAGAATGCTTCCCAAGCATGCACAAAGCCCTAGGTTTGATTCCTGGGTACCACACAAATAGAAAAAGCCGGAAGTGATGCTATGGCTCAAGGGTAGAGTGCTAGTCCTAAGAAAACCTGAATGCTCAGGCCCTAAGTTCAAGCTCTAGGACTGGAAAAAAAAATTATAAAAACTACACCAATACACTACATAAAATTGAAAGGACTGACAATATTAAATATAGTAAAAAACACAGTACAGGGGCCGGGAGTTTGGCCTAGTGGTTAAAGTGCTTGCCTAGCATGCATGAGGACCCGGGTTCGATTCCTTGGTACCACATACATAGAAAAAAGCCAGAAGTGGTGCTGAGGCTCAAGTGGTAGAGCTCTAGCCTTGAGAAAGTCCAAGGACAGTGCTCAGGCCCTGAGCTCAAGCCCAGGACTGGCAAAAAAAAAAAAAAAAAAAAAAAAAAAAACAGCACAACCAGAATTCTCATACCTTGTTGGCCAGAGAATACATTAATAACACTTGGGGAAAATGGAAATACTAAATCTAAACATACATATACCCTTTGTCCTAGCAACTCCATTTCTGGATTATCATCAATAGAAGTAAGCATTTATATCACAACATGTACATAGTTATTTAGTCAATGTTCACATGAACGTGTCACACTATTCATAGTGATCCCAAACTGAAAACAACTTCATAAAAATTATTCACGCTGTAGAATATTACATAGCAATGATCAAAAATAAAACATTGCTATATAGAAATAGCATTCATTAATCTCAAAGACACTAATCTCAAAAGAGTACATATGAACAACAGCAACAAAAAATAGTACATTTACTTCGGTTAATGTAAAATACAAAAAAAGCTGGGTGGCTCATGCCTATAATCCTAGCTATTTAGGAGGCTGAGATCTGAGGAAAGTCCATGAGACTTCTTTTTTTTTCTTTGGTCAGTCTTGGGGCTTCAACCTAGGCACGGACCTAGGCACTATGTCTGAACTTTTGCTCAAGATTAGCACTCTACCACTTCTAGTCATAGTACCACTTCCAGTTTTCTGGTGGCTAGTTGAAGATAAGAGTTTCACAGACTTTCCTGCCCAACTGGTTTTGAATGGTGACCCTTAGATCTCAGTCTCCTGAGTAGCTAGGATTACAGGCATAGGTTTTCCATAAGATTCTTATCTCCAATTAAGCACCAGAAAGCCAGAAATGGAACTGTGGTAGAACACTAGCCTGGAGCAAAAAAAGCTCAAGGACAGTGTTCAGGCCATGAGCTCAAGCCCTAATACTAGTACCACCATAACTACTGCCACCCTCAAAAGTGAACTAACCTATGGTAATAATCAGAATAGTGATTATCCTTTTGGAAGTCATTTATGTGAAAAAGATTCTGGAGTGTTTCATTAATTTACTTCCAGAGATGTCTTACATAACATTATTTCAAGGGACAGCATATAACTGGCTTGATGGTTATATTCCTGCCCATACAGCCTACCCACCAATGTTGCTAGACTCAGTTTTGCTTTATTATAACCCATGTACTGGTCTGTACAGCCTGGACTTCTAAATAACTACATGACCAAGTCTGTGGCTTACTTTAAGACCTCATCATTTACTGGCCTCTGTATTACCAGATTCACTGTAGAAGAATCTTTTGAAAAAATAGTATCAACTGTATATACCTCCTACCATCCATACATGTATCTCTTTTTAAATCCTTTAATGATTCTCTATTGCCTATATATTAAATTCTACATTCAACAGAGTGCTTTTGTGATCCGGTTCCTAACTAATTTTTCTCATATTATACCTTGATTTTCAGACATAACAAATTACTTGTAGTTGACCTAGAAAACTATTTTTTCTCAGTTCAGTATCTCTGTACATATAATATATCCTCTATCTAGAACATCAGTTCTCAAAGTGAGGCCTTAGAAGCCCTAAAAAGTCAAACTAGTTTCATAATAGCAAGTTGTTATTTCTCCAAGTAACACTAAAATGTGACTTGCCCTTATCATGTTGATGAGAGCAATGGCAGATAAAACTGTTAGTGTGTTCACTTAAGTCAAGCCAGGAACATCGAAATATACTAGCAGCATTAGGGAAGAAACTCAGTAACAGTATGTGCTTAGCATGTTCAAAATACTAGCTTCAAAGCCTAGCAGTACAAAAAAAAAGAGGAAGGAGAAGGAGGAGGAAGAAGAGGAAGAAGAGGAGGAGAAGAGGAAAAAGAGGAGGAAGATTATTCAGGTGTAGGGCCAGGTACTGGTGGCTTGTGCACTGGTGGCTTGTGCCTGTAATCCTAACTCAGGAGGCTGAGATCTGAGGATTTCTGTTCAAAGCCAGTTAGGGAAGAAAAGTTTTTTAAGACTCTTATCTCTAATTAACTGGTAAGAAGCTAGAAGTGGAGCTGTGGCTAGAAGTGGTAGAAAAAAAAAAAAAAAAAAAGCTAAAGGACAGTGCCGAGGTCCTAAGTTTAAGCCCCAGTATCAATATTTAAAAAAAAAAAAAAAAAAAAAAAGGGCGGGGGGAGAGTGTGCCTAGTGGTAGAGTGTGCTTGCCTAGCAAACACAAAGCCCTGGGTTCGATTCCTCAGTACCACATACACAGAAAAAGCCAGCCAGAAGTAGTGCTGTGGCTCAACTGGTAGAGCACTAGCCTTGAGCACAGAGAGGTTCAGGGACAGTACCCAGGCCCTGAGTTTAAGCCCCAGGACTGGTTGGAAAAAAACAGAGGGGGTAGGAGGAGAAGCAGCATAGCCCAGCCTTGAGCAAAAAATGTCCAAGGGCAATGCCCTGAGGACTGGAAAAAAAAAAATTAAAGTCTGTTTCCCTCCTCCAATTATAAAAGAAATATATGCTCATCACAAGTAAATAAAAAAAAGAACATAAACCATCCCATAATCTTTCATAACATATTGTCTTAGCAAATCCTTTGAGGGTATCTCAATTCTCCAAAGAACATGTTGCTTATAAAATTGATCTGGGGCTGGGAGCAAAGCCTAGTGATAGAGTGCTTGCCTAGCATGCATGAAGCCCTGGGTTAGATTACTCAGTAGTACCACATACTCAGAAAAGGCCAGAATTGGTGCAGTAGCTCAAGTGACAGAGCACTAGCCTTGAGCAAAAGTGTCCAAAGACAGTGCCCTGGACCTGAGTTCAAGCCCCAGGACTGGAAAAAACAAAAACAAAAACAAAAAAACAAGCAAATAAAACTGATCTGTACTGGTGATTCAGATCAGTGGTAGAGAACTTGCCTAGCATTCACAAGGTCCTGTGTTTGATTCTCAAGCATACTATAGCAATAAGTAACTAAAACTGTATTAAGGAAACTCTAGTATAAGGAAAAGAAATTGCCCATGGGCTTAATTTAGCAAGAATATTAAGGAGATCAATTTCTTAGTTTATTCACATATAACCATTTGTATTATTCTAGGGTCACATCCTAAATTTTATTTTTATAAATTTTCCTTCTCAGTTAACAATAAACTCTTTGCCTTTTAAATGTTGCTATAGTGCAAAAGATCCTACTTTTCCAATTATCAAATCAAGTATTAAACAAATATCTACTATATCATTTCATTTTTTTTTTCTTTTGCCAGTCCTGGGTCTTGAACTCATGGCCTGGGCACTGTCCTTGGGCTTTTTCAAGGCTAGAACTCTACTACTTGAGCCACAGTACCATTTCTGGCTTTTTTCTATGTATGTGGTAGCAAGGAATCTAACCTGGGTCTTAGTGCATGCTAAGTAAGCACTATCACTAGGTTAAACTTCTGGCCCCCACTACACTACATCATTTCTTGTATTGAGATTTTCTTTTTTTCCAGTCCCGGGGCTTGAACTCAGGGCCTGAGCACTGTCCTTAGGCTTTCCTCAAGGCCAATGTTCTACCATTTGAGCCATAGCATCACTTCCGGCTTTTCTATGTATGTAGTACTGAGGAATCAAACCCAGGTTTTTGTGCATGCTGGGTAAGCACTCTACCACTAGGCCAAACTCCTGCCTAGCCCTTGTGTTGAGATTTTATACAACTACATCAACAGATCCTCATATTTCATACACAGCTAGATGTATACTGATGTCTAGCAATCACCTGCAAAGGAGAATTATCTCTTTCACTACCCTTAGCCCAAGTTGTAATGAGCATTTAGTAACATAGTACTCAAAGTTCTCAGAACAGGGCTGGGAATGTGGCTTAGTCGTAGAATGACCTTCTATCTGGCGAATATAACTGTAACCCCTCTATACATTAAAACAAAATTTAAAAAAAAAAAAGAATGCTTGCCTAGCATGCATGCAGCCCTGGGTTTAATTCCTCAGTACCATATAAACAGAAAAAGCCAGAAGTGGCACAATGGCTCAAGCAGCAGAGCAAAAGAAGGGGCAATGCTCAGACCCTAAATTCAAGCCCCAGGACTAGGAAAAAAACATTCTTAGAACAGTTTTGACTTTTTACTGCATTGTCTTAATTTGGATAACAATGAAGGAATTGATTTGAAGCTACCCCTCTTTTCCTTACTCTGAAAACCAAAATATTGTATGTTAAAATCCCAAGTTCAATTCTACAGAAGCTCTACATAATTCTAAATTTAGACAAGCAATAGAAATAGTTGGAAGGCATGCAATTTATTTTAATTTCTGTACTTTTATGTTGCCAGGCAGCTAATTTCTTAAGTAATCCTAGAGCAGTTATCTACAAAAAAAAGTGAAAGAATAAACATATAAGCCATATAATCAACAGAAAGGTTAGTAATGGTGCTAAAATACTATCTATGATTTCTGGAAATGAGCACCTTCCCCTCTCCAAAAATGTCTATTTTTCCCCACAGGAATAATAATATGTAAAGATTTGAACAGAACATATTAATAACATATCATTACTTTTCTTACACGAAAGGTAATTTTGTATGTTTCCACATCAATGGAATATAAAGGTACATATAATGGACTTCATCATTTAGTATAAAGCATTTTTGAATGGGACTGACAATTTCATTTCAGATTTAAATTTAAAAGTACTATATTCTCAAGCTATTGTAATACCAGATCCCAATTTTAAGGCTAATAGTATTTTGGATTTTCTAAAACATCTGACCTCATCAGGGCTGATGCCATAAGGCAATACTTCAACAAACACCCTAATTTCATGTTACGTTTCCTAGACTGTATTCATAAACCAATATGTAAATCATATATGATATATGCAGAGAAATGCATAATGCAGACTCAAAGCATAAGACAAAAGACCTAGGTTCAGATGCTTTCCTATATAACAAAAACTTTTAAACAGCATAAGATAACAAAGACAGAAATAACTTCTATTTTTTTCATCTTCAAATGTCACCAGGTTGGGTGGGGGAAACAACACGTGCTCATCTACCCTAAGTCATTACAGCTGCCTACAGCACACTTCTTCCTATAATTCAGTTAAATACTTTATTGTCTAACTACATCCTTAAAAGGCAAAAGGTCTCAGCTCTGAAATCCTTGAGAAAGGTTGAGGACAGTGCCCAAGCCCTGAGTTCAAGATCCAGGACTGGCAAAAAAAATAAAAACCTTTTCAAAATGCTGTTTAATGCATATATATATAGTATATATATATATATATATAGTATATATATATACACACACCAAATAAAAGAATTAAAACAATTCTATCCAAAGATCACTAACAAAATCCATTATTAACACAAACAACAGAGAACCAACATTTGTAAGAATATGTCAAACCAGTAGTGTCACACTTGTAATCACAGAAGTAGGGCTGCGGCAGGAGGATTTCAAGTTAGAAGACAGTCTAAGCAACTAGAGACTTTGTCTCAGAAAAGAAAAAGAAGGCCTGAGAGCATAGCCTACTGGTAGAATGCTCACCTAGCATGCAGGAAGCCCTGGGTTCTATTCCTTAGTACCACATACACAGGAAAACCCAGAAGTGGCACTGTGGCTCAAGTAGAAGAGCACTCACCTTGAGCATAATGTGTCCAAGGACAGTCCCCAGGCCCTGAGTTAAAAGCCCCAGGACTGGCAGGAAAAAAAAAAAAAACAATCAAAAAAAAAAAAAAAGCCTTCCTGGATTATGTTTTCTTTTTTCCTCAAAAAATCACCAGCAAGTTGCTGGTGAAGAACAGAAACAAGCCTTGTTATGGTGACTCATACCTATAATCCTAGCTATTCAGGTGGCTGAGATTTGAACCAGCTTAAGCTGGTTTTGAGACTCCTATCTCCAATTAACTACCAAAAAAGCCAGAAGTGCAACAAAAGAACTAGAATAGCCAAAGCAATTCTAGGTAAAAAGAGCAATGCAAGTGGTACTACAATACTAGACTTCAAACTCTACAGCCATAATAACAAAAACACCTTGGTATTGACACAAAAATACACCAGAAGATCAATGGAACAGAAGGTCCAGAATAAAACCACATACCTATCGCCAACTTATATATTCGACAAAGGAGCCAGAGATATACAGTGGAATAAATAAAGCCTCTCCAATTATTGGTGCTGGGAAAGCTGGACAGCCACATGTAGAAAACTAAACATTGATCCCAGCCTGTTGCCATACATAAACATACTCAAAATGGATCAAAGACCTCAATATCAGACCTGAAACTCTGAAACTGCTACACGATAGAGTAAGAGAGACACTGGAATTCATAGGCACAGTCAAAAACTTCTTGAACAGAGTCCCAGGGTCACAACAGATTGGAGAGAGACTTGACAAATGGGACTACCTAAAAATAAAAAAGTTTCTGCACAAAGACCTAGCTACCAAAGTAGAAAGACAGCTAACCAATTGGGAAAAAATATTTACCAATAATACATCAGACAAATGCTTAATATCCAGTATCCACAGGGAACTCAAGAAATGAATCCCCCCCCCCAAATCCAATAAACCAACCACTAAATAGGCAAGGGAACTAAAGAGAGACTTATCAAAAGAAGAGGTTAAAATGGCAAAGAAACATATGAGAAAGTGCTCATCACCCATGGTCATAAAGGAAACTCAAATAAAAACAACCCTAAGATACCACCTTACCCCAATCAGACATACAGGTCTATGATAGGATATATATTCTATAGACATATATTATATTATATAGATCGTTATGTATCTATGACAAAGATTCAACTTAATTTTAATTATATTCTTAAATTTATGTGCCAGTGATTGCATATATTTTTCTTGAATATTTGTTTGTAGAACATGACATTTGAAATATGTTTTAATAAAAAGTTTTAATTTTAAAAAAGGGGGACCAAGAGTTTGGCCTAGTGGTAGAGTGCTTGCGTAGCATACATGAAGACCTGGGTTCGATTCCTCAGTACCCACATACATAGAAAAGCAGGAAATGGTGCTATGGCTCAAGTGGTAGAGCAGTAGCCTTGAGGAAAGCCCAAGGACAGTGCTCAGGCCTTGAGTTCAAGACCCAGGACTGGCCAAAAAAAAACCCTTGAGAATCATCCATTCACAATTCTTTCCTCCTACATTTAAACAATTTCCAAATATTAGCACCATCTTCTGTATCCATCTGATCAGAGCTATTTGTGCCTCCCAATGAAGAAATGGTAATGGTCCTTATGGTGAATGCCCTGTCATTCTTTGTAAGTGAACTTAAAAGTCTCTAGCTGATTGCTATTGGACACACATGGGGAGGATGAGTAAAAAAGTGGTGTTGCAAGCTCCAAATAATTGCAGGTTGTTTTCCTCAAATTCCTTTGTTCAGATATCCAACATTTCTTTTCCTTTCTTTTCCCCCCTGGTCATGGGACTGGGCCTGGGCAATGTCCCTAAGCTCTTCAGCTCAAGGCTAGTGCTCTACCACTTTGAGCCACAGCACCACTTCCAGTTTTCTGGTGGTTAACTGGAAATAAGAGTCTCATGGACTTTTGGGCTCAGGCTGGCTTTGAACTGTGATCCTCAGATCTCAGCCTTCTGAGTAGCTAGGATTACAGATGTGAGCCACCAGCATCTGGCTACCCAACATTTCTTAACCAGTTTTGCTTTTTTTTTTTTCCTTGACCTTTTCCTTGAAAGAGGTGACAATTTTTCTACTCTGGCCTTAGATTTTTACCTTCTCTACAAGCTCAAGAACTTCATTATCGTCTCTCACATTATTTCTACTCTCTATGTCACTGCCCTTAACCCTCTCATGTTAAGAAATTCTCCTTTTATCCCACATTTATTGTCAATTCTCTTTGTAATCATCTTGAGAGTTTTGCTTGTCTTTTTGTATTTTTATATATATTTTTTTATTGTAATTAATAAAAGGGTTACATGATATTTGCCATATAGAAGGTGCATTAATTCACATACATTGATACCCTTTCACATGTCTTGGTATCCTTTACCCTCCCCCGTACCGCCCCCCCCCCCGGCTTGGTTTTCCCCCCTTCCCTATCAAATTTCAAATAACCAAATACAAATAAATTCAATATATCAGATAACAAAGTGAGATACTGTAACAATATGAGATACCCAAGGGACAGCAAAGGAGATGAGAGATAACATAGTACATTAAGGACAACAATCATTCGTTATATGGCTTTTGTTTCAATATCCTGGAGGTCCTTTCAATTAGCTTCATACTATATGGCCTTATGTATCAAGGTTTTGCTCTATTGCAGATCTCTGCTAGTAGAGCCCAAGGTTTCTACTGATTATGACAAATGAGGGAAACCATTGAGCCTAAGTTCCTTTGAGTCTGGCTTACTTCACTTAATATGATTTTTTCTAAGTCTTTCCATTTCCTAACAAATGGGTCGATGCCGTTCTTTCTGACAGCAGCATAGAATTCCATTGTGTACAAATACCACAACTTGTTGATCCACTCATCAACTGAGGGACATCTAGGTTGGTTCCGTATCTTTGCTATGGTAAATAGTGCTGCAATGAACATTGTTGTGCTAGTGGATTTAGTATGCCCTAGATTCTGGATGGTTGGGTAAATGCCAAGTAGTGGAATTGCTGGGTCATAGGGGAGTTCTATGTTTAGCCTTCTGAGGCACTGCCATACTGCTTTCCATAGTGGTTGAATGAGTTTGCACTCCCACCAACAGTGTAGTAGTGATCCCTCCTGGCCACATCCCCTCCAGCATCTGTTATTCGTTTTCCTGATCCTGGCCATTCTAACTGGAGTGAGGTGAAATCTTAAGAGTTGTTTTGATTTGCATTTCTTTTATGACCAGAGATGTTGAGCATTTCTTCATGTGTCTATAGGCCATTTTTGTTTCTTCTTCAGAGAAGACTCAAGTCTTTGGCCCATTTTTTAATGGGATGGTTGTTACTTTGGAGATTAGTTTTGGAGTGATTCAATTTTTTGAGTTGTTGATATATTTTAGATATGAGGCCTTTGTCTGTTGTTCGGTTGGTGAAGATCTTCTCCTACTCTGTAGGCTTCCTAATTAATTTACTAGCTATGTCCTTTGCCATACAAAAGCTCCGCAGTTTAATGCAGTCCCACTTATCCAGCCTTTCTCTGATTTGTTTTGATTTTTGGTCCTTATTAAGAAAGTTTCGACCTGTGCCAAGGAGGCCTAGTGTATCTCCTATTCCTTCTTGTAAAGTTTTCAGTGTGTCAGCTTTTACCTCCAGGTCTTTGATCCATTTAGAGTTAATTCTAGTGCAGGGTGACAAAGAAGGATCCAACTTTAGTTTTCTGCAGGTGCTTAACCAGTTCTGCCAGCACAACTTGTTGAAGAGGCTGTCTTTCTTCCATTCTATTTTCTTTTTTTTTTTCTTTTTGCCAGTCCTGGGCTTGAGCTCAGGGTCTGAGCACTGTCCTTGGATTTTTCTCATGGCTAGAACTCTACCACTGGAGCCTCAGCACCACTTATGGCTTTTTTTTCTATGTATGTGGTATCAAGGAATCGAACCTGGGTCTTCGCGCACACTAGGCAAGCATTCTACCTCTAGGCCAAACTCCAAGCCCCTGCTTGCATTTTTCTTAATTCAGTGCAGTTGGTCTATTTTCATCACTCCAGTGAACCTGCTGTCTCTCAAGATACCAATGACCTTGAGTGCCAAATCCCAGAAGTGTTTATCAGACCTTATCAGATTTGACCTTTTCTCACACTTGATAACTACTACAGCTTTCCTCCTCTGAATGAGTCTTCTTAGTTCTCATCATACACACTTCACTGCTTTTCTATCTCCTTTTCTGGTCTTTTTCAAACTTCTTCTTCTAGGGTTCCACTTCTATCAGTCCCATCTTCAGCTGCCAGTGCTAGGGATCCCTCAATCTTCAATCTCAACATGCCTTTTAGCTAACCCAAACCATGACTTAAACTTCCCATACTTTTCCACTTAACTAACTCCTATTAGTCCAAGATTCAACCAGATCCAGAAATAGGAAAAAAAGAAAGAAAGAAAGAAAGAAAGAAAGATTGATTCAACCAGAGTTGGATGTTTCAGAATTTTTTCCTAGACTTCCACCATGCTTTCAAAGCACACTGTGCATTACTCATCAGACTGCATAGTTAGGATTAATTTGTCTAAACTCTTTGAAGTAGTCTTGTCATATATCTGATTTTATTGTTCTTTTTGTATTGTTTTTGTTTTGAGATAGGGTTTCACTGTCTCAAAACAAAATATAAGCCAGGCACCACTCACGATACTTAGGAGGCTGAGATTTGAATTATAAATAATTATAAATAATTCTGCCAGCCTGGCCAGAAAAGTCCCCATGAGACTTTTTTTTAATATATTTTTATTGTAATTAATAAAAGGGTTACATGATATTTGCCAGATAGAAGGTGCATTAATTCACATACATTGATACCCTTTCACATGTCTTGGTACCCATTACCCTCCCCCTACCCCCCTCACCTCCATGAGACTCTTATCTCCAATTATCCACTCAAAAACGGAAATTTTTTGAGTCTGTGGCAAGTAGTTGAGCACAAAGAGGCTCAGGGACAACACCCAAGCCCTGAGTTCAAGACCCACAATCTAAAAAATAAAATAAAAACAAAACAGATTTCAAGCTGGCTTCATGATCCACTTGCTTCAGGCTTCTGAAATGCTGGCTTTACAGGCATATGCAACTTTCCTATCCCTGCAGTAAGCTATCATGTTTCTAAAGGGTTTCATGTGGCCAATTACATACATACAGGTAAGGCTCAATTTCAGTCCCATATAATGAAAATAAGCAAAAAAACACACTAAATTGAAAAAAAATGCCATTTTTCAATGTATGAAAAAGAGATGGGAAAAAAAATCATGAAAGTAACATTAATTCAAAATAGAAAAGGAAAGATACAAAGAAAAACAATTCATAGAAATAAAGAACTAGCTGATAATAAAACTGTTCCAAATTTTAACAGCATTGCAAATCAGCAAGTACATACTGTTTAACACAATCTTTCAGTGAGGTAGGTTATGACTGCTGACAGTAGCCACAGAACAGCTAAAAACATTCTAGTTACTTGAAAAATACATTTGTTGCTGGGCGCTGGTGACTCACGCCTGTAATGCTAGCTATTCAGGATGGTAAGATCTTAGAACCAAAGTTCAAAGCCAGCCCAAGCAGAAGTTATGAGACTCTTACCTCCAATTAACCACCAGAAAACCAAGAGGGGCACTGTGAATTAAAGTGGTAGAGCATTAGCCTTGAGTAAAAGAACTCAAGGACAGCACCCAGACTTTGAGTTCAAGCCCCACAACCAACAACAAAAAATTTGCTAAAGTCTACAAATATTTTCATGCCTTTTCTGAATCATTTACTAAATAAAAGTGGGATAAAATATTGAAGCATTACTCCACTAAATGAAGCTTTGATCACAAATGTTTATATTTTAAATCAGTATAACTATCAGAAAATACTACTGTAGGGTTAAAGGTATGGTAGAGCTTCCCAAGCTTGATGCACTGAGTCCAAATCACAGTACTATTAAAAAAAAAAAAAAGGAAAACTACAAATCTCAAACAAGCAAACAATAACAACAACAACAACAACAAAGGCGCAGGACTATGGCCTAGTAGTAAAGTGGTTGCCTATCGTGCATAAAGCGCTAGGTTCAATTCCTTGGTACCACATACACAGAAAAGGCCAGAAGTGGTGCTGTGGCTCAAGTGGCAGTGCTCTAGCCTTGAGGAAATCCCAAGGACAGTGCCCATACCTTGAGTTCTAGCCCCAGAACTGGCAAAAAAAAAAAAAAAGAAAAAAAAAACAGGCTGGAGGTATGTCTCAGCTGGTAGTGACAGGTATGAGTCCTGGTCTTAGATTTAAAAAAAAAAAACAGTATTGAGTAAATAAATAGAGATATTTCTGTATCTAACAGGATAAAAGAAAAACATCACTTTTTTCCATCTGAAAAGGAAACAGGCCATCAACCATATTTTACACATAAGACAGCAGAGTTAACAAAGCATCAGATAATTTCTAATAGGGTTAAAAATTAAAATAGCCTTGACAAAAAAAAGCTAAGAGACAGCACTCAAGCCCTGAGTTCAAGCGCACATATGCATACACATGCGTACACACAACATTTTAGGGGAGACAGGCTTACTATATATACGATAGGAGCTATACATGTTGCATACATGCATAGAAATACAATAAAATCTCCCTTTATATAGCTAAGGAACTCTAATTTTTAAAGAGATTAAGAAGCTAGACTCTACATAAATTTATGACTATTAAATGATAGAAGCTAAGAAACAGATGTCTCAAGTTTAACACCCAAGTTTCTGACATTATACAACTAGGTGATACAAATAACTGGAAAAAGAATTTGAGAGGAAAAACTTATTTCCATGGGAAAATTGTTTTGGGGTCTTTTTGTTTATTTGGCAGTATTGGGGATAAACTAGGCAAGTGCTCTTACCAATCAACTATCTAATCTGGGCTCCCCTCCCCCATTATTTTTGGTTTGTTAAAGTTAATTTGGGATTCATTTGTGATAGTCAAATAGATTTCAAGTTACCAGTAAACAAATCAACTTAGAACTCATATGAAAGATCAGAACTGGAAATATAAACAAAATATCAAGTTTACAGTAAGAGATGCTAAGCAAATTCACCAAAAGTGATGACACTGTACTGCTATGTTTTCTAAAATGTCATCCAAAATAACTGACCAGAGACATCAGAGCACTTGGAAAACTTGCTAAAATACAAATTCCTATCCAGGCATCTGTGGCTCCTGCCTATAATCCTAGTTACTCAGGAAGCTGAGATCTGAGGGTCACAGTTTGAAGCCAGACCCGACAGGAAAATCCATGAGGCTCTCTCTCTTTTTTTTTTTTTTTTTCCAGTTCTGAGGCTTGAAATCAGGGCCTGGGCGCTGTCCTTGGACACTTTTTGTTCAAGGCTAGTGCCCAGCCACTTGAACAATAGTGCCATTTCTGGCTTTTTCAAGGAACCAACTCAGGGCTTCGTACATGTTAGATGAGCACTCTACCACTAGGCTACTCACCCCACCCTCCATTTTTCATACTTTCATTCATTCAATATTTAGGGACTATTTTAGACATTAGGAATATAGGAATATAACAGCTGCTTTAAAAAAAAAAAAAGCCGGCGTTGGTGGCTCATGCCTATAATTCTAGCTACTGAAGAGGCTGAGATCCAAGGATCTTGGTTCAAAGACAGACCAGGCACAAAAATACATCTTATCTCCAATTAATCACAGAAAACAGGAAATGGCGCTGTGGCTCAATTGGTAGAGTACTAGCCTTGAGCTGCAGAGCTCCAGACAGCATCCAGGCCCAGAGTTCTAGCCCTATGACCGACCAAAAAAATAAATAAATAAATAAAGTCCTTATTCTCATAGTCTTTTAAGCTCTGGGTATATGCCAGAAATCAAAGGACAGCCAAGTGAGAAAGCACATACCTGTAATTCCAGCACTCAGGAAGCTGAAGCAATTAGATTTCAAGTTCAGGCCAATCTCAACAACCTGTAAAGTCCAAGAAAAGAAATCAAATGAGATACTCTTATAAAGTGATAAGTGATAAGATAGTAAAAACAGGAATGTGATGAAACACAAAGAGAAGTTGACTTCAGAATGGGGAAGGGTGGTTTCTGAAGAAAGGAATTATTTGGGTTTACACTTCAATAATGAGAAGAATAAAGCCAGGTGAAGCTCTAGCAAGATAGCTTATCAGGTAGAAAACATACAAATGCAAAGGCCGGGGCCAGGAGTTTGGCCTAGTAGTAGAGTGCTTGTCTAGCATGCACGAAGAAGACCCGGGTTCAACTCCTCGGTACCACATACATAGAAAAAAGCCAGCAGTGTGCTGAGGCTCAAGTGGTAGAGCTCTAGCCTTGAAAAAGTCCAAGGACAGTGCTCAGGCCCTGAGTTCAAGCCCAGGACTGGCAAAAAAAAAAAAATGCAAAGGCCCGGAGGCAGAAAGAAAAATAGAAAAAAGAAAACTGGTGGAGCCAAGCACCAGAGGCTCTCACCAAAGATTCTAGCTACTCCAGAGGCTGTCATCTGAGACTCAGGTTCAAGGTCAGCCCAAGCAGATAAATCTAAAAGACTCCAATTAACCAGCAATAAAAAAACCTGAAACTGTAAGAGAGGAAGGGATCAATTCTAAAAGCCACAAGAAATAGAACAAAGATAAAAAGGGGTTTAAGGGACTTTACAAAGACTACCACACTTTTTTCTATTGAAAGGGGGGGCAGTACTGGGGTCTGAACTCAAGAATTCATATTTGCCAGGCAGGTGCTCTACTGCTTAAGTCATGCCTCCCAGTCTTTTGAGGGTGTATGTGTATGCCAGTACTGAAGCTTGAACTCAGGTCCTTCAGAAGCTCTTAACCTTTTCCACTCAAGGTTACTATACTACCTCTTGAGCCATACTTCTGCTTTGGGCTGATTTACAAGTATGAGCCATGAGCTCCCAACTCCTTCAGCTCTTTTTGCTGATTGTTTTTGATACAGGGTCTCGCTTTTTGTGTTGACCAGCCTAGACAGCAATTGTCCTATTTATGTTTCCCACTATAGATGCAATGACAGGCAGACATTATTTTCTACAATGGTAGGGTGGTGGTAACCTTGAGCCAAAAAGCTCTGGGGCAATGCCCACGCCCAGGGGTAGGAAGATAGCCTTGAGCCAAAGAGCTCTGGGACAGCCCCCAGGCAGAGTTCAAGCTTCAAGAACCACCCCTTGACATTACCCTTGAGCCAAGCCCCACTTCCCATTTTCTAGAGGTTAATTGGAGGTAAGAGTCTCAGGTCCTTTTGTGCCTGGGCTGGCTTTGAACCTTGATCCTCAGATCTCAGCCTCCTGAGTAGCTAGAATTACAGGCGTGAGCCACCACACCTGCCAAAAGAGGGATTTTTATGCAGAAAGGAAGCTACCTTGCCTGACTCCTTTTCACTGAAAAATACCAAGTATGCTTTAAAAAAAGGTATCATTTTCAAGTTTTTATTCCAAATTGTGAAGCTCTATAGGCAATTTAATGGGCAAAGACAACCTTAACTGCAATTCTAAAACTTAACTTTTGCTGACAGAGTTCATCTGACCTTCACCAAAAATTCTGTCCTTTCAGTTCCTATGGGGAACAGCCAACAAGGGGAAGAAGAAAATATATCTAAAAAGTAAATCAAAGCAGGGTGTACTGGTATATGTCTGTAATCCCAGCACTCAGGAGATGGAGGCAGGACCATCCCTAGTGATCAGCCAATGAGCTACATAATGAGATGCCACTGCAAAAGATAGAACTGATTGGCAAAGCATGTGGCTCAAGTGATAGAACACTTAACTAGAGAGAACCAGGCTCTGAGTTCAAACCCCATACCATGATCTTGAACCTAAGTCACAACTTTGCCACCTTCATTTAAATTTTTTGTCTTGATGTCCCAGACTCCAAAAGAGATGTGGAAGGGGAAATGAGCTGGGATTGAATGAAGGATATAGAAAAATAGAGCCACAAACCATTGATTCCACCGTCGTTTTGACCATTTAAAAGTTCAATAAAATATTAGGAATATGACATTCCTCAGGTGGTACCTGTTACATCCCCAGTCAAAGTTTATTTTACAAACCTCAAACGGGACTGAGGCTTCTAAAGTCCTTTGGGAAAACATACACAAGACGTTGATTCAACTAGGGTAAGTTCATAAATTTTCCCATTTTTTTTTCCTTTGGTTTTAATAAAGCTCTGGAGGTATTTGGTCATTTCTTTGTCTTCATTGGCTGAGTACAATTCATTTTGAGTCAATATTCTTTGGAGTTACTATACCAACTGTGACAAATGTTTTTTTGTGTTTAAATGTCGAACAGAGTTTTTCAGGGGCTCGAGTTGTAGGACCTTACTAGTAGGCCCAACTTTTTTAAGCTCCAGAAACATCCTCCAGCTTGTGCCAACTCAAATCCCAGCACATTACAAACTCCGACAAGGGCACGATCTGAAAGATGTCCAGCATCTCCGTTCCACTTGTTCAAGGCTCGAAGGAAAACCGACACCCAAGAAACACATGAAACTAGTCACCCTCCAGCACTGCCAAAGGCGCAACAGTTTTTAGGTCCCACCGCACAAGGCCACAGGTGGCCGCAGCCCTCCCACCCCCACCCCGCTCCCGCCTCGCGGCCCCCGCTTCTCGCCTGCGCTCCCCGCGCACACTCGGGACTTCTCCGGCCTCAGGGCGGTCCTTCCGGGGGTCCCGGCCCGGACCCGCTGCCCCCTGACCGGCAGCTCCAGCGTGGGGCACCCAGGCCTAGAGGCCTCTGCCCGCCCTCCCGCGCGGCCGCCACGCCCCCTCCCCACGGGCCGCCCGCCCCCATGGCCGGGAGGTGGCCTCACCTCACGCGGACCAGAACGGGGAGGGCGCCCGCCGTCTCTGCCCGCCGCCCGGGCCCACGGCCGCTCGGCTGCGGCTCGGCCCCGACGGCCAGCGGCGGCGCGCTTCTGTGGGCGGGCTCCTCTCGGAGGGGATTTCCCCGGGACCCAGGGCGGGGAAGCAGTGGGGGGGACCGGGGCGGGGGAGGGGAAAGGGGCTTGGGAAGGAGGGGGGAGAGGGAAAGAAAAGAGGGGGAAATCAAACCCGGAAAGGGAGAAAAGGGGGAGGGGGAAATCAGAAGGGGAAGAAAGGCCCAGAGTCCGCCCCCCGCTGCGGCCTGCGCGCTACGTCACCACGTCAGGTGTAGACGTCACCGCGTCTCGAGCTCCGCGCGTCCCGGCTTCTTCCTGTGTGCTCCTCTTGCCGCCCGCAGGCGCCTAGTCGCAACACCTTCAACGCGCACGCGCACAGGCTATCCCCGGCTTGGTCGCTCTCTCCCGGCGTTACCTAGGCAGCCAGCCACCCTACCCTGAGCAGCAGGGATTCTCAGCCCTCCTTAAAGTCAAGGCTCAGAACCACTCTGGATGTAAACAAGATCCCAATAACGGTAGCTGTAATGTTACCTTTCACAGGACAGTAACGCCTGCGCCCCAAAGCAAGTTCCTAATACACATTGCCTGTATCAATAAATAAGAATAGTTCACTTAGATAATTTTATTTTTCTTTTTTTGTGTGTGGGTCATGGGGTTTGCACTCAGCCTGGGCCGGGTCCGTCCCTGAGTTCTTTAGCTCAAGGCTACTGCCCTACCCTTGAACCAAGCTCCACTTGCCATTTTCTAGAGGTTGATTGGAGATAAGAATCTCAGGTCCTTTTGTGCCCGGCTGGCTTTGGACCGTGATCCTCAGATCTCAGCCTCCTGAGTAGCTAGGATTACAGGAGAGAGCCACTGCACCCAGAGATAATTGTTCATTTTACTAATGCAAAAATTGACTTGGAAAGAACTTGGTTCATCCTATTGAAAGCATGCTTTTAGGTTGTTGGGGGGCGAGTGTTTTTGGTTTTGGTTTGGGGTGGGTTTTTTTGTTTTGTTTTGTTTTGTTTTGCCTATCCTGGGCTTGAACTCAGGGCCTGAGCCCTGTCCTTGGGCTTTTTCCTCAAAGCTAGCACTCTACCACTTGAGCCACAGCACCACTACCTGCTTTTCTATGTATGTGGTACCAAGGAATCGAACCCAGGTCTTCGTGCATGCTAGGCAAGCACTCTACCACTAGGCCAAACTCCAACCCTAAAATCACATTTTTACCAGCCCCCTCTCTCTGAAAATATGGCTTTTTTTATTTTTTTTTTATTTTTTTTTTATTTTTTTTTTATTTTTGCCAGTCCTGGGCTTGAGCTCAGGGCCTGAGCACTGTCCTTGGACTTTCTCAAGGCTAGAGCGCTACCACTTGAGCCTCAGCACCACTTCCGGCTTTTTTTCTATATGTGGTACCGAGGAATCGAATCCGGGTCTTCATGCATGCTAGGCAAGCACTTTAACCACTAGGCCAAACTCCTGGCCTTATGGCTTTTTTTTTAAAGCAGCTATCTGCCTTCCTTTCTTTCTTCCTTTTTTTTTTTTTTTGCCAGTCCTGGGTCTTGAACTCAGGGCCTGGGCACTGCTCCTGAGCATCTTTGTGCTCAAGGCTAGCACTCTAACACTTGAAACATAGTGGCACTTCGAGATTTTTCTGTGATTATAGATGAGTCTCACAGACTTTCCTGGCTGGGCTGTCTTGCAACCAGGACCCTCAGATCTCAACCTCCTTAGCAGCCAAGATTATAGAAATAAGCCACCAGCACCCAGGCTAACAGTCATCTTTTTATTTATTTATTTATTTATTTTTGTGTGTGGGTCATGGTGCTTGAACTTGGCCTGGGCACTGTCCCTGAGCTCTTCAGCTCAAGGCTACCGCCCTACCCCTGGGGCCTCAGCCCCACTTTTCCTTTGGTTAATTGAAGATAAGAGTCTTTTGTGCCCAGGTTGACTTTGAACCTTGATCTTCAGATCTCAGCCTCCTGAGTAGCTAGGATTACAGGCGTGAGCCACCTTGCTGGGCTTCATCTTTAATTTTAAACCAACCAGAGACTTGTTGAGACCTGACTTGGACTGGGAAGGGAGAGGAAGAGCAGGAAGAGCAATGGGAGAGAGGGAGATGAGGGACAGTGATGGTGGGGATGAGTCTAATGAATGTACAGTGACATGCATGTATCGGCATATATACATGTCCCTGTACTTCCTGCTAATACAAGATATGAGGAAGGAGAAATAATGGCCAAGGGCATGTGGCTCTTCCTGTAATCCTAGCTATTCTGAGATGTGAAAATCAAGGTTTGAAGCCTGACAGTGCAGATAAATTAGGGAGATATTTATCTACAATTAATCACAAAACAAAACAGAAGTAGAGCTGTGGCTCAAGTGATAAAAGTAGACTTGAGCCACAGACTCTGAGTTCAAGCTTCAGTACCGACACCAACAATGAATAAATAAACAAATAAAATTTCCAGACTCCTCCATTTCATCCATTCTAGGCAGAATGAATTTAGTTACAATTATGTGTGTTGTACCCGAATTCCTAGAACCCCGAAAAGACCACCAGAGGCCACAGTCAAAGCTAAAAAGCAAGGGTCGTTTATTTACGAGTCTAGACTCGGACCTCCGCGTACCCGTAGCCAGCAACGCTGAGAGGCCCTGAACAAGGATTTTACACAGCTTTTATAGGGGAATTCATTAGTTACAATCACCTGATTGGCTATTTGGTAACGCAAACCACTGGTCAAATCAGAGCTCAGGTGTCTAACCACTGAGCATCAAGCTGTTGCCACCTGGGGTTCAAGTACATGGGCCCTGAGCAAGGGGGGAGGGGGTCATTCCCAGAACATGGGACAATCTTGGCACAACAGATGTATTTGGATAATTTAATGACTATCTTCCTTCAAGAAGCAGTGTCATCTTACATAGAATTTTACAATTAAATACTTACTACATGATGGGAGCTGTGGTAAGCAACAAAAATATTTCAAATAAGGCCAGGAGTTTGGCCTAGTGGTAGAGTGCTTGCCTTGCATGCACAAAGACCTGGGTTCATTCGATTCCTTGGTACCACATACATAGAAAAACAGCCAGAAGTGGTGCTGAGGCTCAAGTGGTAGAGCTCTAGCCTTGAGAAAGTCCAAGGACAGTGCTCAGGCCCTGAGTTGAAGCTCCAGGACTGGCAAAAAAAACAAAAAACAAAAAAAAAAAAAAACCTAGGCTCAGCTATCAGAAGAATGAGACAGACAGGAAGATTACATAAGCTCAGCTAAAGGCCAGCCTATCCTATCTGTTTATAAAGTAAGACATACAATTAAATAAAAATAGAGATAAGAGTCCAGCAAAACTTCTATTTTTAAAAATAAGTAAATTGTTAGGTGCTGGTGAATCATGCCTGTAAATTCTAGCTGCCCAGGAGGCTGAGGTCTTGAGGTTCAACAACCCCCCCACCCAAGCCTATGAGATTCTTTTTCTAGTGAATTGACTAAAAGCTGGAAACAGAGATGTGGCTCAAGTGGTAGAGTGCCAGGTTTTTTGTTTGTTTTGTTTGTTTGCTTTTGTCAGTGGTGGGGCTTAAACTCTGGGCCTGGGCACTGTCCCTGAGCTCTTCAACTCAAGGCTACTGCCCTACCCCTAGAGCCATAGGGCCACTTTCAATTTTCTAGATTAGAGTCTCCTGGCTTTTCATGCCTTGGCTGGCTTTTGACCATGATCCTCAGATCTCAACCTCTTGAAGTAGCTAGGATTACCGGAGTGAGCCACCAGTGCCCAGCAGAGTGCCAGTCTAGTGTGAAGAAGCCAAAGGACAATGTCTAGGCCCTGAGTTCAAACCCCAGTACTAGCACATGTGCATGGATGAACACACACACACACACACACACACACACATACACACACACACAAAATAAATGTTGAGCCCAGAGAGGGAAGATGGAACAGTGTAAGTGTGGACTTTGAAGAGCAACTAGAGAAAAAGAATATTTAACGTGAATATATAATGCTTCTTATCTAAAGGTGATTTTTTTTTTCCCCATCCAGGGCTTGAACTCAGCCTGAGCACTGTCCCTGGGCTTTCTCAAGGTTAGAGCTCTACATCTTGAGTCTTAGCACCACTTGCGGCTTTTTCTATGTATTTGGTACTGAGGAATTGAACCAGGGTCTTCCAGCATGCTAGGCAAACACTCACCACTAGGCCAAACTTCTGGCCCCCAGGTCATTTTTTTTTTTTTAACTCAGTTCTTATGTGGCTCAGATAGAACTCCTGGACTCTAATATTCCTGCTCCAGCCCTAGTAACATTCTGTCCTAAAATATCTGTTTCACTCTCCAGGAAGGCCAGTGCTATGGGGAGGAAAAGGAATTTCATCTCTAACCTTTGTCCCCAGGCCTGGCAACTCATCTGGGTAACTACTATATCCCAATATTGGCCCAGGGACATCCATTTGCCCAAATAAACCAACCTCTCCTCACATCCCCCCACTCTGTACTCTCACTGATTGTGTGCTGGCAGATTCTTCCTAGTCCTACATGTAACTGGCTTGACTTTTCAAGTCAGATATTTGACTGCTTTATCTCCTACAAAAAGAAGTCATGCCATCCAGTCACTATTCTCCCAGGACCCCTGGTGGCCAGAACAGAGTTGCGACTACAGCTTATTGATTGAATCCCTGAACCCCTGATTTGTGTCTTTCAAAGAGGGTTTCCCACAGCAATGACCTCTTCATTGTTTCTGGTCTTTCTATTCCTGGCTACAGCTACGGTGGCCACTCTCAGAGCTGATGGTGAGTGTCCAGCATGTGGGGAGCCCACCTTGGACCTGGAGAGCCAGCGGGAACTGCTGCTCAACTTTGCCAAGAAAAGTATCCTGGATAAGCTGCACCTCCGCCAGCGCCCAACACTGAGCCGGCCTGTGTCCAGATCTGCCCTGAGGACAGCACTACAGCGCCTCCATGAACTACCACAGGAGGCTCTTCTTGGGGACAAAATGGGACAGGAATATGAGATCATCAGCTTTGCTGAGACAGGTGAGTTCCTGGTTGGCAGCTCTACCCCAAGCCCTGAACTCTTAAGGAAAGGAACTTCCCTCATCAACCTTAGCCTTTCCCACACCATCCAAACTCCTGCTTCCTATATCCACAGCCCCAAACCCACATTACCACCCCCTAGACTTTCTCTGCCAGCTCACACATAACCTATCTGCAGCTAGGAATTGCTATACTTCTTTAGAGAAGTATCCACTCTCGTCTTCTTTGGCTTCTCTTGCTGCAGGTGTCATAATCGTCCACCAGAATGACCCTCACAATTCCCAGGCTTGGGCCCAGGATCTGGTTGCTGGGGAGTCCATGCTTTCTCTGGCCGCAGGACTTAGAATCTTTATCCCTAATTATTCCAGATGTTTTATTTGGAGAGAAAAAGAGAATAATATTTAAAAAGAGCATGAACACCAAAACCATGTCTTAGGTCTCCACATGAGGGTACACATATCAGAAGAGAATCAAAATAAAACCAGAGAGAAGAATAAAAGGTAAAAGTACTCCCTTGAAGAAGGAGTAGTTGAAATAATGGATTTTTTTTTTCTGGTCCGGGGGCTTGACCTTTGGGCTTGAGCTCTGTCCCTGAGCTTCTCTGTACTCAAGACTAGGGCTCTACCACTTGAACCACAGTGCCACTTCTGTCTTTTCTGTTTCAAACCCAGAGCTTCATGCCTGCTAGGCAAGCACTCTACTGCTAAGCCACATTCCCAGCTGAAAATAATGAATTCTGAGACCGACTACATAGTGAGGCTTTTGTAAGCTTTTACTTAAGTCTAGAAGATACTTAGCATTCCACACTCCTTTCTCCTGGTTGCCATATACTCCTCTCCATCTTTAAAGCTGAACACGAACTTTAGAGCTGGACAGCTTGGCTCCATGTTCTTGCACAGCTACTTATTAGATGTTGTGACCTGTGTTCTTAATCATCAGTTTTCTTATTTGTAAATGAGGATAATATTCTTAGACCACTGAAGTGAGAGGAAACAAAGGGGGCTGCCCACAGAGGATTATGATGGAGACTTCTTTCTCTGTGTAACCTTGAATGATAGAAAGGGGCAAGGCAGTTCTTTAAACTCCCCCCCTCCCCCCCTCTCTTTTTCTCCCAGTCCTGGGACTTGAATTCAGGGCCTGGGCACAATCCCTGTGTTTCTTTTGCTCAAGGCTAGCACTTTACCACTTGAACCACAGCATCAAGAAATCGAATCTGAGGCTTCATGCATGCTAAGGCAAGCACTCTGCCACTAAGCCACATTCCCAGCCCTGAGATCTCTTTGGGAAGGACACTAAATCCTTTCACAAGGGTTCCATACTCCCTTCAAATGCTCCTATCTCCTAATACTTTTACTTTAGGATGAGGATTTTAACCTATGTCTTTAAAAACAAAACAAAACAGGGTCACATTTTGTAGCTCAGGCAGGCCAAAATTTCATGATCCTCCTGCTTCAGCCTTGCAAGTACTGAAATTACAGATGTATGCATGATGCCTGTCTTCAATGTGTGGATTTTAAGGGAACACACACACTCACACACACACACATCATTCAGTACTCTTGCCCCAACTTCTTTAAAACATGGTGGCTGAGCTGAGAATCATGGCTCATGACTATAATCCCAACTATTCTGTCTCTTGGTAGCAGGATCCCCAAATCAAGACCAGCCTAGACAAAAGTAGAGGTGAGACTCTGTCTCACAGTAAAAAAGGACTGAAGGTATAGCTCATAGGCAGAGTGCTTCCCTAGCATATGCAAGGCCCCTGGGTTCAATCCCCAGAGGGTGATGGAGAACTATGGTGGCTAAATTCCAGGGGACAACTGTACTGTATAAATGATGATTAATATTCTACATACATCTTGCTTAGTAATGTCCCACTGAGGAAGCAAGTGATCACAGACAAGCTCAGGATCAGAATAAGGTAGAACTAGATATGAAAACAAGGAGGTTCATTGAGGGTTGCCAATATAATAGTCTACTACAGTTTGTCCGCTGGCCTTTAATAATTCATGCTGTTCCCCCCCCAAAAAAATTCCATGCATTATGCCATCAGGTTAGGCTTGAAGTCCAGAGTTTCATCCTCTGAATCAGGTGCGAATAGAAGCAGTTACTTCTTCAGATGTTCAGGTCTTCAAGGTATCCTAAAACTGGCTTCCTTAGAGTTTATTGTAAAGTTTCTTACAGCTTTATGTTCAGAGACTTCACATTAGTGACTTAATATTGGACATTGTGGGAGAATTTGTACTCCAGAAATTGGCAAACACTGCAAATCAGGGTTTTAATTTTTTCCCCTGTAGACCTGTTGTTAAACATTTACTAACACACAACTGCCTGTGTCCTAAAAATATGTTATCTGCCTCCCACTCACTGTACACAGAATACTGAGACAGGGACAGAATTGACTGTGTTAGATATTCCCATTCAGAAAGGGGTAAGGAAGAATGGGATACTCTTCTTCACTGATCAATAAATCCATAAAGTTTATTCATTTATTTATTTTAAAATAGAGCCTCTTTACATAGTCTAATTTGGCCGCCAACCCACTCCTCTGACACCTGTGTACTGAGACTGCAGGCAAGCACTTCTATACTAAGTATTTATTCACAAAAATTTGCATTTCCATCAAGTAATGTATCTCTCAATCCATCCTACAACCACAATTCACTTGATAAGGGCCTAATTCTGCTGTAGAAGGATTTCTCTACTGCTGATCACTGGCTCCTGGATATACCCAGTTAGCCCTCAGTTCTCCATTTCCTCTTGTCTTTCCTCCTCCCTCCCCATTCCTGGGGCTTAAACTCAGGGCTTGGACACTGTCTTTGGACACTTTTGCTCAAGGCTAGAGCTCTACCACTTGAGTCACAGCACCACTTCCAGCTTTTTCTGTGTGTGTGGTACCAAGTAATTGAACCCGGGCTTTGTGCACACGAGGCAAGCATTCTACCACTAGGCTATACCACTAGTCCACTATACCACTAGGCCCATAATAATCACCCGTCTTTTTGCCAGTCCTGGGGTTTGAACTCAGGGCCTGAGTACTGTCTTTGGGCTTTCTCGAGGCTAGAGCTGTACCACTTGAGTCACAGCATCACTTCTGGCTTTTTCTATGTATATGGTACTGAGGAATTGAACTTGGGTCTTTGTGTATGCTAGGTAAGCACTCTTACCACTAGGCCAATTTCCCTGCCCTTATGTTTTTTCTTTTGAATGGAAAATAACCTATGTTTGCAACTGAGTAGTTTGCTTAGCTGACTGACTTACTGCTCAAAGAAGGGGAGAACTTAGAGTTCTCTTTTTTCTTTTTCTTTTTCTCTCTTTTTTTTTTTTTTGTGGGTCATGGGGCTTGAACTTGGCCTGAGCACTGTCCGTCTCAGGTCCTTTTGCGCCTGGACTGGCTTTTAACCTTGATCCTCAGATCTCAGCCTCCGGAGTAACTAGGATTACTGGCGTGAGCCACCACTTCTGGCTCTTTTTCTTTTTGTGGACAGAGTCTAAGTAGTCTAAGCTGACCTCCAAATTATAGCAAATTGGCCTTCTACTACTAATCTTTCTATCTACTGAGATGACAGACATGAATCAGCATACCTGCTCCCTTTTTGCTTTTTTGTTTTTGCAGCACTGAGATGAAACCCAGGTCTTAATAAATATTACACAAAACTCAACACTGAGCTACCATGCCCCTACATACTCCTTTTTCTTTTTCTTCTTTTTTTTGATTTTTTATTGTAATTAGTAAAAGGGTTACACGATATTTGCCAGATAGAAGGTGCATTAATTCACATACATTGATACCCTTTCACATGTCTTGGTACCCATTACCCTCCCCCCACCCCCCTCTTTTTCTTCTTTTGTGCGTGCGTGCATGCGTGCGTGCGTGCGTGCGTGTGTGTAGCTGTGTGTTCAAGTCCTGGAAATTGAACTCAGCACCTGAATGCTGTTTCTTAGGTTTTTGCTCAAAGCTAATACTCTACCACTTGAGCTACAGATCTACTTTTGGCTCTTCAGTGGTTCATTGGAAATAAAAGTCTCATGGACTTTCCTGCCTGGGCTCATTTCAAAGCTGGATCAAGCTAGGCTCTGATCCTCTGAGCTCAGCTTCTTGAGTAGCTAGGATTACAGGTGTGTGAGCCACTGGCACTTGGCTCTCTTTTCATTTCGAAATAGTTGAATCTCTTTTGACTTAGAATTCTCTTTAAAAACGTTGCTCTCTGAATAACAAAGTGTAGTATACTCAGTCATCCCACTGTATGAAGATAAACCTTAAGTGAAGCTCCAGGTCAACGCCATGGTACATTGTGGAGAAGTCCTTTTGTCTAGTTGAGAGTACCTACAGAAAAATGATTCACATACTTATTTTCTTTTTTCTTTCTTTTTTTCTTGTGTCAGTCCTAAGGCTTGAACTCAGGGCCTGAACACTGTCTTTGGGTTTTCTCAACGTTAGAGCTCTACCACTTGAGCCACAGTACCACTTCTGGCTTTTTCTATGTATGTGGTACTGAGGAATCAAACCCCAGTCTTCGTGCATGCTAGGAAAGCACTCTACCACTAGGTCAAACTCCTAGCCCCCAAACCTTATTATTTTTTTTTTCTAGTCTATATCACCTTCAATTTTAGCTCTCAGTAGCCTAACAAAAAGGTTATACAGCTGACCTTTTATTTGTCCTGATCTTCACTCAGCAGCTATGATTTTTTTTTTTTCTAGCAGTACTCTGGCTACTCTGGCTTTGGTTATGGGGCTTGAACTCTGGGCCTGGGCCATGTCCTTGAGCTCTTCAGCTCTAGGCTACCGCCCTACTCCTGGGCCTGGGTGTTGTCTCTGAGCTCTTCAGCTCAAGGCTACCATCTTACCCTGAGAGCCACAACCCCACTTCTCATTTTCTAGTGATTAATTGGAGATAAGTGTCTCACATTCTTCAGTGCCTGGGCTGGCTTTGAACCTTGATCCTCAGATCTCACCCTCCTGAGTAGCTAGGATTACAAGCTTAAGCTTCTTATTTGAGAGACTGCTTTAAACAAAGAAGTAAGGAAAAGAGGTTCTATTTTTCAACCTAGTTAGTCCAGTTAAGGAATATTTTCTCTAGAAAATGGAATCATTTATTTTATAGTTTTGTTTAAAAATATTAGTGTAAATTAATCATATAAAGAAAGCCATCGCAATATTTACATACATGCATACATGTATTTTGATTAAAATCATTCTGTCTATATTACTCTTTCTTAACCTCTCTTTAAACAATTCCAAAAAAAAAGGAGCCAGGCTGGTGGCTCATGCCTGTAACCCTAGCTACACGGGAGATAGAGATCTGAGGATCAAGGTTCAAAGGCAACCTGGGCACTAAAGACTGTGAAACTTTTATCTCCAATTAACCTCTAGAAAATGGGAAGTGGAACTTGGCTTAAGGGTGGTGCAATAGCCTTGAGCTGAAGAGCTCAGGGACAGTGCCCAGGCCTAGTTCAAGCCCATGACACCCCCTCCACATACAAAAAAAGTTCATCTCTCCCCTGAAATGCCTTATCATAGCCAGCTAAAACAAGCCAACTGGCATTTTCAGCATTCCGCCTGGAAATATCTGTAGCTAAATTCACACCTTTGTTAGATATGGTTTCTGGCTTCCAAGTTACCACAGGTGACAGCCAATATATAACTCAGGTTCCCTTTTCTCCAGCTTCCAGCAGCAATTTCCTCACTGTTCTTCCTGCCCTCACTAAGTCCCTTGCCTTACCTTTTCTGCCTGCATCATAGTCTAGAAGCCAGTGTGTCATATTGTAGGCTTTGGTTAGGATAGCACCCCACTTCTAATACTCATTTCTGTTTTAGTTATTTATTAGTAAACACACCAGTCCCAAATATGGAATTTTGTTTGTGCAGTGTTGGAAGTTAAACTATGGACTTCTACATGTACTCTTCCCTAGCTGCACTTATCACTGAGCTATACCTAACCATCTTAAAATAACAAATGCATTATTTCTCATGGCTTTGTGACTTCACAAGGTTTACCTGAACAGTTCTTCGGTGCCATTAGGTGTATCATGCAACTGTATTTAGCTAAGAGTTCAGATGAGACTTTTATGTATGTATTTTTGTATGTATGTATGTATTTAGTTTTGGTACTGGGGCTTGAATTCAGGGCCTAAATGCTGTCTCTTAGCTTTTCCACTAAAGGCTAACACTCTTCCACTTTCAGCTTTTTGCTAGGTAATTGGAAAATTTTTTTAAGTAATTATGGCTATCTTTCAAATTTAAGTCTATTATGTAAAGACTTAACTTTGCCTATAGCATGCTTGCTGATCCCTTACTAGACAGGATACCCGACCTGAAAGATTAAACTAAGAAACAGAAGGATTGAGGGCATGACTCATGATGTTTGTCTAGCAAGCATGAAGCCCCAAGTGCAACCTCCAACATCACCACAAATTAATAAATAACAGGCATTTTTGTTTTTCTTTCTCTTTTGTTTGAGACAGGATCTTGCTAGACAGCCCAAACTGGCTTAGAACTCTAGATCTTCTTGCCTCAGCCTCCCCACAAAAGCATTTGGAGTTAATTTTTTTTGCCAGTCCTGGGCTTGAATTCAGGGTCTGAGCACTGTCCTTGGGCTTTTCTCAAGGCTACCACTTGAGCCACAGTACCACTTCCAGCTTTTTCTGTGTATGTGATGCCGAGGAATCAAACCTGGGTCTTAGTGCATGCTAGGCAAGCACTCTACCACTAGGCCAAACCCCCAAACCCCCAGCCTGGACTTTTTTTTTTTGCCAGTCCTGGGCTTGAGCTCAGGGCCTGAGCACTGTCCTTGGACTTTCTCAAGGCTAGAGCTCTACCACTTGAGCCTCAGCACCACTTCCAGCTTTTTTCTATATGTGTAGTACCAAGGAATCAAACCCAGGTCTTCGTGCATGCTAGGCAAGCACTCTATCACTAGGCCAAACTCCCCGCCCAACTTGGACTTTTTTTTTTTTTTTTTTTGCCAGTCCTGGGCTTGGGCTCAGGGCCTGAGCACTGTACCTGGATTTTTTCAAGGCCAGGGCTCTACCACTTGAGCCACAGCACCACTTCTGGCTTTTTGCTATGTATGTGGTACCAAGGAATCAAACCCAGGTCTTCGTGCATGCTAGGCAAGCACTCGACCACTAGGCCCAACTCCTGGCCTCCCAACTTGGACTTTTTAACCAATTAGTGGGGTTTTTTGTTGTTTATTTTTTCTACTGAGGTTTGAGCTCAAGGCCCTATCCTTGTTAGGCAAGCTATATATCACTTGAGTCACAACTCCATCACTTTTTCTTTTGTTTTTCAAATGGAATCTCACTTTTTGCTGCAATCCTCCTATTTATGCTTCCCACATTGCTGAATGACAGACATGCACTATCATGTCTAGCATTTTGGTTAAAATGGGGTCTGGCTAACTCAAATCTCAATCTTCTCAAGTTGAGACACCAAATTCAGTCTAAGATTTTTCTGATCCACCACCCATAAACGTATAAAAGAACACCTAAAGAGGGCTGGGAGTGTGGCCTAGTGGTAGAATGCTGGCCTAGCACGCACAAAGCCCTGGGTTAGGTTCCTCGGTACCACATACCTAGAAAAAGCCAGAAGTGGTACTGTGACTCAAGTAGTAGGGTACTAGCCTTGAGACATCCTAAGGACAGTGCCCAGGCCCTGAGTTCAAGCCCCAGGACTGGCAAAAAAAAAAAAAAAAAAAAAAAAGCCCTAAAGAAATGATGAAAGCAAATTCAACAGATGTTTATTGAGTGCCTACTATATGCAAAGAACTGATTGAGCCACACAAACACAATCTCTGCCCTTTACAGAACTTATATTTAAACTGAGAGGAGGAACAAATTTTAAGAGGAAGCATACAGGAAATAAATGAGCAACAAGCAAGACAACTACAGAGCATTATATGCAATGAGGGTTAAGCTTCATAAGTATTAGAATGACAAAGGTTCTATTTTTTATTTTGTCGATTACAGAGCTTGAACTCAGGGACTGGGCACTATTCTTGAGCTCTTTTGTGCAAGGCTAGTACTCCCTGACAGAGGGTCTTTTAGATAGGCTAATCAAGGGAAATTCTCCAAAGAGATACTGAAGCTGAATGTCAAAAAGGAACTAGTCATTCAAAGATCTTGGAAAGAAATAGCATGTGTGAAGTCCAAACAACAAAACCATGTTTAGTAGGTTCAAGAAACAGGAAAAAAAAAGTCAGTATAGGTAGAGTGTGGTATTTAAATGGCAGACTGCCAAATCACACATCTTCTATGTAAGGGAATTTAGATTTTTACTAAACAGCCCCAGGAAACCATTGAAGCATCTAAGTTGAAGAGCTAAAACTGATCAGATTTATGTAATAAAAAGATCATGCTGGAACAGGCAGAGAGAGAGAGTTTATTTATTTATTTATTTATTTATTGCCAGTTCTGGGGCTTGAACTCAGGGCTCCAGCACTGTCCCTGCTCAAGGCTAGCACTCCACCACTTAAGCTACAGCTCCACTTCTGGATGTTTCTGTTTATGGGTACTGGGGAATAGAACCTAGGGCTTCATGCATGAAACACTCTATCACTAAGTCACATGCCAAGAGAGAGAGAGAGACAGAAACAGAGAGAGACAGAGAGAGAGAGAGAGACAGAGAGAGAGAGAGACAGAGAGAAAGAGAGACAGAGAGAGACAGAGACAGAGAGACAGAGACAGAGAGAGAGACAGACAGACAGACAGACAGAGACAGAGATATTTATTATATAAATATGATCTGTAATCCTAGTTACATAGGAGCTGAGATTTATGAATCTCAGGATTTAAAGCCAACTTGAGTAGAAAAGTCTATGAGACTTTTTATCTCCAGTTAACCAGCAAAAGGCCAGAAGTAGAGCTGAGACTCAAGACTGAGACTGCCAGTCTTAGCCAAAATAAGGAAAGAGAAAGAAAGAAAGAAGCAAGATGGACGTGGTGGGTCACACTTGTAATCCTAGCTACTCAGGAGGCTGAATTCTGAGAATCAAGGTTCAAAGCCAGCCTGAGCACTGAAGACCTTGATATTCTTATCTCCAATTAACCACTAGAAAATGGGAAGTGGGGCTGTGGCTCAAGTGGTAGGGAGGTAGCCTTGAGCTGAAGAGCTCAGGGACAGCACTTAGGCCCAGAGGTAGGGCAGTAGCCTTGAGCTGAAGAGCTCAGGAACAGCGCCCAGGATTCAAGCCCCCATGACTTACCAAAAAGAAAAAAAAAGGAAAGAAGGAGGGAAAGAAAGAAAGGAAGACAGGCTAGGAATGTGGCTTAGTGTAAAGTGCTTACCTAGCATGAAGCCCTGAGTAAGAGTCCTTAGTACCACATAAACAAAAACAGCCAGAAATAGTGCTGTGGCTCAAGTGGTAGAATTCTCTAGCCTTGAGCAAAAGAAGCTCAGGGACAGTGCCCAGGCCCTGAGTTCAAGCCCTAGTACTGGCAACAACAACAACAAAAAAAATCACTCAGTTTGATATTTGGAGAATAGTTGAAAAATGAATGAGCTACTTAGAACATTTTTGCTATAATTCAAGGTGATTGTTGGTTGAACTGACACATAATAAAGACTGGAAAGAAATGAACTTGTGGCGGGGACACGGTGGCTCATGCCTGTAATTCTAGCTACTCTGGAGGCTGTGATCTGAGGATCAAGGTTCAAAGCCAGCCCAGGCACTACAAAGCCTTGAGATTTTTATCTCCAGTTAATCAATAGAAAACGGGAAGTGGGGCTGTGGTGCAAGTGTAAGGTGATAGCCTTGCGTTGAAGAGCTCAGGGACAGCACCCAGGCCCAGGAGTAGGGTGCTAGCTTTGAGCTGACGAGTTCAAAGACAGTGCCCAGACCCTGAGCTCAGGCCCCACGACTGGCAAAACAAAAGAAAACAAAACAAACTGTAATCAGCTGGGCGGTGGCTCATGCCTGTAATCTTAGCATCTCAGGAGGCTGTGATCTGAGGATCAAGGTTCAAAGCCAGCCCAGGCACAAAAGGACCTGAGACTCTTATCTCCAATTAACCTCTAGAAAATGGAAAGAGGGGCTTAGTTCAAGGGTAGAGTGGTAGCCTTGAGCTGAAGAGCTCAGGGACAATGCCCAAGGGAATTCAAGCTACACAACCCATAAAAGAAAGAAAGAAAGAAAGAAAGAAAGAGAGAGAGAGAGAGAGAGAGAGAGAGAGAGAGAGAGAGAAAGAAAGAAAGAAAGAAAGAAAGAAAGAAAGAAAGAAAGAAAGAAAGGAAGGAAGGAAGGAAGAAACTTGTATTGTAAATTTGAGTGAAGTTGGTAGATCTTTCAGGTAGTATCAAAATACATAGTTAAGGGCATCCAAGATTTGGCTAAAAATGATGTAATTATTTACAGGGAAGGGGAAGACTAGAAAGAACATCTTTGGATTGGAGGGATAATCTACAGCTCTTTGAACATGAAAAGTTTGCAATATCATTTGATACTCAAATGGTATATCAGATAGGCAGGCCGGATCTCAGAGCCAGAAATATATAGTCAAAAGTCATCAGAAGGTAGCAAGTATAACAAGCTTTGAGCCCTCAGGACCTCCAACATTTAGAGGTCAAACAAGCAAAGAAGAAAAAGAGTAGCCAATGTCCTGAAAGCCAACAGAAGGAAATCCTTAAGAAGGAGGGAAGTGGTTATATCAAACATGGGTTGAAGATCAAATAAGATAAATTTCAAGACCCAGATTTGACAATTTCAAAACATAGATTTGTGTTAGTGATTTTGACAAGGCAATTTCAAATACAGTAGAGGGAATGGAAACACAACTGAGATGTTTCAGTAAGGCTGATGAATGCTGACGGGAAATTAGGCAGTTGTGATAGGGATATAAAGAAATATGCAGCTGGGTCTTGGTAGGTCATGCCTGTAAATCCTAGCTACTTAGGAGGCTAAGATCTGAAGATTTCAGTTTGAAGCCAACCTGGGCAGAAAAAGTCCTTGAGAGACTCATATCTCCTATTAACTACTGAAAAACTTGAAATGGCACTATGGCTCAAAGTGATAGAATGCTAACCTAGAGGAAAAAGAGCTCAGGAACAGCACCCAACTCTTGATTGCAAGCCCACAAATGACAAAAAAAGAAAAAGAAAAGAGAAATATGCAGTATGTGTGGTGGGACCTCCTCTGCTACTCCAGAGGCTGAGGCTGGTCAAATTTAAAGAGACCCTATCTCAAAAGCAAAATAAAGCAAAAGAGCTAGGGCATGCCTCAAGTAAAAAAGTGTTTGCCTAACATATGGAAGGCCTTGTGTTCAATACTCAGAATGGAATCAATCAACCAATGGGAAGGGAAATCCAGATGGTGGTGGTACAGACCTAAAGGAGTTATGTCATGAAAGTCAAGAGAAACGAAATATTTAGGACTCAGATGCTGATGACTCACACCTATAATCCTAGATACTTAGGAGGCTGAGATAGATCTAAGGAACACAGTTCAAAGCCAGCCTGGGCAGGAAAGTCTGTGAGACTCTTCTCTCCAATTAACTACCAGAAAACAGGAAGTGAACCTGGGGTTCAAAGTGATAGAGCACTAGCCTTGAGCAAAATTACTCAAAGACAGTGTGTAGGCCCCATGACTGACAAAAAAGAAAAGGAAATATTCAGAAAAGGAAGGATGGGCAACAGAGCTATCTCATCCATTTTGTGCTGGTATTATAGAAGAGCATACAATAGGTAATTTATAATGAACAGATATTAGTCATGATTCTGGAGGTTTGGAAGTCTAAGACTGAGAAGGGCAAAGAGATGATATTGAGTTCTTTAAGAAACCTATTCTGCCAGGCACAGTGGTTCACACCTATAATCCTAGCTACTCTGAAGGTTGAGATCTGAGAATCACAGTTCAAAGCCAGCCTGGGCACTAAATTTCAAGAGACTCTTATTTCCAATTAACCACTAGAAAACTGGAAGTGGGGTTGTGGCTCCAGGGGTAGGGCTGTAGTCTTGAGTTGAAGAACTCAGGGACAGTGCCCAAACCCAGAGTCCAAACACCACGACTGAAGAGGGAGGGGGGAAAGAAACCTATTTCTAGCTGAGTGCCAGTGGTTCACACATGTAATTGTAGCAATTTGAAGTCTGAGATCTGAGGGTTGTGGCTTGAAGACCACATGGGCACCAAAGTCCGTAAGACTCCTACCTCCAATTAACCATCAAAAAGCCAAAAGTACAGGTGTGGTTCAACTGGTAGAATGCCAATCTTTGAACTAAAAAAACAAAAGCTCAAGACCCTGAGTATAAACCTTATTACAGGCACAGATTTTTTTTTAAAAAATGTCTTTGGAGTCATTCTCTCAGTGCCTCTAATAATCACAACTAACTTGCTTCTGTTCATAATAATCTCAGGCTGGGTCTTGAGCAAAATCACTTAGAGACAGTGCCTAGGCTGGACCAACCCCCCCCCCAAAAAAAAATCAGGCTGTTTTGATTTTCTCCCCAGAATACGCCTTTGATTCCTTATAGCTAGACTGGGGGTTTTCCAAATCTTTATGTTCCACTTCCTTTAATTATAAATTCCATATTTAAATCCTTTCTAATTTTACTGTGTATAGTTTAAAAACAGCCATACAATCCCTTCAGTATTCTGCTTAGACATTTCTTCTTCTAGATAACCAAATTTATTATTCTGAGTTCTTGCCTTTCATGAAGGATACAACTCATTCAAACTTTTTTCCACTTTACACCAAGGATGGTCTTTGTTCTGGTATCCAGTGACAGATTCCTTATTTCTATTGCAGACCTCATCAGAACTGCCTTTCTCACCCATATTTCTACCATGCTGATTGTGAGCACCTAAGTAATCTCTAAGGAGTGCCAGATTCTTTCCTCCTCTATCCTTTACCCAGATTCAAAGACCTGCTATAGTATCAGGTATTTATTATAGCAACATCTCACCCTCATTACAGCCTGAATCAATCCATTCTGTGCTGCTACAGAGAGTACCACAAGATGAGTGGATTGTTTTTTAAATTTTTATTATGAAAGTGATGTAAAGAGGGGTTACAGTTATATAAATCAGGTCATGAGTCCATTTCTTTTTGGATAATATCACTCCTTCAAAATGGGTTATTTGTAATAGACATATTAGCTCATGCTTTGGGAAATGGGAAGTCTAAGGTCAAGGGAATCTAGAGATGGCTTGCTTGCTCCATCATTACATGGTGGAAGGTTAAAGAGAAGGCAAATGCAAACTTGCCTCTTATTACAAACAACAGGCTGGGAGTTTGGCCTAGTGGTATAGTGCTTGCCTATTATGTACGAAGACCTGGGTTCGATTTCTCAGTACCACAAATATAGAAAAAGGCTGGAAGTGATGCTGTGGCTCAAGTGGTAGGGTTAGCCTTGAGAAAGCCCAAGGACAGTGCCCAGTCCCTGAGTACAAGGCCCAGGACTAGCATAACCAACTAAACAACAACAACAAAAACCCACAGCAACAACAATCATCCCCTTATATGAGGGGTTTGATCCCTGTAACCCAGATGTTTCCCATTAGAGCACCACCCCAAACCACCACACTTCCCAACACCACCACACTGGGAGCCAAGCCAGAGGCTTGCTTGTAGTTCCAGGTATCATAGAGGTTGAGGAAGGAGGATTTTTGTTTTTGTTTTTGTCAGTCCTGGGGCTTGAACTCAAGGCCTGGACAGTGTCGCTGAGCTCTTTTTGCTCAAAGCTACTGCTCTACCACTTCAAGCCACAGCTCTAGTTCCATGTTCTCGGTGGTTAACTGGGGATAAGAACTTTATGGACTTCCTACCCAGGCTGCCTTCAAACTGTGATCCTCAAATCTCAGCCTCCTGCATAGCTAGGATCATAGGCAGAAGACACTATCACCCAACAGAAAGATCAGAGATTAAACCCAGGGTCTCCCATATGACAAGAACTCTACCACTTGAATCATGCTTTTTTATTGATATATATTTTTTTTGTCCAAGACTGGGACTTGAACTGGGTATCTGATGCTTTTGCTTATTGGCTGCTGTTCTACCAGCTAAGCCATGCCTCCAACCCCCTTTTGTTGATATTATGCTTTGGAGATGGGATATCACTATTTTTGCCCAGGCTAGCCTTGAATTTCCAATCCTCCTGCTTCCATTTCCCAAGTAGCTGAATTTACAGGTTGTGAGTCATCACACTTGGCCTGGAGGATTGCTCTGAGCTCACCAGTTCCAGGCCAGACTAGACAGCATAGTGAGACCTTGTTTCAAAACAAACATCCTAGCTACTCGGGAGGCTGATCTGAGAATCAAAGTTCAAAGCCAACATAGACAGAAAAGTCTGTGAGACTCTGATCGCCAATTAATCAGCAAAAAGCCACACTCAAGGTATATCACCAGCCTTGAGCAAAGAAGCCAAGTGAGAGGTGAGGCCCTGAGTTCTTTCAGTATCAGCACTGAAAGAATTAAGACAGACATAATACCTCATTGGGGATTAAATTTCCAACCCATGAACTTTAGAAGACATTCAGATTATAGCAAATACCAAGGGATAGGAATTCAGTTACACTGAGAATAGAGAGGCAGCTGGTAGCAATGACACAAGGCTGTGATGACAGTGCTTTTTATGTCCACAGGCCTCTCCAACATCAACGAAATTCGTCTTGATTTCCACTTCCCTGATAGAAATGCTGGTAGCCTGGAGATCCAGCAGGCTAGCCTTATGCTCTTTATGCAACTCCCTTCCAACAGCACCTACACTATGAAAGTGAAGATCCATGTGCTGAGGCCACATGACACCAACCTCACCTTGATCATGCAGCACCTGCTGGAGGTGGATACCAGTGGTTGGCACCAGGTCTTCCTGGGGCCTGAAGCTCAGGCTGCTTGTAGCCAGGGGCACCTTATCTTGCAGCTGGTACCTGAAGGCCAGATAGCCCACAGATCAGACATCCTGGGTGGGACTGCCTACAGGCCATTTGTGATAGCCCAAGTAAGCGTCGGGGGCAAGCACCGGGTACGCCGAAGAGGCATCGACTGCCAGGGAGGATCCAGGATGTGCTGTCGACAAGAATTCTTTGTAGACTTCCGTGAGATTGGCTGGCACGACTGGATCATTCAGCCTGAGGGCTATTCAATGAACTTCTGCACAGGACAGTGCCCACTCCACGTGGCGGGCATGCCTGGCATTGCTGCATCCTTCCACACTGCAGTGTTCAATCTTCTCAAAGCTAATGCCGCTGCTGGTACTGCCAGAGGGGGTTCATGCTGTGTGCCCACAATCCGACGTCCCCTGTCTCTGCTCTACTATGACAAGGACAGCAATATTATCAAAACCGACATCCCTGACATGGTGGTGGAGGCCTGTGGGTGCAGTTAGCCTATGTGTGAAACAGCGAGCCCATGAAGGGGGCTTGGGTGGGGGAAGCTGGGCAACTGTGGGCAAAGGACATCACACAAATGTCCTTCCTTAAGAGAAAAAAGAGACACCATTTCTGCCTCTGACCTGATTATTAATTCTCTTCTCCTGAGCAACCTATAACAACCTTTAACACTTCCTTCATGACTACCAGTCCCTCTTCTAGAACATAGTTTATCCACTGTACCCCCACTTCAGGGACCCTGTTCCACCTGCAACCATGAACATTATCCTTTGGTTCCCAGGCAAAGATGCCTTTAACTCTACAATCTACACTGCCTCCCTGCTCTTTCTACCTGATGGTCCTCATTCCAGGATGAGTTGTCCCAACCCCTTCTCCTAATTTTTCTAGGTCTGTAGAGAGTCCCTTCCTTGGATTCACCAAAGATTTTAGATAACTATTTTCCAAAGCAAAGCTCATCCCCATTTGTGTCTTGAAGCCTTTTCCTTGACTGTTCTCAAATCTTCTTTGCCCTGCTCTGTGCCCGTGGCGCTGTACTACCTGAGCCACAACATGCTGCCCTCTGCTTGCCTGTTAGATTTGACTAAGGGAAGAGTCAGAATACCCAAGTATAGGATGATACAGAGATCAGAATATTTGCCATTCCTGCTCCTCATTTGACTATGTACCATGGTTCTATGTGACTATGGCTGTACCCATGGCTCCTGATGTGACTCCAGTGGTGCCTTGATTCTGACATAACTGCCTCAACACTAGATATCCTAATACTTGTCCCCATTTTTTAATCTCTTGTGCTCCAGGATTCCTCCTGTGGGTTCCCTTCCTCTGCCTACTCCTCTTTAAATAATTCCTTTCCCGAAGTCTTCCTGATGGAGCATTTATAAACAGCTAATGTGGATCCTCAGTCTCCTGCCAGGACCCTAAGTAGAAGGATCTTGTGTCTTCTACTAGGATACCCTAAATGGCCTGAGCCTGCCTGCCCACTCTGCTTTGTCTTCACCTGAACTCCTCTAGGCTCATTGGGTATATTCATCTCATACCTAATGCCTTTGCTTCTTCAAGCTGCTCCTTTCCTACCTTAGGCTCTTTCCATATTCCCAGAACCAGGTTTTGATTGTATCATGACTAATAAAGAGCTACGGGTTGCTGGGTTAGCTCATGCCCTATTCTTAGCCACTCAAGAGACTGAGATCTGAAGATCAAGATTTAAAGCTAATCAGAGAAGAAAAGTCTGTGAGACTCTTTGTTTGCATTTAATTTTTTTATTGTTCTTACCAAGGTGATATGCAGGTGGATGCAGGTGGCTCCCATGTAATCCTAGCCACTCAGGAGGCTGAGATCTGAAGATCACCATTAGAAGGCAACCTGGGCAGGAAAGTCCAAGAGATTCTTACAGTCAATAAACTACTCAGAAAAAGCCAGAAATGGTGCTGTGAACTTTAAACCCCAGGATTGGCTAAAATAAATAAATAAAAAAATAAGCTATAAAGAGGGGTCATGGTTACATAAGTCAGATAAATAGAATACATTTCTCTTGGAACAATGTCACCCCTTTCCTCACTCTGTGAGACATTTTTTGTCGTTCTTATTGGTCCTGGAACTTGAACTCAGGGCCTGGGTGTCCCTGAGTTTTTTTTTGCTCCAAGACAGCACTCTACCACTTTGAACCACAGAGCCACTTCTAGTTTTCTGGTTAGAGATGAGAGTCATATAGACTTTCCTGCCCAGGCTGGCTTTGAATCATGATCCTCAGATCTCAGCCTCATGAGTAGCCAGGATTACAGGCCTGAGCCACCAGTGCCCAGCTGTGAGATTCTTATCTCCAGTTACTCACCCCAAAAGCCAGAGTGGCTTAAGTGATAGAACACTAGCCTTGAGCAAAAATAACTCAGGGATAGCACCCAGGCTCTGTGTTCAAACCCCAGGACAAGTAGGGGGGGGGGCAGACAGAGAAAGACAGAGACAGAGAAAAAGGGAACTAAGTGTTGTTGCTTTTTACCTCCCTCTGTACTCAGTCCAGGAAGTGAGACAGATCAGATTATCAATTAAGCCGACAGTCTGTGGGCATACACGTGGCAAGCGGCAGACGCATGCTTAGAACTGGCTTCCAGAACCACTACTTTGCTTTTCCTTTCCTTCCTTTCAACCATCCTCAGGACTAAATCCAAGAGTCCTGCCTGGAGGCTTGCATGAGATAGGAAGAAGAGGAAGGCCTGGGATGAGTTGAAAGTGCCATTTGCTCTTAGACTGGGTTCTCTTCAGACTTTGCCCTTCTTTCCTCACCACCCCCTCCTTATGACTGGCAGCCCTGAACCATGGGATCGATACTGTCTGCAGCCCAAGGCCAAGTTTGCGCAAAATTGATGTGTCCTTTGGGGAACGTGATGTCTGTGTTTGCTCAGTTTATAACTCCCTCCCACCCTGACCAGGGTAAGCAGTCCCTAGAATGGGAATACTAGAGGAGAAAGTCTGAGCAGTAACCCCTAGGGGACTGCAAGCCTGAGCTGAGGCTTTCTAAGCAACGTATGGAGACATCCCACCTTTGACTTGTGGAGACCTTAATCTAAGAAAGTCTTCTGGAATATCTCCCTCCCCTTTCTGCCAGTGTCTTCCTATACCTTCACACCTTTCAAATCAGCTTCTCACCTCATTCTCTCCAACCACAGCAGTTCCTAGCACTGAAGCTGGGATAAGACAAAGTGAGATACTTTGTGCACAAAATTTAAGAATACAAAAAAATCATATTAAATGTCAAAATAAACACACACATACATACATATATATACATATATATATATATATATTTACAGTCCTAGGGCTTGAACTCAGAGCCTGAGCACTGTCCTTGGGCTTTCTCAAGGCTAGTACCCTACCACTTGTGACACCACTCCACTTCTGGCTTCTATATATTTGGTCCCAAGGAATCGAACCCGGGTCTTCGTTCATGCTAGGCAAGCACTCTACCACTAGGCCAAACTCCCAGCCTCCAAACAGTATATTTTTAAATATAGTATCCATATCCCATTTCTCTTTTGGCTCTGCTGTTTGAAAAAGAAGAAAGAATGTCTTCTTCCAAATGTTTTTTTTCTCCCACAGCCTCCTAGCCCCTACCTCTAGACTCTTTCAGACTGCTCGCATTTTGGCATAAGTACTCTTGATTCTTCTATGTCTTTACCCACTCCCAAGTCTGCTGCTAAGCCCCCAGCCCCCAACCAGGTTGGTGATGGGGCGGACAGTGAAGCAGATGGCTGGGGTATTTATAACCTGGAAGCACTTCTCGGGAAAAGTGACTAAGATGCTAAGAGCATATTTATAGCTGAGTTCTGACGTAAGTGTTGGGGGGGGGGCACGGGTAGGGCCAGGCCAGGCGCGGCAGCCAGGCGGGGTGGGAAGAGCTGGGAATTGGGGGCACCTAACAGAGAGGGTGTAGGAGAGGTGGAGTCAGTGACTCCCACAGCCATTTCTTGCTACTTCTCCTGGCACCAACAAATAAGCCCTCCTAGACACTACCATGGACAGACTGCAGTCTCATACTCCAGATTCCAGGAGTGAGAGGGCTGTCACTCACCTGCAGTGACAACAGACAGGGAGTGGAGAGCTGGGGAGAGCACTGGCCAAAGGACTTGAATACGTTTCAGAGCTTGGAGAGAAATACAGGATGGACAGGAGCCTCTAAACCTCATTATCCCTTCCCCACCTCACCACATGATGCCCCAAGTTTCTAGGAAGAACCTGGCACATATCATGGAATTGCATTGCCACGTGTCAATGTGGTGAGGTCCACACCAAACGTAGCAGTAATGTGGTCCTGAACAGTCTCGGTTCTCTGGCAGTGTGAGGTAAGAAAATGGAGGAACTGGCTCATCCCTGACCCCTGAGGGTAGGCAGGATATTCAGAGTGAGACTCCCTTTTTTTCTACTATCCAAGCAGCCCCTTCCTGTCCCTTCCGCACCTGCTCTGGTCAGTGGTCAGCTAGCTGCTGTCCAGTGGCACAGCACTGCCACATGGTGGACACTGGTAGTAGTGAAGCCCAGCCTTCCATGATGAATCTCTCCTCCTCCTAGTCCAGAGCTAGCAGACCCCCCATCAGTTAAATGGGGAGGGGGAGATGAAGACATGGAGAGAAACACACTTCCAAATCACACTCTCTTCCCCCACGGTTTTCTCCTGCCATTTTCTCCTTCCAGCTTTTTGAAGAAACCAAGATCCGAAGGAGATAAACCATCCTGACATCCTTCCTATGTTCAAACTGGAGAGTCCGTCCCCACCCTTGCTATTGAAGCGGCTGAAGCTAGGGGAAAGAGAGTGAGAGAGAGAGACTCAGGGAGGAAGCATGGAATTAGGAACTATATTGTTACTATAGTCTCCTTGCTTGTATCTCAAAATCCCTTAAACCTCTCATGTCCCAATCCCTTCCCGCACTCCTCTCTCCCCGCTGGAAAGCCTGGCACCACATTTAAGATCCTTCAAATTTAGGCAGCTCTTACAGTGCCCTCAAAAAGAAGCAGGATTTCAGCCCTCCCAAGTCCCATGCCCTCCTGTCAGCCAGCCTTAGTGGACTCTGCCCTGCTGTGAGATTGCATCACTACCCCCTCTACCTTTCTGGGTTTCCCCAGACATCACAGTAACATGTACCCAATCCCTTGCTCTGGCCTTCCTCCACGTTGCACGACAGTCCAACTGGACTCTGGGCAGCCAGCAGAGGCAGGGTCAGGGGGTAACTTCTGTGTCCCGTGGCACTGCTACCTTGGCCTGAGCAAAAGGATTCCATTCCCTTACCACCACCACCACCACGCCCCCATCAACCCCTCACTTCTGTCTCAGCTCCAGTGCTTGAAACAGAGAGCAGAACTCTCCTTCTGGCCCACAGACCTGAGAGAAATCACACTCTTAGAACCTACTGCTTGTGTTATGATAGCTGCAGCCATGGGGGGCAAACTAGGAAGACTGCACGCATTAGAGGGAACTGCCCTTCCCCACCTGGCTCATATGGAGTCGCTCTGAACTCCCAGACCTTGGGAAATGTGTGTGAAATCATCTCCTTTCTTGCATCATGCATGTCCACATTGCCCCCTCATGCCCCCACTTCAAGCCACCACAGCCAGATGGTGAAACCTGAGCCACAGGAGGGGACCTCCACCCCTGCAGGGGCCTGATGGGCAGCACAGCCAGCCAATCCTAGGGCTCAGGGGGTAGGTTGCTGGCTGACCCCTAAGTAGGGGAGCCCCAGAGAGCTGACTCTAAAAAGGCCCCAGGTCAGTAGCCAGTCAAACATAGCTACTTATTGGACAATCACTTCCAGACTTCCTGACTCCTAGGCCATAGAAGATAAATGGCTCTACTCTTGTAAGGGAGCCGTGGTACCCGTTAGCAGGCTCAGCTGATACCTGAGGCTTCTGACCCAGGGCCATCCACCAAGAGCATGGAACTCTCCGATGTCCAACTCTGGTCAGTGCTGCTGTGGGCATTGATGTGGACACAGGGTGCAAGATCTGCATGTCGCTCCTGTGGGAGCCCAACACTGGCACCCCAAGCAGAACGAGCTCTGGTCCTGGAACTAGCCAAGCAGCAAATCCTGAAGGGGCTGCACCTGAGCAGTCGTCCCAAGATAAGCCATCCTCCACCCCAGACAGCACTGAAAGGAGCCCTCCAGAGACTACAGACTAGAAGTATAGCTCCAGAAAATGGAGAGGAGGTCATCAGTTTTGCTACAGTCACGGGTGAGTGAGGAAACCAGGAAAGAAAAGAAATAAATAAAGGGGGGGGGGGAATCCTAGACTAAGAGGCAGGGGGAAGAGGGTGTGGCAGGAGCTGGGGTCTGAGAATGGTGGTTAGGACTCCAGGCAGTCCTGCTTTCTCCCAAGGAAGGGGTAAGGGTGAACAGCGAGCAGGCTTGGGGGAAATCTCCTAGAGGAGCTTTATTCCTGCTTACATTTTTCTTTCCTTCCTCTGACTTTTGGACAGATTCCTCCACTTCAGCCTGCAGTCCCATGCTCACTTTCCATCTGTCCTCCCTTCAGTCCCACCACCTGTACCAAGCCCGCCTCTGGCTACATGTGCTCCCCAAGCTTCCGGGAACACTCTACCTGAGGATCTTTCAGTGGAGCCCAAGAAGGAGGCGCCGAGGATCCCGCACCCTCCTAGCTGAGCACCAAATGACTACCCCTGGCTGGCATGCCCTCACTCTGCCCCCTGGCGGCTTGAGAGGGGAGGAGTCTGGCATCCTGAAGCTCCAGTTGGACTGCAGACCTCTAGAAGACAACAGCACAGCTGCTGGACAATCCACTCGGTTCCTGGACACAATAGGAAAGCAAGGACCCTTCCTGGAGCTCAAGATGGGAGCCAGTGAGCCTGGTACAAGCAGGGCCAGAAGGAGGACCCCTACCTGTGACCCTAATACCCCTTTATGTTGTAGACGGGACCATTATGTACACTTTCAGGACTTGGGGTGGCGGGACTGGATCCTGCAGCCTGATGGCTACCAACTGAATTACTGCAGTGGCCAATGCCCCCTACACCTGGCTGGTAGCCCAGGCATTGCTGCCTCTTTCCATTCTGCTGTCTTTAACCTCCTCAAAGCAAATAGTCCTTGGCCAGCAGGTACCTCCTGCTGTGTTCCCACAATCCAAAGGCCTCTCTCAATTCTCTACCTAAACCAGGAGGGCAATGTGGTCAAGGCGGATGTACCTGATTTGGTGGTTGAGGCATGTGGCTGTAGCTAGCAAGAGCACCTAAGGGTTCATAGTAAAGTGATCAAGATGTCCTATGCAAAAGACATCCGTATGGAGACATCGGATTTCCTGATTCACATCCCCACCCAACAGGCCACCTGGCAGCATGACTGCTAGGTCGTGGCACTTTCTTGTCCCAGTTTCTGGCCTATTTCAGGCTGGTTGGTTGCTGTGTGGGAAGCTGGGGAAAGGGTTTCCTCTAAAGGGGACAGCTTGATTTCCTACCCTAAGTCCTGTGAGAAGATAGCAGGGATTGGCCGGGGTGGGAGGGAAGGAGAAGGCAGAGAAAACTTACTGCATCTATCCCAAGAAGAGAAAGACTTCAGGAGATGAAAAAAAGGAAGCAGAGGGACCAGCAGATTTGGGACAAGATATGAAGGCTGGCCAAGGGCAGGGACTATTGAGTGCTTTGAGGGAGGGGCAAGAGGGAAATGGGTGAGATGCCAAGGGAGGGAGTTTTAGAGGCTTCAGTACAGGGAGTCAGGAAAAAAGGGATGCTGAGTTAAAGTTCTCTGGTTTTCCCTGGGGGGACAGGACCCGCTGGGAAGACATAGATGTATGCTTTCCTAATAAATGAGTCGTGAAAGGTTGAGATGATGGTCTATGGCAGTGGTTCTCAAAGTGTGGTCTGGGGACCTCTGAGAGGTCCCTGAGGCCCTTTCAGGGTTCCCATATGTAACATTATTTCACACATGCTGTATTCCATAGTAATATTTATATTCAAAATTGTATGTCAAAATATTTACATCAAAACTGTATAGTGTGTTCCACAGTGTGATATGTGATTACACCATCTTTCTGATATCATTGTTAATTGGAGCATTAACTTGTGGGGGGTTTTGTTGTTGTTTTTTTTCTTTCAGAGCCAGGACCTCATTGTATTACAACCCAGATTGGATTTCAACCTATCTAGTATTGGTAAAAGTGTTATCATATCACTTGACCTGACTTTTGTTCATTCGTGTGTGTGTGTGTGTGTGTGTGTGTGTGTGTGTGTGTGTGTGTACTGAGACTTGCAGTCAGGGCCAGGATGATGAGTTTTGCTTTGTTGTTGTAACACTTGAGCCTTTTTGGTGTTTAATTGGAGACAAGAGTTTCACAGACTTTCCTCCCTGGGCTGGCTTCAAAACACAATCCTCGGATCTCAGCCTTCTCAGTAGTTAGGATTGTAGATAGGCGTGAGCAAACAAAGCCTGGTTTGTGCATTCTTACATTATCATTGTGTGTTTTGATTTCTAATACAAGACACACACAAAGAGATCAATAACTTTTTCTCAAAATTTAAAGGGCTTAAGCTGGACACTAGTGACTCATGTCTATAATCTTAACCTACTCAGGAGGCTGAGATCTGAGGATTGTGGATTGAAGCCAGCTTAGGCAGAAAGTCCATGAAACTCTTAGCTCCAATATATCATAAAAAAGCTGGAAGTAGAGTTTGTGGTCCAAGTGGTAGAACAGTAGCTTTGAGCAAAATAACTCAGGCAAGCACCCTGGCCCAGAAATCAAAGGAACTTGAAACTAAAAAGTGTAAGGATCACCAATCTGTTTGTATGTTTGTTTGCTTGTTGGCAGTACTGGGGCTAGGGGTTAAACTCAAGTCCTCCTACTTCTTAAGCACTCTTCCAGTTGAGTCATACTCGTAGCATTTTTTTTGCTTTAGTTGTATTTTTGGATAGGGTCTACTTTTTTTTTCCTTAAGCCTCAGACAAATGCCCTCCTATCTATGGATATGTATTTGTATCTGTAGCTGGGATCACAGACCTGAAACATTATGCCTTGCTTATTGAGATGAAGGTCTAATTGAGTTTTTGCCTTTTTAGCTCCAAACTCATCTCTGCCTCTTGAGTAGCTGGGATTACAGGTGTGAACTACTATGGCAATATATAATTATGCTCTTAAAAAAAGTGCCTCTGGGGCCGGGAGTTGGCCTAGTGGTAGAGTGCTTGCCTAGCATGCACGAAGACCCGGGTTCTACTCCTCGGTACCATGTACATAGAAAAAAGCTGGAGATGGTGCTGAGGCCCAAGTGGTAGAGCTCTAGCCTTGAGAAAATCCAAGGACAGTGCTCAGGCCCTGAGCTCAAGCCCAGGACTGGCAAAAATAAAATAAAATAAAATAAAAAATAAAAAAGTGCCTCTGGAAGAAGGAGCAAGTGGCTGGCATAGTGGCAGATGTAGAAACTCTTCTTTTTCAGTGACCATTGGTTTGGTCTGACTGATCAGGGTTGCTACCTGGCTGTAACTGGTGTGTCAGTCATGAAGGCAGGCAGGCTCAAATAGGGCTCTTTATCTGTCCCCATTCCTATGGTTGCTATCTTGTTTTTTTTTAAATCGTACTTTTATTATTATTATTATAAAGATAATATACAGAGTGATTACAGTTACAAAAGTAGGGTAATGAGGACATTTTTTGTTGAACAATGTCACTCCTTCCCTTCCTCTCTCCCAGTTTTTTTTTTTTTTTTTTTTTTTTTTGCCAGTCCTGGGCTTAAGCTCAGGGTCTGAGCACTGTCCTTGGATTTTTCTCAAGGCTAGAGCTCTACCACTTGAGCCTTAGCACCACTTCTGACTTTTTCTAAGTATGTGGTACCAAGGAATGGAACTGGGTCTTCGTGCATGCTAGGCAAGCACTCTACCACTAGGCCAAACTCCCGGCCCCCTCTCTCCCAGTTTTCAACTCTACTACCTGCTTTTGTAAGACCTTCACTTTCTTCCTTGATCTCCTACTAAACAATGAACCCTCTCCCCTTCCAGGTCCGAAAAGGTGGTCCTCAAAAGCAGTGCAAGGATGTGGGAGGTCTATCTAAGGGGTGACAGAAACGAAAAGAGACTCATTTCTCCCACCATGCTTTCTCTTTCTTAGAAAGGTCAGAGACTGAAATGCCCTCGCTCTTGCATCCGGTTGCCATGGCAACGCAAAAAAAAATCCAAAGAGACGGGACACTCCTCTGTCAGGCACTACGCTGGGCACCAGCAGTCTTTGCCCCTTCGTTTCTTTGGACTCAGGAAAGGAGGGGCCTGCTAGAGCTCCTAATAGGGCTTTTTGTCCTTTGGCCAGGATGGGTGAAGAGGGGAATCAGTCAATGCTTTTTTGGTGTTTCGGTTCTGCATCTCTTTGGCTTCCAGTTGCACTTCAAGCGGCTGTCGCGTACCAAGATGACCAGCAGAGGGAGCATAAAGTCTACAAGAGCAGAAAGCGGGCTGCAGACTTGGGAACGTGGGAGATGGAGCCCCAGGCTTCCCGGAAAGGTGCTTGACACGCGAGGCACCTCAGTGACCGTGTGAACACACCCTGGACGCAGAGCTTGGACCGCCCGTCCTCTCTGTCAGGGAGTTAGACCCCTGACCTTCGGCCACACACTCTTAACCCCTCAGCTCCGGTGGCCCCAAACCCGAAATGTCCCTACTTCTCAAGTTCCATCCCAAGAACGAGGCTGGCAGGTAGCTTGCCGGATGACGGGGCGCTCCGCGAACGCCAAAGTAGATGAGAGCTGACCTTCAGTGTTCACTTTCTGGGGTGAATTTGACTTCTTCCCTCGCCGCCCCCCAAGCCCCCACCGTAGTATTTTTCTTTTCAGTGTTTCTGCTGACTGGTTCGAGGGCCGCTTCGTGGACGCTCGATCCAGGGATCCATGCCGGGATTTGGTGCCCACCAACAGCAGCGTGTTGGGGGGGTAGGCAGTGTAGGGTCCCCCAAGGGAGGGGGAGGATCCTGGGGGTCTTGGGGGTGCCATAAGCTCAGCACCCCCTCTCTAGCTTCCAGCCACCCCACCTCATCTTCCAGAACGTCAAGAGGGAGGGGAAGAGGAGGGAGGAAAGGGGCAAGCGGTGAGAGCGGCGGCGCGCCAGCAGCTACAGCAAGAAAAAAGTTTTTGCAAAAGGAAAAAAAAAAAAGTTTGCGCTTCTCGCGGGTGGTCCCGGCTTGCGGCCCGGCGGGCTGGGCCGGCGGGAGGGCTGGGGGCCAGGTTGGGGGGTTGGGGTGGCACTGAGGCTGCGCTGCTGTGGCCCTGTCGCCCCCCCACCCTCCCCACTGCACACCCCCAGCCCAGTCTCTAGCCCCGGGACCGCGCATCCCGAGCCCGGCGCCCAGACGGAGGTGAGAAAGGGGGGCGGGCGGGGGACCACCTGGGAGCGGTGGGGGAGGGGGCGGGGGATGCTCTGCCGTCCTAGGGGGGACCCTTCCTAGCCTAGAGGGAGGTCTGGGGCGCAGGGACAAAATGAGGGTGGGAGAGACTCGGGTGAGATAGTTCCAAAGTTTGGACTTTTTTTTTCGGCCCCCCTTTCATTTGCGTCTCCCTTCCCTGTATCTCTTTTCCGTCTGACAGTCTGTGTGTCTGTCTTAGGTGGCCGTGGGTCTCTTTGTCTCCGCCTGTCCCACGTCTCAGAAACCTCTCCCTTTCTGGAGGTTGGGATGAAGAGGCTGTTGGGATGGCCAGCGGAGGGCCTGCGTGGTGAAGAGGGAGCTCCAGGTGCGTGTCTGAGTGCGGGCAGGAAGACGTCAGTGTTTCCGAGAGGAGGGGACCCGCCGCGAAGGAGGGACCTATAGGTGGCATGGGGCGGGGGTGTGTGTAAGGCAGCAACACAGTGAGGGGCCGCCCGGGCTCGGACCCCTGACCTGTCTTGTGACAGATGTGACCCTGGAGCTTGCTGTGGAGGGGGAAAGCGTGCCTTGGGGACTAGGAAGGGGGCTGGAGGATTTGCCCAAGGTCTAGGCTAGGCCTTAGAAGAACCCCCAAGGAAAGTTAGACGAGTGAGTCCCCAGGTCGGTGGGCAGGGCCCTAAGAAGGAGCTGGGGAGACCCTGTCTTGACCCGCTGACCTCGGGACCACCGGAGCAGCTGGAGCCGGCCGCACCAGGAGACCCCTACTGGGGCTGGGCGGGACCACTAGCGGCTGCCAGCCCGAGTATCCCCCCCTACCCCATTGGCCCCCCGCCCAAACAGGAGCTGGGGACCTCACGAGGCCCCTCCTCTGGCTCAGACCACCCTGTCTGCCCTGGCTCCCCGCTCGGAAGCCTTTTTCAGGCCCCATGACCCCGAAACAATCAGTCTAGGGAAGCTAGCTTTGGGAACAGGATTAGGGACAGGGGTCCCCTTACAGGGTGACCGAGGTTTTCTTTAAGGGACTGAAGAAGTGGGGTCTCTATGAAGCTAGGCCTTTCCAGGCGAGATGGACGGTTTCCTGGGGGAGTAGTGCCAAAATCAGGGTGGTTTCCCTAGGGGGCGGGGTCCAGAGACCACCCCCACATTATCTCTGCGGCATCCCCCGCCTGGCGTTTCAGACCCCGCCCTTGACGTCACTGGGGGTTCCCGGGGGTCTGTAGGATTAACCCTTAGGAAGCCGGCTAGATACTCAGTCTGAGAAGGTGTCCTCCTCCCAGAACTCGGGAACTTTCTCTCCCTGTGGTTTCGAATTCTTTTCTTTCCACACTCCCACCCTGGGGACCCCTCACACTCTCCAATAGTCCGCCCCCCCCCCCCCGCCCCCGAACGCCACGGCCTGCTTTCTGGATGCGCGGAGAGGAGGGAAGAACGTCCCGCCCCTCGCCCTCCCCCCCCCCCCCCCCCCCCCCGCGCCCCACCACGGCTCGCTCGCCTGGGCTCCCGGGCGGGCGGGGGAAGCGGAGCAGTCTGCAGCCAGAGCCTGCGGCGGCGACTTGGGTGGGCCGCGGAGGCACGGGGGCGGGGAAGGCGGGGCCGGGCGGAGGGGGCGGGGCCGGCTCCTGGGAGTTGGGGAGCGGGGGTACGTGGAGGACTTGGAAAAATAGGGAGACACTGGAGGTGATTCCAGTTTCCAACAAGAGAGGGTGTGTTGCGGGGGGACTCTTTGGGGATCCCGGCTCCTTCTCCCTCGTCAGCGCTCAGGAAAACTTTACGGAAGCGGGAAGAGTTAGCGAGGTTTTACGAGTCTGAAGGGGAGACGTGGGTGGGCTGGTAGCACGCGTGGGTGGAGGGGGCTGCGTCTCCCTCCCCTCGTCCACCGAGGTTCCTCTGGCCCGCCGTGGCAACGGGACGAGCACATAGCAATGTGGCGCGTTCGGGGGAGCCTTTGGTGGTTTTTTTGGGGGGGTCGTTTACAACCTTCTCTGGATGAGTCATAGAGGAAGGAGGCGGAAGAAATGCCCCCCTCATCCAGCTGCCAGCCAGCTGTGCCCCCCCCCACCCCGCACCCTCAACTTAGTGCCAAGGTCGAGTTGGGAGGTCTTGGATGCGGGATCCGGATCTCGGCTGGAAAAGGAGTTAGGAAGGGCACAGCCTCCGCTGCGGGGTTCGAGCTGGGTCGTAGGGTCTGGGTTCCGCTCCCCATTTTACCCCGCCCTCACCCTAAATCCCAGCATCCCGGGATCACCCACCACGCCGGCCGGCCCGCTCCCCGTCCGTCTCCACCCCACCCCGCCCCACCCCACCCTCCGCTCCCGGGAGACTGGAAAACCTGAGATGGAGTAGAAACTGGAGTTTGAGGAGAAAAGCGGACCTCAGCACCCTCTCCTTCCTCACTGCCACTTTCTACTGAATGATCGGATCGCTAGTTTCTTTTTCATTGTCATGAAGCTTTCCCTCACAGTCCTTTTCCATCCCCCCCCCAAAAAAAAAAACGGAACCAAAAAGATTAAGTGGGCCCAGGTCCAAACCACTTCAGAAAAATATCAGCTTCCAATCTTTGTACCCAACAGATCAGAGAGGCTCCCTTGGAAAACCTTACTCTCTTCTACCCAAAGTTTTCTTCCCTGGAGGGCTGATAAGTGCTACCCCCCGGGCTTCACCAGTCTGTCTGAATTGAAGCGAGGATGCTCTCTGCTGGACACAGGAGATATTGCAGTAGGGCTGAATGAGCAGGAATGAGTGAAGGAAGAGCAGTGGGCCAGGGCACCAAAGGTCCTACACATGCTTTCCCCATCACATCTCAAGAAGTAGAGGGCCACCGGACGCTAGCGACTTACTCCTGTTATCCTAGGTTCTCAGAAGACGGAGATCTGAGGATCACAGTTAGAAACCATCCCAGGCAGGAAAGTCTGTGAGACTCTTACCTCCAATTAATCACAGAAAAAACCAGAAGTAGCCCTGTGGCTCAAGTGGTAGGAGCTCAGGGACAGCACCCAGGCTCTGAGTTTGAGTCCCAGGACCGGAAAAAAAAAAAAGGTAGAGAGCCTATGGTATTAAAATCATTTGTAACACATATTGGCTCAATTAGTTCATCCCTACGCAATACACATATACACACAATGACCTAAGTTAAGTTCCTACCCAATTCCCTAAGAGACCACCAGGATTGAAAGAATGTTTTTGCCTTTTTGAGATATTTCACCTTAGCCCTTTCTGGCTGAATGTTGCTGTTTTCAACTCCATTTCCATGGCTGATATTTCAGAGGGACTGCAGGCCACATTTCTGTACCTGCGATTGTCATCTAATCTTTCCTATTTTCCTCCATCTTCATAACTTGCAGATCTACCTTCCCCTTCTGCAGTGTCCCCACTCCCATTTGAAACACCATGTTCAACTCGATGAGCCCACCACCAGTCAGTAGCTATGGTGAACCATGCTGTCTTCGGCCTCTTCCCACCCAAGGGGTCCCCAGCATGGGGACAGAAGGTTAGTACATTTACTAATCCCTAGGCCTAAATGATGTACCAGAGCCAGGATCTCTCTTAGCCTCAGCTCCATCCCCCATGCTGGTTTTCTATCTACTGTAGGATTTGAGTCCTCAAGTTATAGGCTTAGAATCTGGAGCCAGGTCTTTCCCAGATTTCAAACAGAGGCCCATGTATCCTCCATCCGCTTCCTCCATTCTGTTTCCTAGGACTATCTGGTCTGCCTTTCTGTCACCAAGCCAATCTCATGCCAGGCCCTCACAGTTATGGACCTGCCAGAGAGACCAGCAATTGCACTGAGGGTAAGGACTCAGGCAACATTTGTTTCCTCTGCTCATTTTGGGACTTGTCTTGAAGGAAAAAGGAAGGCCAAAATCTGACTTGAAGAAAGAAATGCTCAGACAGAGGAGGGATCAGAGAACCCAAGAGGTCACAGATGGGATCGTTAGGTAAAGCAGAGTCAAGGGTCATTTCTTGTGGAGAGTCTGAACCCACAGACCAAATCTGTCTCCTCTGTTTCCTGCCCTAGGACCACTCTTTCCTCCTCCCCGGAGTTCTGTCAAGTTGACCAAGAAGCGAGCACTCTCCATTTCACCTCTGTCGGATGCTAGCTTGGACCTGCAGACAGTTATCCGCACTTCACCCAGCTCTCTTGTGGCCTTTATCAACTCACGCTGCACATCTCCAGGAGGCTCTTATGGCCACCTCTCCATTGGCACTATGAGGTGGGAGCAGTCCTAGGTTCAGAGTTCCTAAAATCCATACTGAAATCCATTTATTTACTGGATTGTTATTATTATTTGTTTGCTGTTTGGGGCTTGAACTCTGAGCCTGTGCACTGTCCCTTAGCATTTTCACTCAAGGCTGGTGCTCTGCCACTTGAACCACAGCTCCATATCTGGGGGTTTTTTTTGCTAGTTAACTGGAGATAAGTATTGTACAGACTTTCTTTACTGGCATGGTTTCAAACTTCCATTCTCAGATCTCAGCCTCCTGAGTAGCTAGGATTACAGAGGGAAGCCCAACTTCAAATTCCCAACCCCATTTGAACCACTTCCAAGGCACTGAAACCCTTTTTAGAATTTCTGTATGGCTAGCTCAACTAAGCCTTAACCAAGTCTTCCATGGACCCTCTGAATAACCCAAGGATACCTGCAACTTCCTGATGGTTGTTCAGAAAGTAATAGCCTCCTCTTCTCTTCAGTCCATCTCTGGGATTTCCACCCCAAGTGAATCACCAAAAAGGCACCTCACCTTCCTTTGGGGTCCAGCCCTGTGGTCCTCATGACTCTACCCGGAGTGGGATGATGCCGCACCCTCAGACCCGGGGACCCCTCCCAACTTGCCAGGTGAGGCTCCATATTACCACCTGATTTCCCCCTGCTCAGGGTGGGTAGGTGATGGACTTTACAGAGGAACGAAGAAGAAAGAATGCAGGGTTCAGTCTCCAGGGCTGACTCAGACTCTTCCAGGTGAGGTCCCTTCTTTTGCCCCTACTACTCAGCTGTGGAGTCTGAGAAAAGGGATGCCTTCCACACTTGAGTTCCTGCTGCTTGAGTGGGGGCCTTTAGACAGAAAGACCCAGCTCTCTTTTTCCTCTACCTGCCATTCTCCTCACCCTCACCTCTTCCTCTGGGGAAGCTGAAGTCAGAGCTGGACATTCTGGTTAACAAGTGCCCAGAGGAACCCTTGGAAGGTGACATGTCCAGCCCCAACTCCACAGGTACACAGGTAAGTAGGGAGGCTTTACCTCTGAGACCTGAGAAAAACAAGTTTCCCTTCAAGGGATCCTAAGATTGCCTCTTCTGCCCTAGGATCACCTGTTGGGGTTGCTGGATGGACGGGAGGACCTGGAGAGAGAAGACAAACCTGAACCCGAGTCTGTATATGAGACTGACTGCCGCTGGGATGGCTGCAGCCAGGAATTTGACTCCCAGGAGCAGCTGGTGCACGTGAGCCCCAGGGGGTAACAGGATTGGCTGGTGGGAGCCTATGGCCGCCTCCAGTGGGACACTGTGGGTTTGACTGAAGGCAAATGGGTGTCCTATCCCTGGATGCTGAGATCAGAGCTTTTGTGTTCAGTTGGGTAGGCAAAAGCTAAGAAGCTGTAGCTTTGCTTCAAAGAGCTGAAAGAATATGCTACCTTCCTGTCTCTTCTCTCAGGAGGTGGAGCTGAGGAGGGCCAAGGGGTTGTGGGAGATCTGTTCTGGGTTTCTTGGGGGTGGAGGGCATGGAGACTTTGGAGAGCCTCTGAATCTTCTCCCTCAGCACATCAACAGCGAGCACATCCATGGGGAGCGAAAGGAGTTTGTGTGCCATTGGGGGGGCTGCTCCAGGGAGCTGAGACCATTCAAAGCCCAGTACATGCTGGTGGTGCACATGCGCAGACACACAGGAGAGAAGCCACACAAGTGCACGGTGAGCCACCCACCTCCAAGCCCAGCATTCCTCCCTAAACTGGCTTTCCCTCAAGGCAGACTTGGGCCTCATGAGTCTCTTCTTCTATGAACAGATGTTAAGTCTTATTTAGCTAGTTGTGAGTCGCTAACATCTGTAATCCTAGCTACTCAGGAGGCTGAGGAGGGCAGTTGAAAGCCAGCACAGGCAGAAGAGTACAAGGGAGTCTATTTCCAGTTAACCAGCCAAAAGCTAGAAATGGAGCTGTGCCTCAAGTGGTAGAGAGTCAGCCTTGAGTGAAGAAGCCAAGAGAGAACACTCAGTCCCTGAGTTCAAGCTCCAGAAATGACAAAAATAAATTTTGTTTATGACTGTTGGTATACAAACAAATAGACTGATACACACATACATACACACATACACTTCCTTTGTGTGGTGGTAAGCACAAAACTCTGTCATCATAAAACTTGGGAGGCTGAGGCAGAAAAATGGTATATTAAAAAAAAGTCCAAATTCTTGTACATAAACCTCATTTGCCCCCTTAATCTTAATTTTTCTTATTTTTTTAGCCAGTCAAATTTGATTTTTCTTATTAAACTTACATTATACAGGGGAGGGGATTTGGTACATTTCCATGTATTCCAATCGGTCTAATCTCTTCTATTACTGTGTGTGTGTGTGTGTGTGTGTGTGTGTGTGTGTGTGTGTGTGTTACTGAAGATTGAACCCAACACTTGAGCTATACCTCCAGCTTTTCCTTTGATTTTTAAAAGAAATGAAAGTGGCATTAATCAAGATGAATTGTACTCTTCAAGTTACTTTTTAAATTTCTTTTCTTTTATTTTTTTTGTCACTCCTGGGCTTGGGCTCAGGGCCTGAGCACTGTCCTTCGGTTTTCTCAAGGCTAGCACTCTACCACTTGAGCCACAGCATCATTTCTGGCTTTTTTCTATGTGTGTGGTACCGAGGAATCGAACCCAGGTCTTCATGCATGCTAGGCAAGCACTCTACCACTAGGCCAAACTCCCGGCCCAAGATGCATTGTACTCTTAATCTCACTTGTTGGCTTAACCCTTTGTACAACTGTTCAATTTTTTTAAACACACACACACACACGAAATGAAAGCATGTATGTGGATCTTAAAATGTTGCAGACAGTAGCTTAGTGGACTTTTATGCCTGGGCTTTGAACCATGATCCTCAGATCTCAGCCTTCTGAGTAGCTAGGATTACAGGTGCGAGCCACTGGCACCCAACTATCGGTGATATGTGTGAGTGTGTGTGTGTGTGTGTGTGTGTGTGTGTGTATGTGTGTGTGTGTGTGTGTGTTTGTGGATCATGGGGTTTGAACTTGTCCTGGGCACTGCCCCTGAGCTCTTCAGCTCAAGGCTACCACCCTACCCTTGAGCCAAGCCCCACTTCCCATTTTCTAGATGTTAATTGGAGATAAGAGTCTCAGATACTTTTGTTCCCAGGCTGGCTTTGAACCTTGATCCTCAGATCTCAGCCTCCTGAGTAACTAGGATTACAGGCATGAGCCACTGCACCCGGCTCTGTGATATTCTTATATCCAACTATACACAAAAAAATCCAGAAGTGGCACTGTGACTCAAGTGGTGGAGTGCTAGCATTGAGCACAGAAAATGTTCAGCGATAGTACCCAGGCCCAGAGTTCAAGTCCCAGGACTGGCAAAAAAAAAAAAAATTTGCAGTAGTGTGCCTCCTCTGCTGCCTGGTGTCAGTAGACACCTCAAAAACTGAAGATTGCTGGGGGCTGGTCACTCATACCTGTAGTCCTAGCTACTTAGGAGGCTGAGATCTAAGGATTGCAGTTACCTCCAATTAATGACCAGACATTTAGAAGTGGACCTGTGGCTCAAAGTGGTAGAGTACTAGCCTTGAGCAAACAAAAAGCTCAGGGACAGCGACCAGGGTACTCTCATGAAAGCATCAGATAACCCCATTCCAGGACTATCTCGGTTCCCATCCAGAGAGAGTGGTTTTGTGCCTCAGCATCATGCCCCAAAGGTCATTTCTCCAGTGGCTTTTCTTTCTCCAGCTCCCATCTGCTCTTGTCTCCTCATTTTGGCAATTCTCCTGAGGGTCAGTGCTCTCCTCTTGTGTGCTCTGCACACTGATGTGCATCACTCTTAAGATTTAGAGCGCTTCTCCTCTCCATGTTCTTCTGTCTGAGAGCTTTCATTTGGTCTTCAGTTTGAGGGGTGCCGGAAGTCATACTCACGCCTGGAAAACCTGAAGACACACCTGCGGTCACACACTGGTGAGAAGCCATACATGTGTGAGCATGAAGGCTGCAGCAAAGCCTTCAGCAACGCCAGTGACCGTGCCAAGCATCAGAATCGGACTCACTCCAATGAGGTGAATGCCCCCAACTAAGAGACCCTCCCTATCTAAGATGCCACCTATCGGGCACATAACCCCACCACCACACCCCCCACGCTGTCCCCGGAAATCCCCTAGCCAGCATAGGTGAGTCCTGCGCCATACATTTCTCCTACAGAAAGTCTTTCTCCTTTTAAAATTTTTTAAAAGTTTAAATTGTTTTTAAAAGGTGATGTACAGAGGGGGGGTTAGTGTCACTCCTTCCGTCCCACTCTCCCAATATCTTTGTTTTGTTTTGTTTTTTTGGCCAGTCCTGGGGCTTGAACTTAGTGCCTGGACAGTGTCCTTGAGCTTTCTCAAGTGTTCTACCACCAGAGCCACAACACCACTTCCAGATTTTTCTGTGTATATGTACCAAAGACTCGAACCCAGGAAAATATGCATGCTAGGCAAGCATTCTACCATGAAACTACACCCCCAGCTCTAATATATTTTTGCTTGTATTTTGTGCTGGTATTGGGACTTGAATTCAGGGCCTTACACTGTGCATTAGTTTTTGCTCAAGGCTGGTGCTTTTTCACTTAAGCCACACTTCCATTTCCACTTTTCTTGCTGGTGAATTGGAGATAAGAGTGTCCTGGACTTTTCTGCTTCAAATCATAATCCTTAGGCTTTAGCCTCTTAGGTAACTAGGATTACAGGCATGAGCCACCAGTGCCTGAGGAGAAGGCCTTTCAAAATCAAAACTTTCTTAGGTACCAGTGGCTCATGCCTATAATCTTAAGTACTCCAGAGGCTGAGATCTAAGGATTGTGGTTCAAACCCAGCCTGGGTAAGAGACTCTTTTTTTTTTTTTTTTTTTTTGCCAGTCTTGGGCTTGAGCCCAGGGCCTGAACACTGTCCTTGGACTTTCTCAAGGCTAGAGCTCTACCACTTGAGCCTCAGCACCACTTCCGGCTTTTTTCTTTGTATGTGGTGCCGAGGAATTGAACCCGGGTCTTCATGCATGCTAGGCAAGCACTTTAACCACTAGGCCAAACTCCCAGCCCCTGGGTAAGAGACTCTTATCTCCAATAGACTACACACAAAAAGCCAGGAAGTGGTACTGTTGCTAAAGTGGTAGAGCCCTAGCCTTGAGCCAGAGAAGCTCAGGGACAGCTCCTAGGCCTAGATTTCAAACCTTGAGAACTGCAAAACAAACAAACAAAAACATCCACTTGCAATTCTTCCTTCTTCCTGGAACCAGCCCAGAGGCCAACCTAAAACAGACTTGTTCTAGAAGATACCACGACTCCTTCAACCTTTGAATTTATAAGGCTTCACAGCCCTCTGGCTCACCTGATCTTTCCAAGGCCTGTGCCATCAGGTTCTTCAACGTTCCTTAAACCTATTGTATTTTGCTCCACTCAAGGAGCCATCCTCCTTGAATGCTGTATGTCCCTTATGGCTTGGCCACCATGTTTCTCCATTTTACTGTGTTCTTCCACTTTGATCCCTTGGTCTGTCTTCACACTCTACCTGACAGAAGCCTTATGTGTGTAAACTCCCTGGCTGCACCAAACGCTACACGGATCCCAGCTCACTCCGCAAACATGTCAAGACAGTGCACGGTCCTGATGCTCATGTGACGAAGCGGCATCGAGGGGATGGTCCCTTACCCCGGGCACCCACCCTTTCCACAGCAGAGCCTAAGAGGGAGCGAGAAGGAGGCCCCATTGGGGGAGAAAACAGACTGATAGTGCCTGAGGGTGCCATGGTGAGTCAGCCTAGGCCACCCTGCCTCCACACCCCAGCCTGCCCTGCTGACTTTTTCTAGTCCCTTCAAAGCTACCCCCTCTCATGAATATCATTCTGCTGTGATCACTCAACCTGTCTTCTCAGGGTTGCTCATTGGCCAGTCCAAACCTAGACACTTTAGAATTGTGGCCTAGACATTTAGAATGTGGCTTATTGGTAGAGTGTTTGCCTAGCATGCATGAAGCCCTGGGTTCAAGTCCATAGTACCATATAAGCAGAAGTGGTGCTTTGGCTCAAGTGGTAGAGTGCTAGCTTTGAGCAAAAAGAAGCTAGGGACAGTGCCCAGGCACCGAGTTCAAGCACCAGGAAAGAAAGAAAGAAAGAAAGAAAGAAAGAAAGAAAGAAAGAAAGAAAGAAAGAAAGAAAGAAAGAAAGAAAGAAAGAAAGGGGAGGGAGAGGGAAGGAGAGAAAGAAAGAAAGAAAAGAAATTTCAGAGTTGTCAATTATTTAATTGGTTCACAAACTCACTCCTAAATAATTCTTCATATATTATTTCAAGTTTTTGACATGCATAATTTCATGGACACCTCAACTCCATGAGCAAGGAATTCTTCATTTAGTTATTTTATTGTGTGTATGTGTGCTGGTACTAGGTCCTGGTGCTATCCCTTTTTCACTAAAAGCTGTTGCTTAGCCACTTGAGCCACGGTTCCATTTTGTGCTCTTTGGTAGTTAATTAGAGTAAGAGTCTCATGGATTTTCTGCCTAGACTAGCTTTGAACCTCCATCCTCAGAATGAGAAAGGAAGAGGGAACAGGTCTAGAGAAATTGCCCAAGATAGTAAGACTAAGGGCAAGAGTTGGCATCCCTACAGCCTGTGGCTCAGCCTGGGCTCTTCTTCTCAAATGTCCCTTCTGGTTTGCCTCACCTGCTGGGCCCTCTCTACATTTGTTTTTGTTTATATACCTGCTCTCTGCTCAGCAGTCTCTAACACCTGACTTTATCCACTCACTAAATGGAAGGAGCTGTAGGAAGGGGGAAAGGGGAAAAGTGCCACTTTCAGCCTTCATCTTCCCTCACAGAAGCCGCAGCCAAGCCCCGGGGCGCAGTCTTCTTGCAGCAGTGATCATTCTCCGGCAGGCAGTGCAGCCAATACAGACAGTGGTGTGGAAATGGCTGGCAATGCAGGGGGTAGCACCGAGGACCTGTCCAGCTTGGACGAGGGGCCTTGCATTGCTGGTACTGGATTATCCACTCTTCGTCGTCTTGAGAACCTCAGGCTGGACCAGCTGCATCAGCTCCGGCCATTAGGGCCTCGTGGTCTTAAACTGCCCAGCTTGACCCACACTGGTGAGATCTGGGTGTGGGAGGTGGTACTGAGCTAAGATATGGGCCTGCCCTGAGGTTGAGAAGAGGTGCTCACCCTCAGGGCTGCCAGATGGCACTTCTGCAGAGGGTTTTCTTACTATATCTGTCTTAATCTATCTATAACATCGTTATATGGGGTTGGGGCTGCCAGGGATAGAGTGCTTGCCTAGAGTGTGTGAGATACTGGGTTCAATCCCTACCATTATCTTTCTCCCCCTCAATAACGAAGAACCATGTTATATAGTTAGATATGGTGGTCGTAAACATGGAATCCCAGAACTTGGGAAGCTAAAGCATGAAGATTGTAAGATCAATGGTAACCCCCAACTATACAGCAAGACTATGTCAAAAAAGAAGAAGAAAAGCAGGAGAATCATGAACTCTGGGCAAGCCCTGGCAAAAATAACATACCAAATTAAAACAAAAAATCCAGTTCAGCAGCAGTGCCTCATGTCTGTAATCCTCTAATTACTCAAGAGACTGAGACTGGAAGACTGCAGTTCAAAGCCAACCCAGGCAGAAAAGCCTACTAAACTCCAACAAACCAGCAAAATGTTGGACTAAAGGCATGGCTCAGGTGATAGAGAACCAGCCATGATTGAGAAAGCTGAGGGAGACCATGAGGCACTGAATTCAAGCCCAGTACTGCCACAACCTAATATATAAAAGATAATGTGTGAGGAGCATTGCTTATGTGCTAAAGTAATATAAGGCCCTGGGTTCAATCCCCAATATCTAAAAAAAAAGAAACTTGTGACACACAATAAACCAAGTCTGCCACGTGCCTGCTATCCCCTAGGATCATGCAGTGTACTACCTGAGTGACTGTTGACCTTGAATCCCTGCCTGGTGGCTCCTGAAGCAGAAGAGGCGTGGGAAATGTAGGAGATAGAACGGAATGGCGAAAGGATCCCAGGGTGATCCAAAAGGCTTACTGACCACCTGCCTGCTTTTTCTCCCTGCCCCACTTGCAGGCACCCCTGTGTCTCGTCGTCTGGGTCCCCCAGTGTCTCTTGACCATCGCAGCAGCAGCTCCAGTAGCATGAGCTCTGCCTATACTGTCAGCCGTCGCTCCTCTCTGGCTTCCCCTTTTCCTCCTGGCTCCCCACCAGAGAATGGAACATCCACCCTGCCTGGCCTGACACCTGCCCAGCACTACCTGCTCCGGGCAAGATACTCTTCAGCCAGAGCAGGTGGTACACCACCCACTGCAGCACCCAGCCTGGATCGGATGGGAGGCCTTCCTGTACCTCCTTGGAGAAGCCGAGCTGAGTACCCAGGATACAACCCCAATGCAGGGGTCACCCGGAGGGCCAGTGACCCAGCCCGGGGTGCTGATCGTCCCACTCCAGTTAGAGTTCAGCGGTTCAAGAGCCTGGGCTGTGTCCACACGCCCCCTATTGGGGCATCTGGAGGACGGAACTTCGATCCCCAGCTCCCAACTTCTGTCTATTCACCACAGCCCCCCAGCATTAATGAGAATGTCGCCATGGATACTAGAGGGCTACGGGAAGAGCCAGAGGTTGGCACATCCATGATGGGCAGTGGTCTGCATTCTTATATGGACATCTCATCTGCCGATACTGTGGGATATGGTGGACCTGAAGGGGCAGCAGCTGAGCCTTATGGAGCCAGAGGCCCAGGTTCCATGCCCCTTGGTCCTGGTCCACCAGCCAACTATGGCCCCAGCTCTTGTCCCCAACAGGTCTCTTATCCTGACCCCACCACAGACACATGGGGTGAGCTTCCCTCCCACTCTGGGCTTTACCCAGGCACCAAGGCTCCAAGTGGAACCTATAGTCACTGCCCTCGACTTGAACATTATGGACAAGTGCAGGTCAAGCCAGAACAAGGGTGCCCAGTGGGTTCTGATTCCACAGGACTGGCAGCCTGCCTCAATGCCCACCCCAATGAGAGGCCCCCATGCCCTCAGCCCCCATTCTCCCACTATCCCCAGCCCCCTCCTCCCCAGTATCCCCAGTCAGGTCCCTATCCCCAGCCACCTCCTGATTATCTGCCTTCAGACCCCAGGTCCAGCCTAGATTTTGATTCTCCTGCTCATTCCACGGGACAGCTCAAGGCTCAGCTTGTCTGTAATTATGTTCAATCTCAGCAAGAGCTGCTGTGGCAGGGTGGGGGCCGAGGAGAGGCCCCAATCCAGGAACCTCCCTACCAGAGTCACAAATTTCTGGGAGGTTCCCAGGTTAGCCCAAGCACTAGCAAAGCCCCACTGGTCACTTATGGACCTGGCTTTGCACCCAACTTGCCCAATCACAAGTCAGGCTCCTACTCAACCTCTTCACCATGCCAGGAAAATTTTGCAGTGGGAACAAGCAGGGTTTCTCACCACAGGGCAGCGGCACCACCTCGGCTTCTGCCTCCATTGTCCACTTGCTATGGACCCCTTAAGGCAGGAGGCACCAACCCCAGCTGTGGGCATCCTGAGGTGGGCAGGCTGGGAGGGGGTCCTGCCTTATACCCTCCTCCCGAAGGGCAGGTATGTAACCCTCTGGACTCTCTTGATCTTGACAACACTCAGCTGGACTTTGTGGCTATTCTGGATGAGGCCCAGGGACTGAGTCCTCCTCCTCCCCACGATCAGGAGGGCAGCTCTGAACATACCCCGCCTCCCTCTGGGCCTCCAAACATGGCTGTGGGTAACATGAGTGTCTTGCTGGGATCCCTACCAGGGGAAACACAATTCCTCAATTCCAGTGCCTAAAGGGTTGTAAGTCTGTCCATCAGGTTGTGCTTCCTAAGGGACTCCTATCCTTCCAGAGAAGGCTGGAGCGCCACAGCCCCTACATAAGGTGCCTGTGAAGGGGAGGGATGGGCTGTGGGGGCTGTATTTAGTCTGGTATGTTTGGGGAGGGATTTGATAATGACACTGTTTCCTAACAATAAAGGAACTGCATCACAAGGGACTGCTGTTTTTATGTGATATACTGGGGAGACCAAGAGAGAAGTGGGGGTTCATTCTCCTACTTTCCTCTTTAGAGTGCCCCCTTATCCAATTCCAACCTAATTCCAGTCAGACAGTTCAACAATGTCCTCCACACACACACACACACACACACACACACACACACACACACACACACACACACAGAGGCTAGTCAATAGATAGACGGCAATGGTTTCCTCTTCCTCGCTGAAGTCAGGGGAAGAGACTGGTAAAGTCGGTGAGCAACAGCTGGACCAGCTGCCCAGGGTAGAGTGCATGGGCTGCCAGGTCGGATGTCTCTTGTTCTGGTCGAAACAAGGTTGGTCCAAACACAATTCCCAGATTGTGGGGGGTCATGCGGTTCTTATCTGAATGTGCTATCACCCTGGGGGCAAAGGCCACAGAAAGGAGAAATAAGAGAGCAGCTCTTCACTTCAAACCAATCTAATCCTAAAAGATTTGAGCAAGGAAAAGCTCATTCCGGATCCTTTCAATGTGGCAGCTAAAGAGCTTCAAGGGGAACAGAGATGGACCAGCAGAATCCTTCAGGATATAACTTGAAGCCACAACGTGGAATACAACAGCCTGCTTCTTTCTCAGCTGCAGGAAAAACACCCCCCAGAGTTGTTTCAGCTCACATCTTGGGAAGCTTTGATTTTTAGTGGCCATTCCATTGGAGAAGTCACTGCCAGGGCCAGTTCAACCTATCAAGCCACCACTACTTCTTCCATGGTAGATAAAAGCATCCCCCTCACACAGTACTGGTTCCATTTGATGCTGAGCTATCCAAAGGCTTTGACATACGTTTCCTGCTCACTAAATCCAGCTGCTACCCAACCTCCATACCATCTGAAGAGTTTCTACTGTAGGCCCCAGTCCAGTCTCCTCAGCATGAACAAAGATTTAGTCTTCCATACCTGCACAAATGCTCCAAGAGGTATCGCAGAGTATCATGGTTGGGCTTTGGCATTGTGTCTATTAATTCTTGTATTTGAGAAAGGCGCTGCTTTGATTCGGAGAGTGCTACAGAAAAAGCGGGATGAGAAGAGCATGAGACCAGGCCCACTAGTCTATCCTGTGCCCATGAGATCACTGATGTCCAAGACATTATCTAACACATTGTCTTGCAATGATGTGGATTGAAACCAGAGCCTTGTACATGCTAGCATACCTTTACCACTCTTTTTATTTTTATTTTGGAGATAGGGTTTCATTATATAGCTGAGGCTAGCTTCATCCGCTTCATACTCCCTATTGCTGGGATTACAGGCATGCCCCACCATGCCAAACCCACAAACTCAGTGTGTGTGTGTGTGTGAGTGTGTGTGTGTGTGAGTGTGTGTGTGCATGTGTCCTGTGGTTTGAACACAAAGCCTAGGCACTGCTACTTAGCTTTTTTCTTTTTTCTTTTGCCAATCCTAGAGCTTGAACTCAGGGTCTGGGCACTGTTCTTGAACTTTCTCAAGGCCAGTGCTCTACCACTTGAGCCACAGCACCATTTCTGGCTTTTTCTGTGTATGTGGTACCAAGGAATCAAATCCAGGGCTCCGTGCATATGAGGCAAGCATTCTACCACTCGACCACACTCCCGGCCCTGCCCCTTAGCTTTTGTGTGCTAAAAGCTGGTGCTCTACCAATTGAGCCACAGCTTCACATTTCTGGCTTTTTTGGTAGCTAATTGGAGATTACAATCTTAGGGACTTTTCTGCTGGGCTGGCTACAAACCATGATCCTTAGATCTCATCCTTATGAATAGCTAAGATTACAGGTGTGAGCCACCTGCACCTGGCCCATTATTTTGTTTTTGAGACATGATCTCACTGCTACCTTTACTCAGGCTAGCTTCACCAGCTCAGTCTTCCTGCCTTTCACTCATAAATAGCTTGGATTACACGCACGCACCATTATACTTTGACTCTTTCCCCTTCCCTCATCTTTTTGTCAGGGCTGGCGACTGAACCCAGGGTCTTGGCCTCAGCATGTAAGTATGTTCTTACAACTGAGCTATACCCTAGCCCTAGATTTTTTTTTTTCATGAAGCTCAACTACACCTTCAGAATTCTTTTTTTTTTTTTTTTTTTTTTTTGCCAGTCCTGGGCTTGAGCTCAGGGCCTGAGCACTGTCCTTGGACTTTCTCAAGGCTAGAGCTCTACCACTTGAGCCTCAGCACCACTTCTGCCTTTTTTTTCTATGTATGTGGTACCAAGGAATTGAACCCGGGTCTTCGTGCATGCTAGACAGGCACTCTACCACTAGGCCAAACTCCTGGCCCCAGAATTCTTTTTAACCCAACTCTCTAAACATTGTCAAAGCAGACAAACAGATACACAAAACTGAAGCTGGTACATGAATATTTTCTATCTGTTGGGTCAGGATGGAAGTGAACCTCTGTCTATTCCTTACCACTCACATTCCCTCACATCACAGCTGTTATCTCAAGCTCTCAAATCTTACCAAGGGCAGCACGGAAGTGGGGCACCAACAGTGGGGGCACCAGAGGTTGGGGCAGCTCCCGGAGAAAAAGCTTCAAGGCTCCAGTGACCACATGAATGTCATCCCATTCAGCATTGTCCAAGTCTAACCGACTTTCTGGAGGTAAGAGAAGTTCAGTGGGTTCAGGGCTCATGAAGGGCTGGAAAGACCCAGAGACTGGGGAGAGTCAGGAGTCCTGGAGAAATCCCAAGTAGACCAACCACAGGAATGCCTGTGGGTTCTGTCCACAGGGAGATAAAACAGCAAATACAGGGCTGGGAACAACCTTCTCAGGACGGAAACATGGAGAAAATCATACAGCACAAGAAGACGACTACGGAGAAATTTTAGGGGTCAGAGGGGCTGTCTGTATAATAACTACCTTGTCCTGGATGTTCTGGGAACATATACCTCCCATCAGAGGTGACTGCCCGCTCTGCAACATGTATGAGAAAAGACCAAGAATTAAGACAAGTAGTTCAAGGTAGAAACATTGTTCCAGCTCCCTCACTCAGGACCACTTCAATTATACAGGATGACACTCAGAGAGGCTGAGATTTGAGGATCACAGTTCTAAGCCATCCTAGGCAGAAAAGTTTATGAGACTCTTATTTCCACCTAACCAGCAAAAAGAAAAGTAGAAGTATAGCTCTCACCAACTGAGAGTGTGAGGCCCTGAGTTCAACCTACATCCAATAGTTCTGAGGCATGAAGCTTTTGGTACTACTGCTCACCCACAAGCCTTCTTACCTCTGTCCACCAGGAAACGAAGTTTCTGGACCACAGCCAAGTTTCCGCTTACCCGGTAAATTCCATCCACATCTAGACCTAAGCAATAAAGCAGGGGCAGATAAGGGCTCCTGTTCAGAAGCATGTAGAACAAGGGTGAGTGAGGGATCTGAGACAGAAGGAGACCATGGGAAGATGGGAATTCCAGGCCATGGTTTATTAGAAGTGGGGATATTCTGGAGATCTTAGGGAAAATGACCTCTTTTATCCACAGCAGCAATGCAGAGCCTCACGAAGTTGGGTACTGTGTTCCCTTCCCGCTGGCACAATGATTCCAACTGGCAACCAAATACCTGGTCTGGGGAGGCAAAAGAGATGTGGGAAGCCAAGGTCACTTCACTCATGAAGCTCTTCTCAGCACAGACCTTCACCTCCAAGTGAGACTGGCACTTCACCTATGGGGAAGGGGTTAGTGAGGAGGCATTTCCCCTGCCCCCAAATAATCAGTAGTAGGGAAAACAAGACCCTCGGAAGATTGTGATCTACCTGTAAGAAAGCTCTACTTTGAACCTCGTTTCTGTGCTCATCAGTAAAATGGGCTGATCCTTAGATCAGGCATGAACCAAGAGCTTGCCATGACATTAAAGAGCAGAGTATCAGCCAGCACCAACCATCTCACCTCGGAGCAGACCCCGCTCCTGAAGGCTTTGCAAGGGGGGTCTCTTGGCGATCAGCCGCTTTAGTTTGTTCCGCACGCGGTTCTGCTCTGTGCCTTCAGGACATCGGCCTGCAGAAGGAAGCCCAGAGAGTAAGTGAGCAAGAGCGCCAGCCTGTCAGAACACCCTCCACCCCCCTCCTGTGGGCCTCAGGCCCGGCCCTCTCTGCCCCTCCATACTGGAACTCCTGCGGCCGCCCAGCCTCAGCAGTGGCTTGGTCACCGGCTCTGATTCCTCTTCTTCATCCTCCCCAGCGCTCAACTCCGCCAGCTCCGCGGGGCCAGAGCCAGACAGACGCAGCTCCAAGGGATTCTCACGGTCCTACACGCGGATGGGAGGGAGTTGAGTGAGAAGCTGGAAGACAGGCGAGAAAGCTGCATCCCTGAGGGACCCAAGGAGAACCCTAAACGGCCTTGGGGATCGCACATCCCGAGCCCTGCCCACCAGGGCCAGAGGTCTCCGCGGAGCCCTCCCAGCTTCCTGTGGTTCCGTCCCACTCCCTGGGGCCCCCGCACCCCCAAGCCTCTCCCTGGCGCCACGCATCTAACCAGTCGCTCGATGACGGCTCGCAGCGCACGGAGCCAGGCTCGCAGCTCGCTCTCCTGGTCCGACTGCAGCAGGAACTCGTGGCCGGGGACCGTGCGGATCTAAGGGGGTGCGGGAGGGGCGGGAGGGGGTGGAGAGAAGGCTTGATTCAGCGGGGAGGAGCCTCAGAAGCGGGAGAGTTAGGAGGAAGGCGGGTGCGGAAGGAAGGTGTGGAAAGACACTCACGTGCAGGACGTTGCGGCGACTGGACAGGTGGCGGCCGGGCGCCACGGCTGCCCCGCGCAGGTCCACGCTACTTTCGGGCCGGCTACCCGCTGGTGCCTGGCAATTAGGGGAGAGACGGGTTCTCTCCTTGCATCCCCGTCATGGGTGAGTTGAGAGGCTTCCTCGTTCCTTTCCGTTCCTCTCCGTGACCATCACCATCACATCTCCAGCTCGGTGGGCCTGACCCGACCCCCCCACCGCGCGCACGTCCGCGATCACACTCACCCAGCCCGGGGAGGGCACAGTTGGTGGTAGCGGCGGCTCCCGGTAGAACATCAGGCTGTTACCGGCTAGCACCACCCACGATGGGCCCCAGTTCTTCCTGCAGGGGCCAGGAGGGAGTGGGGGGCGGAGCAGTAAAGGTTGTAACAAGGTCATTCAAGGATCACACACCGTGTGGGCTCCCCAGCACCTTCCTTTACCCTACCGAAGCCAGTAGCCCAGGTCCCTGGTGTATTTTGGGTCTGCCTCACCTGAGCTTGCGCCCACCTTGGGCAATCTTGGTCATGTTGAGCAGGCCAGACTTTTCTACTTCCTGGGAAGGGGCGGGAGTGGTGTTAGCAAGCCACGACCCTGGGTGGCCCACAGCCTCCCACAGGGCTCCCTGCTCAGAGGGGGATGGATAAGGAGAATATCCAGAAAGAGGAAGATGTCTGAAGAGCTGGGGCGAGGCAGGAAGGACCTTTACATTCAGCTGACAGGGAAGACTCACGTGGGGGTCATCCAGAAGCTTGGGGAGAGCTCGAGGGGTCTGTGAGGTCTGTGGTCCTGATGGATCCACGCTAGAGGTGTGTTTTCTGAGGCAGACCGAATCCTGAAAAGAGGAGAGATGGAAGAAACTGGTGGAGGGGCTCTCACTGGGAGGTTGGGGGTGGTCCTTGGATGTAAGAGGAAGAGGGGTGCTGATGTGGGTGAGTGGCAGAGGGAGTAGTGGGTAAGGAAGAACATTTTATATAAAAGAGACAGTCATATATTTCTTTCTTGCTTCTGTTTCCTGGAATATAAAGTTTTGGGCTTTTCCCTGTATGTGACCAGGAGGTGGGGGTTGGGGGGAGAGTCCTACCTGTGAGTCAAGCCATTCCTGGGTCCCTGAGCCTTTCACCTCAGGTTGCAAGACACCGTTGTCACTATTCAAACTGTGTGTCCCCTCCATGGAGCCAGGGTTCTGGGTTTAGGGGAGGGAGAAAAAAACTACATCCAGACCTCATCTCAACAGGAGCTCTCACCCGCCTCACAATTTGCCAATTCTTTCATCCTCTGCGAATCTCAGAGAGAAAGCACACTACCTTGGAGCTTAGTAGGGAAAAGGACACTGGCGAGATGGACAAGAAGGAGAGAAGGTCTCACCTCTTCTCTGAAGCGACGGAGGCGTGGGGGCTTCCAGGACTTGTAGCCAGTCAGCGAATTTATGTAAAAGCAACGTCCAGAGTTGAGGTCTAAGTGCTGTTCCCAGGCGTCCAGCCGCTGCAGCGGGGGCCTTGCAGGGTCTGGGGGGGGAGACCTGGAGCAGCGGCGAAGGTCCACTAGATTACAGTACACTGGGTTCTCTGACATGAGGGGCTGGGGTTCCACCTGCTGGGAAAGAAAAAACATGTATGTGATGATCCTGCCTGTGCCCCTCTCCTCCCCACCTTCTCCTCCCAGCCCTTGCAATTTCTCACCACCAGCTCTGGGACAGGGTGACCCGACCCACGTTCAGGGGGGAGAAACCCCCCAGAACCCCAGTTGCTTTGAAAAATTTTTGTTCTCGTAGTCTTTGCTTTTCTCCTCACTTCCTGTTGCCAACTTCCCTCCTCCTCCACCCCTGCCACACTACCACAGGAAAGGGGAACAGGCGTTTTTTTGTGTTTTGTTTTGTTTTTTGCAGGGGGGGGCAGTGAGGGGAGCACCCCACGCTCACATCTTGCAGTATAAAAGGCAACAGGACAGTGTAAAAAGACCCTTACTATGGGGAATATGGGGGAAAAGAGGCCATTTTCCATCCACTAGCAAGAAACCAGAGAGGAGAGGGGCTTGCAATAGAGTTTTTCTCTAAGAGGGACTTGTTGGGGTCCCAGTTGGCAAGCAGGGAGTGGAGGGGTGGGGGAATGGGGGATTCTGCCCTGGGCTAGGATTCTGGAGGAAGGGAGAAAAAGCACAGCTCTTGTTGATCTCTTTCAGTCCTTTGATTATGCCAAGTTCCCTGTCCACTCCCATTCTTTGTTACTTACTACTTTGCTACTTCATTCTCATCTCTTAGTTTGCTATGGGCCCTTTTTCCTCCTCTGTGTTCAGTGTCTGCCATCTACCCCTCCCCCACCACACACACCACATTGACTCTTCTTTGGAGTGCTTATCAGCACAAGTCACTGAGAGTTGTCTTATTATGTTTTACACACACACACACACACACACACACACACAACCACCACTTCTTTGTGGGCAAGGGTACTATCTGTTCTGTTTGCCACTGTGCCCAGAACAGAGCCCAGCTGTTATGTCTGTTGACTGCCTATCTTCAGAAGGAGAGCTGTGACTCACCAGGTTGACATCAGCTTCTGTCAGTAAGTGTCCCTGGGAGAGGGTTCTTCTACTTGGTCCTTTCTGAAGGGGCTGCTGGAGTCTAGGCCTCAAACTGGCAATACTGACACTTTTACAGATTTTGGTGGGTAGGGGGGGAGGATGCTCAGATGTAGCCCGGGGAACTGGAGCTGGGTGGAGCTCCTCCAGGGAGCCATGAAATAACTTTGGCCCTGAAAACAGAAATGGAAGTGGGAGGGGTAGGTGAGCAGAGGTATGATCTTGGCTTGAGCAAAAGGAGATAGTATTCAGGCCAAGTTCAAGCCCAGGACCAGCAAAAGAAAGAGAGAGAAAGTGGAGGGGGCATAGATGAGCAGATGCTAGGAGGAAGGGATGCCCTCAGGAATTACCTACAGCCAGGGAAATGGGAAGGAGATGGGGAAGGGCTGACAGCTTGCTCACCAGTGGTCCAGGGAGATTGACTAGGAGTAACAGTAGTTGGGCTCTGAGAAGGAACGGGTTCTTCTGTCATGTAGGCAGCTGGGACAAAGATAGGTCGGGAAGTAGTGGGGGCTCCTAGGCGTCTTGCCAACCACCAGTCCGAGTTGGTCTTTCGAAGCAGTAGGAACCTGTCACCTTCAGCCAGAGACACCTGCTGGCCATCTGCTCCAGTATACTTAAAGGCGTAGAGGGCACAGAGCTGAGATCCTTGAGGTGAGTTTCGGGGCCCAAGCCCTAGACTCCCCCAGGTACTTGGCCACCACCGTCCCGACAGCATCGTGGTCAGCACTGTCACCTGTGGGAAAAGTGGGTGTTGGAGATCTAGGAAGAAATAGGACTGACTGCCTTCAGGAAGAGAGTCACGGTTCCAAGAGCAGTGAGGGGTAGGGATGGGAAGGAGAAAACTGGAGCCCCTAGTGGGGGTTAGTGCCGCTTTGGGGGGCTGAAAAGTCCTGGTGAGGAAGTATACAAGTAAGGTGAGAGAGGATGTGGTCAGCAGGGCTGTAAGGCCAGCAAGACAGGAAATCAGAGAAGATGGCCTAGCTTGCTAATTTTTCTCCAAGTACCTGATGAAGCCCATTTGAAGATCTGGGGGTAGAAGAAGTTGGTCCTGGGTACTGGTGGGAATCGAGCTGGACACAGAAGGGGATGAGGAGAAAGAATTAGGTCGGTCCAAAACAAGACCATAGGAAAAGGTACAAGAAGTAATGACAAAAAGTTTGTGACTATTGAAGTTGCATAGGCTTATTTTCATTACTGATTGCCTCAAAACTAAAGTAGCATACTTCCTGTATGTAGAGAAAGACAGAAACAATAGGATCAAATGAGAGGAAGAAAGTGGCTGGGAGAAGTGAAGAGAGTTTCAGAGTTGAAACATCACTTTCCTCCCTATTTAGGACACATTCTGGGGAGCTAAGAACCTTGATATGCACTCATATACTGGAGGGAGTCACTGTCAGTCATGATGGTAAATATGGCCCCTGCCCTCTAATACAGTTCTAAGGCACCATGATGACTATTATCATGCTAGAGGAAGTATTAGTATCTGCTGCAACAACACACACAGAAGTGTTCAATTATGCATGCTAGAAACCCAAAGCCACCTTCATTTCTCTTGTTTCTTACTACCCACATTAGTCCAATGCATTAGTGAATACTGCAATTTCTCAAATTCACTTTTTTTGTTTTTTTTGCATTACTGGGGATTGAACCCAGGACTTTGAGAAAGACTAGCTCTACCACAAAGCTACATCTCCAGCTCTATTTCCTTACAAGTACAAGTACCACTTCTTTAGTACTGATCCTTTTTTTTTGTTGTTGTTGGTTATGAGGCTTGGACTCTGGTCCTGGGCACAGTTCCAGAGCTCTTCAGCTCAAGGCTACCACCCTACCCCTTGAGCCACAGTACCACTTTCAGTTTTCTAGCGGTTAATTGGAGATAGTCTCAAGGTCTTTAGTGTCCCTGCTGGTTTTGAACTTGATCCTCAGATCTCAGTCTCCTCAGTAGCTAGGATTACAGGCATGAGCCACTGTGCCTGGCCTGTATGGATGATATTTTTATATGTCTGTATGTCAGCCCTAGGGCTTGAACTTAGGGCCTGAGTGCTGTCTCTGAGCTGTTTTGCTCAAGGTTAGCGCTCTACAACTTGAGCCACAGAACCACTTCTAGGTTTTAGTGGTTAATAAGAGTCTCAAGGACTTTCTTGCCTGGGCTGACTTCAGATGGCGATTCTTACATCTCAGCTTCCTGAGAAGTTAGGATTACATGTGCGAGCCACGGGCATCTGACTTAAGTATGGATGATAAAACCTCCTAACTAGTCCTTTTATCATAATGATTTTTTTTCTTTTTCCTGAGACCAGTCTCACTAAATAGCCTGACTTTCCTCAGTCCTTCTGCTGCAGCCTCCCAAATGCTGTTGGGATTACAGGCCTGGGCCACCTTGATAGGCTCCTCCCTGTGATCTAAACTCAAATGTGCCCTGGCACTTTGCTGATTTAAATTTTCCAAAAGCATCTTAGCGCCCTAAAGGAAAGCCCAAATTTTACAATGTAATTTACAGAGTTTTTTTTCCCCTCCTAGCCGTTTTACAGCTTCCCAAACCACACTGCAACTTTACATTAATTCCTTTCATTCCTAAAGGGCACAGAAATCTCTGACCCTTTGCACGTGTTATTTCCTCTGTCTGAAATACTTTCCTTCTCCATTCTCTCCCTCACCTAGATCTCAGTTGAAAGGTCACTTGCATAAGAAGTCCTCTTAGCCCCAGAGAAAGATCTTAACTTGGGCTTTTGTGACACACTTTTCCTCCTTTTACATATCTACCATCACATTTGAAAGACTTTCTAACTTCCAGGAAGTCTGGAGTGCTCTAAAGTAGAAGCCAGTATCTGTTGGTCAATGATGAAATCTTCAATGCTGTGTGGTTCATAACACAGCAGAACCTCTCAGTGCTTCTTGGTTCCCTCCTCAGTGAACCCACTTTTAACTGTTTCTTGTGTGTGTGTGTGTGTGTGTGTGTGTGTGTGAGAGAGAGAGAGAGAGAGAGAGAGAGAGAGAGAGAGAGAGAGAGAGAGAGAGAGAGAGAGAGAGGGAGGGAGAGAGCGAGCGAGCCCAGTGATGGGGCCTAAATGCCTTACTTGAAGTCCTGAGGTCTTTTACTCAAGGTTAGTGCTCTACTATGTTGAGCCACAGCTCCACTTCCAGTTTTGGGGTGGTTAATTGGAGACAAGAGTCTCACATTCTTGGCAGGGCTAGCTCCAAACTGCAATCCTCAGATATCAGCCTCCTGAGTAGGAGCCCCCAGCACCCTCCGTAACTGTTTCTTATGGGTTAACAACTACCACTTTTTTTTTTTTTTTGGTCAATTGAGGAGCTTGAACTCAGGGCCTAGGTACTGTCCCTGAGCTTTTTCACTCAAGGCTAGTGCTAATGAGCTGTAGCTCCACTTCTGGTTTACTGTTGGCTAATTGGAAATAAGAGTCTCACAGACTTGCTCATGTTTCTCAGATCTCATCCTCCTAAGTAGCTAGGATTACAGGTGTGAGCCACTGGCATCCAGCTAACACACACACACACACACACACACACACACACACACACACTTTTTTGGGGGGGGGCGTTATGGAGCTTGAACTCCGGCCTGGGCATTGTCCCTGAGCTCTTCAGCTCAAGGCTATCATCCCCCCCTTGAACCACAGCCCCACTTTTTGTTTTCTAGTGATTAATTGAAGAGAAGAGTCTCTTAGCTTTGTATTGCCTGGACTGGCTTTGACCCATGATCCTCAGATCTCAGCCTCCTGAGTAGCTAGAATTACAGACCTGAAGAAAAAAATGTTTCCATTTATTTCCTGGAATTCATTTCCATAAATACTATATGATCAGATGCGAAAAGGCATTGCACCTTTGTGTTCTCCTAAGAAAATCCTCCTTTGATCTCACTGTGTATGAATGCCTAGAGCTCTATATAATTTATCATGTCCCAGTGTATTTTAGATCTCAACTGCCACTATTTTATTATAGCTCACAGAACTGTAATGTTGTAGGGCAGAAATTTGAATAGAGTGATTCATCCTTCCCATGAGGCACACACCAATTAAGGTTAACTTAGTAGGTAGGATGGTCTAGAAGGCCTCATACATGTGTTCAACACTAATGGGGATGCTAGAAATGCTGGGATCATCTGGAGCCCTCTGCTAAAATGTTTTCTCTGAGGATAAACTTCTAACATGGTAACTTAGTTACCAAGGTTAAGCCCAAGAGGACAAGTTTTTCTTTTGTTCCCCTGTAAATATTACAGTGTTTTTCTTGAGAATTAAATGAATTAATACATGTAAAGTGCTTAGAACAACTCCCTGCCTTTTTTTTTTGGTGGATCATAGGGCTTGAAGTAGGGACTGGGCACACTGTTCCTGGGCTCTTTTGTTCAAGGCTAGCGCTCTACCACTTGAAGCCACAACTTCTCTTTTGGTTTTTGAGTGGCTAATTGGGGATAAGAGTCTCACAGAAGCTTTTCTGCCTGGGCTGGCTTTGAACTGTGATCCTCAGATCTCAGCCTCCTGATACCTAAGATTACAGGTATGAAGCATGGGAGCACCTGGCTCCTACTTAAGTATTATTATTATTATTATTATTAAGTATTTTTATTATTGCAGTGCTGGAGCTGGAACCCGGGGCCTTAGGAATTCTACACAAATGCACAATCACTGATCCACTTTTCTAGCCCACAAATTCTTTTTTTTTTTTTTAATTTTTTCCGGTCCTGGGACTTGAACTCTGGGCCTGGGCACTGTCCCTGAGCTCTTCAAGTCAAGACTACCGCCTATCCCTTGGCCTGAGTGTTGTCCCTAAGCTCTTCAGCTCCAGGCTACTGCCTTACCCCCTATTTCTGGTTTTGTGGTGATTTAATTGGAGATAAGAGTCTCCCAGACTTCGTAGTGTCAGGGCTGGCTTTGAACTGGATCCTCAGATTTCAGCCTTTTGAGACGCTAGGATTACAGGGGTGAGCCATTGTGCAGGCTTCCTTCCTCCCCCCCCCCAAATCAATTACTCTTAAAGGGATGCAGAGACGAATAAAAGGGTCCCCCATTTTTCCTTTTTAACTAGGAATATGTGCTTCCTTAAACAATTCACGCTTATTATGAAACTTAGATTTCTTCCCCTCAATTTGACCTTTTCCTTATAGATACCCTCTTCCTCCTTTGATAGGATTGCCTAGCTATAGTAAAGCTGTAGGCTGGTGTTAAATAACTATTTTAATTAACCACATTCCTTTTTAACTGGTCGAACATACTAATTTCTACTTGGTCACTGAAATGAGTAGCCCTGAATTCTGATCTCTTAAAAAACTCTGATCCCGCCTAGCAATCCTAGCTACTCAGGAGGCTGAGAAATGATGATCAAGGTTCAAAGCCGGCCCTGGCGACTCTTATCTCCAATTTACTCTCTAGAAAACCGGAAGTGGGGCTTGGCTTAAGGGATGGGAGGTAGCCTAGAGCTGAAGAACTCAGGGACAGCGCCCAGGCCAGAGTTCAAGCCCCATGACCCGCAAAAAAAAACCCCCTCTGATGCCCAAGAACTGGAATCAAGATTCTGGTTACTGCGAATAGCCTCAGCTAACCCCGGCAACTTCGGTACAAGAGGCCGATTCAGAATCCCGAATCCAGCACTTAGAGCAGAGAAAAAGAAGCGCAGCACGCGGTCTAGAAGAGACCATGAAAGACCACGCCCCAAGGCAGTGCGTCCCTCCCCCGCCCCCGTGACGGAAACGTGCCGCGCTAGCACCTCATTCTCAGCCTTCTCGCCTCTATGGTAGGAGTTTCCGGCTGCCTCGCATTGCATGACGGGACATGTAGTTTCCCCTAGCCGCCGAGCGTGGGCATCGGCGCACTACGGAACTCCATTTCCCTGGGTGCCTCGCGTTGACTGTTCAACCCAGAGGCGGGAGGCCGGTTCCGGTTGCATCAGCGTGGGATTCACGGCGAAATGAGACTGTTCGTGAGCGAGGGCGCCCCTGGGAGCCTGCCGGTGCTGGCAGCGGCCGGAAGGGTCCGGGGCCGAGCAGAGTTGCTCATCAGCACCGTAGGCCCAGAAGGTACACAAGCTGGTGCTAGTGGACGGGAGATGAGGGAGACAGAAACACGCCCCGCGTTCTCGCCGCAGTTGTCTTGGCCAAACCCCATCGTTGGCCTCTATAACCCCATGGATCCTTTTTACTCGTTATTTCTGGCCTCTCCATCCCCTCTTTCCTCCCTGCCCCTTTACCAGATGCTTTCTCTACTTACCCTTGCTGTCATCTTCCCTCATTTCTAGCCTCCTCTCTTCGTCTTCCAGGATCCAGCCTCAATCTAATAACCCGCCTTTCTCCCTTCCAACGTTCCGCCACAGCTATAGGGCAACCTCCTTCACTCCAGCCACTCTTTTGTCATTCTAGGACATCTCCCCCCCCCCCCCTTAAAACCCTGAGACTGCACACACACACTCTTTCCAGTTTACCTCTTTTCATTTCCAGTCAAGTTTGGGTGCTCTGAAAAGGTTCTTGTTGGTCCAACAAGTTCTCTTAATGTTGTTCTCTCGCTGACTTCAGATTATCCACAAGATATCCTGGTTACTTTCAGTTGTTCCAGTTCCCGATTGCAGCATTATCCCCAAAACTACCATTTCTTCTCTCCGAAATTTCCATCTGTTGTTTCCAGCTGGTAGTCGCAGCTGAACACCTGCTAGCCTCTCCAGTATATTGTAGACCCACCCCCTTTCAGTGATCCTATCCGGGAACCTCTGGGTTAAGACCGCCCATCATTCTTCATTTTTCTCTGGAACAATGTGGAGTTGGCCCAAGTTGACAATTTTTTTTCTTCCTTTCCTTGTTTTTCACCCTCCCCTCTTCTTTTATCAGAGTGTGTTGTCCCGTTCCTGACCAGGCCTAAGGTCCCTGTCTTACAGCTGGATAGTGGCAACTATCTCTTCTCCACTAATGCAATCTGCCGGTCAGTATTGGTCCTTGGTGTGGGGAGGTTAGCAGGATCAGAACAGGCTTCATTGTCCTTTGCAATCTTCACCTTATTTACAACCAGGATTTCCCTGAGGGAAGAGAAATGGCATAGACAAATGAACATCTCTAGTTTTAATTTCTATTTTCTCCCTGGGCAGATATTTCTTTCTGTTATCTGGCTGCGAGCAAGATGATCTCACTAATCAGTGGCTGGAATGGGAGGCAACAGAGCTGCAGGTAGGATTAAAGCATCAGGAATTGCAGGCAGGCTCTTCCTCTGCTTGGCCATCCTGACCTGTGTCCCCTGCATTTTAGCCAGCTTTGTCTGCTGCCCTGTACTGTTTAGTGGTCCAAGGCAAGAGAGGGGAAGATATTCTTGGTCCACTTCGGAAAGCCCTAACTCACATTGACCAAAGCTTGAGTCATGGAAATGGCCCATTCTTGGCTGGGGTAAGTTGATCTTGAAATGGGTTTTAGGGAAGGCTTATGATATAATGAGTGAGAGGTGTGGCATAGGAAGCTCACACCTATAATCCTAGCTACTCAGGAAGTTGAGATCTGAGAATCGAGTTCAAAACCAGCCCAGGCAGACAAGTCTGAGAGACTGTGGGCTTGGAGTATGGTGGCCTTGTGGCAGAATGCTTGGCCTAGTATGCACAAAGCCCTGGGTTTGATTCCTTAGTACACAGAAAAATCTGAAAGTGGTACTGTGGCTCAAGTGGTAGAGCACTAGCCTTGAGAAAGCTCAAGGACAGTGCCCAGTCCCTGAGTTAAAGACCCAGAACTGGCAAAAAAAAAAAAAAAATCTGAGAGACTTATTATTTCCAATTAACCAGCAAAAAAGCAGAAGTGGAGGTATGGCTTAAATGGTAGAATGCAGCCTTGTGTAAAAGTAACAAGCAAGAGCACAAGGCCCTGAGTTCAAGCAGTTTGGTAAATAGTAGACACAATCATGGGTCTTGAGTCTTGAGCTCTATGACTGGGCGTTGTCCCTGAGCTCTTCAGCTCAAGGCTATGGCCCTACCCCTGGAGCCACAAGCCCACTTCCTGTTTTCTAGTGATTCACATTCTTTAGTGCTGGGGCTGGCTTTTAACCAGATCCTCAGATCTCCTTCTGAGTAGCTAGGATTACAGGCTTGAGTCCTTCTTTATACCTTTCTTTCTTTTTTTTTCTTCAATCAGGAGACAGAATCTCTAGCTGATATTGTTTTGTGGGGAGCACTATACCCATTGCTGCAAGACCCAACCTACCTTCCTGGTGAGAACTAAGTATTTCACTTTATAACCAGTTTCTACACCTGCAGCTCAGTATAGTAGTTATGGAGCAGTCAGTAGAATATAAAGCAGTAGTATAGAGCAGTTACTTCTTCAAGGTGTAGCTTGATAGGACAACCTTGAAAGAGGCTGTGTAAACTGGAGAAAGCAACTAGAGAAACCTCCAGAGGGGCTGAGGAGGGCTACTTCTGTCCTCTTTTGTTTTTTTTTTTTTTTTGGTCAGTTGAGGAACTTGAACTCTGGGCCTGGGCACTATCCCTCAACTCTTCAGCTCAAGGTTACCACCCTACCCCTTGAGCCACAGCGCCACTTTCAGTTTTCTGGTGATTAATTGGAGATAAGAGTCTCATAGTCTTTAGTGCCCCAGCTGGCTTTGAAGCGGATCCTTAGATCTCAGCCTCCTCCTGAGTAGCTAGGATCACAGGCATGAGCGAGCCACCATGCCTGGCTTACTTCTGTCTTCTCAAAGTAGGTTCTTAAGGCTTGTTTACTCTCATTTTTTCCCCCATGCTTACAGAGGAGCTAGGTGCCTTGTGCAGCTGGTTCCAGACACTGAGTACCCAGGAGCCATGTCAGCGAGCTGTAGAGACTGTGCTGAAACAGCAAGGTGTCCTGGCTCTTCGACCCTACCTCCAAAAGCAGCCCCAGACCCGCCCACCTGAGGGGAAGGTGGTCAGCAATGAGCCGGAGGTTTGGAATAGGGAAGGGTGGCCTTAATGGAGCCTTGAGCTTAAAGTAAAGGGGCTAGGAGGCAGCTTGGTCACTAGGAGCATGGTCACTAACTTTTTAGTTGTTGAACAAGGAGTGAATGTCTTTATTCTGTAGGCCCTCCTTACCTGATAAGGGATTCCACCCACTTTTCATAGGAGGAAGAGCTAGCTACCCTATCTGAGGAAGATATTGTTATGGCTGTGACTGCGTGGGAGAGGGGCCTGGGAAGCTTGCCCTTGCTCCGGCCCCAACAGAAACCAGTGTAAGTAGGCTTCAGGGAGTGAGCCTTGGTTTCATAAGTGGAAACGAAGTAGGCTGTGTACACAATGAAACTTGGACTCCAGTGGAATGGACAGATAGTTACAGAGCTGTCACACAAATATGTATGAGTTCTTTTTTGTTGTTGTACAGGGTTCTGGGGCTTACCCTCCAGGCCTCACACTCTGGTTTAGCTTTTTCACTTAAGGCTACCACTTAAGTCACACCTCTACTTCTGACTTTTTACTGGTTAATTGGAGATGAGAGTCTCAGTTTTAACTCCTCAGGCTGGTATTGAGTCTTGATCCTCAGATCTTAGCCTCCTTGTAGCTAGGATTATAGGCATGAGCCACCATGCTGGCTTACCTCTTAAGTTTTTATGCTTGTTTCTTCTCCCTGCCTTGCCTGCATCCTGTAGTCCTTTCTTTATAGTGTATGAGACAGTCAGGTGCCTTGTCATTTAAGAATTTCCATTATCATATTCTTTTGTAATGTCTCATTTATTACATGCCTTTTTTTTTTTTTTTCTGGTCAGTTGTGGGGCTTGAACTGGGCCTGGACAAGCTCTATTTCTGAGCACTTTTGCTCAAGGCTAGCATTACCACTATGAGCCATAGCTCCACTTCAATTTTTGAGTAATTGGAGATAAGAGTCTCATGGAGACTTTTCTGTCTGGGCTGGCTTCAGACAATGATCCTTGGATCTCAGCCTCCTGAATAACTAGGATGACCAAGCACCTGGCTTAGGATTGCATTTCTTTCTTTCTTTTTCTTTTTGTGGTTCATAGGTCTTGAACTCAAACTTGGCCGGGGTGCTGTCCCTGAGCTGTTCAGCTCTAAGCTACTGCCCTTTTCCTGGGCCTGGCATTGTCCCTTGAGCTCTTCAGCTCAAGGGTACTGCCCTACCCTTGAGCCAAGCCCCACTTACCATTTTCTAGAGGTTAATTGGAGATAAGGGTCTTGGGTCCTTTTGCGCCACAGGCTGGCTTTGAACCTTGATCCTCAGATTTCAGCCTCCTGAGTAGCTAGAATTATAGGTGTGAGCCACCTGTCCGGCAGGACTGCATTTCTAAACTCAGATTTCAGAGACAATTATGATATTCAGTTATGGTGAGAAAGGCAGTGAATGCATGAAAACTAGGTCTGCATTGAAATTCACTAAAAAGTGTTTCATGAAGTAGGGACATAACTGGGACATACAGCAGCAGCTAGGAAGAAAGGGTGAAGTAATACGAGGTACTCAGGAGCCAGTGATTGTAGGATGAGAGTGGATGAAAGTGGTTGGAAAGGTGACAGGTGCTTCATTGAGATCTCTGCAAAGGAGGCGAGAGATGTAGAATCTGTGCAGCTAAGCACGAAAAGGGACACTAAGCTGAGTGACTCTAGTTAGCAGACTAAATAGCATGATTGGGAGTGATCCTGTGGCTGTGAAGGCAAAAGCTGGTACCTGCTAGTTTAAGTTAGGCCATGAGCAAATGATAGGCATGGGTTAGGGCGAGAAGAGTCAAAGGGTACAGAGGGCTTGGTAGGACTTGTATATAGAGTGAAAAGCTGTAGGGATCCAGATAGCGGCTAGAAAGTGCTAGAAACAGCATCTAGAAGGAAAAGGTCAGCACTTTTTAGGAGTAATGAGAGTGATGCTGGTTGGACATTGCCTGCCTAGGAACTTTGAGCCTGAGAATGAGGGACTGTCATAGCAAAAGGGAAAGTAACGAGTGCTGGACTGAGCAGTATCCATAATAGTACACAAGGCTTGGGTGCTGTCGGCATGGCCCACATGGGAATCTGTTGAAGGGTATTTGAGAGTGCACATGAGGAAACAGCAAAACATGTCTGTGTCTGGGTGTTCTATGAACTTTAGGTCCTTTGCCAGTCTCTTGTGAATGCCTCTCTTCCTTTCTTTACTAGGTTGCCTGTGTCTGGGGAAAGGAATGTGCTGATCACCAGTGCCCTCCCTTATGTCAACAATGTCCCCCATCTTGGAAATATCATTGGTTGTGTGCTCAGTGCCGATGTCTTTGCCAGGTGGAGCCAGTTCAAGGAGTGCCTTTCTGAGGGAGGAGTGGGCTCCAGGGGAATGCTGTGCCTCAAGGATGGTGCTGAGGACTGGGGTCAGCAGCTGAGTTAAAGCCCCCTCCTCCATGCCCACCATATTCCTTTCCAGATACTCTCGCCTCCGCCAGTGGAATACTCTGTATTTGTGTGGGACAGATGAGTATGGCACAGCAACAGAGACCAAGGCTATGGAGGAGGGTCTAACACCACAGGAAATCTGTGACAAGTATCATAGCATCCATGCTGACATCTACCGCTGGTTTAATATCTCGTTTGATATTTTTGGTCGCACCACCACTCCACAGCAGACCAAGTAAGTTTCCTCTAGGAAACAAATAGAGGTTGAGGGCTACAGGCAGGAAGAATATCTTGGGGATGGAAGGAATCAGGGTAGAGAAGAATATCTACTGAACTGAGGGTCTGAACATTGCCCTAAAATGTATCCCTGGCCTTTTTGAGGCAATCTGATGGGTGCAGAAGCTTGATCAGGAACTGTAAGCCTTTGTATATCATTTTTATAATAACAATTTTAAAAAGGGAGAAAAATTCTGACCGGGGCCTGAAGGAACTCCAAAGGGAAAAAAGCAGTACTTAACTTTCCATCTAGTGCCTACTTTCCTCTGTGGTTGCCTCAGAATCTTAAGATTGTCCCTCCTTATTTGTGTGCATTTATAGCACATAGGCTGGCTTTTTTCTTTGTTCCTTACAAAAGCTGCTTAGGAGAGAGGCTGCAGATGCTTTGAGTGCTGTGTCAGGGAGCAGACAGGCATGAGGACAAAGTGAGATTAGTCTGGACTTATCAGACGCCAATTCTGGAGTGCCAAGGGAAGAAACTAGAAGGGAGGTTGGGGAGCTGTGGAAGTTGTCTGACTCATCCAGTATAACTAATGGGATTAGATTGTCTTTGACTGAAGAGTTGGGTCACTTGTTGAAGAAGCAAAAGAGAGGGTTGCACACTTTTTGACTTTCTCTTCCTATTCCTTGTTCACCTGCCAGAATCACCCAGGATATCTTCCAGCGGTTGCAGGCCCGAGGTTTTGTGCTACAAGATACCGTAGAGCAGCTTCGGTGTGAGCACTGTGCCCGTTTCCTGGCTGACCGCTTTGTGGAAGGAGTGTGTCCCTTCTGTGGCTATGAAGAGGCCCGGGGTGACCAGTGTGATAAGTGTGGCAAACTTATCAATGCCGTTGAGCTCAAGGTGAGGGAGGAAACTCTCATAGAGCCTGAAAGGAAATTGTTTTTATTTTTAAGGGATCCCTGTTTGTGTACCATTCAGAGTGTTTTTTTTTGTTTTTTTTTTGTTTTTTTTTTGCCAGTCCTGGGCTTAAGCTCAGGGCCTGAGCACTGTCCTTGGATTTTTCTCAGGACTAGAACTCTACCACTTGAGCCTCAGCACCACTTCTGGCTTTTTCTAAGTATGTGATACCAAGGAATTGAACCCAGGTCTTCGTGCATGCTAGGCAAGCACTCTGCCACTAGGCCAAACTCCCGGCCCCGACCATTCAGAGTTTTTGTATTTAGCATAGAAGACTTCTAGTGGTCCTTTCTGCCTCATTTTAGCAGCTTAGTATTCACTTTTTTATTTGAAGAACACTTAATGATCATTAACTCTATTTAGCACTGTGCTGGGATAGGGGTTGGGGGGGTTGAGTTTCTGCCCTCCTGGCCTGTGCCCCTGCTTTAGGCTACCTGCATAAGGATTCTACAGTCATTTAGAGTTGCAGAGGCTGGAGATGAGAAAGGGAACAGACACTTACCTAAATTGGGGAGGAGTCCAACTAAACAAGAAAATAATTCTGAATAAACTGCCAGGCAGATAGGTACAGAATGAGCTTTACGTTAAGTGAATAAGTTGTGAAGTTCTCTTAGAAGAGAAGAGGTAATATTTGAAGTGAGAGTTTACCCAGAGGATGAGATGGGGCAAGAAAAGCAATAGAAGGATGAAGCAATGTAAAAGCCGCTTTAAAGGCAGCAAAGGGCTGAGAAGGCAGAATTTAAAAGGGTAGTTTGACTGGGCATCTGTGGTTCATGCCTACAATACTAGCTACTCAGTCTGAGAACCAGGGGGTTATGGTTTGTGGCCAGCCTGGGCGGAAAATCTGAGACTCCATCTTGAAAATAACCAGCAAAAATCAGGGCTGGAGAAGTGGTGCTGTGGCTCAAGTGGTGCCTTGAGCTGAAGAGCACAGGGACATGCCCAGGCTCAAGCCCCATGACCTGAAAAAAAAAAAAAAAAAACCCAGCAGGGCTGGAGGCTGTTCTCTATCAGCCCAAAGGTTGAGAGTAGGCACTTTACTGCTACTAAGCTGGCTCCTAGCTCCTCTCACTGAGTGCTGATGACTCTCTTATTGGGAGACTCAGGGCCCCTCCAAATGACTGGGACATTAAAAGATGTATGGTCTGCATGCCAGCTTATTCTCTTCCATCATGTGTGCACTTGTCCTTGGTCTGTCCCTTTCTCTTGATACTTAGATGGACACAGCAGACAAAGTTTCTGATCCTAATAGACCTTCACATTTAAATTTCTACCACTTGAAGGATTGACCCCCATCCTGTTTTCCCAGGTGCATACAGATACCAAGCAAGCCACCGAAGTATGGACTGCCTGACCCCAACAGGGCAATCTAAGCCTAGCTATGAACATTCCATCATGGCCCCACCCAAAAAGCCCTTCCTATCCCTTGACCTAGTGACTTTTTCATTAACCTTTACCTCCTTGTTTAAACCTTCTAGAAACCCAACTCCTGTTTCCAGCTCAGACACACAGTTTCCCAGCCTGAGTGAAAGCTGTGTCCTTTACTTCTCTATCTCAATAAAGTCTTCCCCTGTATTTAAAAAAAAAAAGGGTCAAAGATATGGCTAGTGGTCAAATTCCAGCTAAGCAAATGCAAGGCCCTGAATTCAAATCTGAATACTACAAAAGAACAAGGAAAGAAAAGCCAATATAGTATAGCATAGTGCATGAGAAGCAGGGTAAAATGAAATATAGTCAGAAAGGTAGGGATCAGATGATACTAAGATATTGAAGAAGTTTTAAGTGTTTTGGGGGACAGGGGTAGTCATGGGGCTTGAACTCTGGGCCTGGGTGTTGTCCCTGAGCTCTTTAGCTCCAGGCTACTGCCCTACCTCTTGAGCTTCCAGTTTTCTGGTAATTGGGGGTGAATCTCACAGACTATAGTACCCGGGCTGGCTTTGACTTTGAACCTTTGAACTGAGATCCTCAGATCTCAGCCTCCTGAGTAGCTAGGATTATAGGTATGAGCCACTGCGCTTGGCTGAGAAGTTTAAGTTTAATGCTAGTTGAGTGTCAAGCTGCTCTGTGGGAAAAGCATAGGGCAGAAGAGAGAAGTAGGTAAAAAGGTTTAGAGGCTAGAATTCAGAAAAGGGATGTTGCTGTCTTAGGCTCAGTAAGTGCCAGTAGAAATGAGGAAAGTGGATTTGAGTTGTATATAGTGGTAGATAGACTGAAATCTGAAGTATTTAAGAAAATGGCAGCAGGATTTAACCCTAGCTACCCAGGAAGCTGAGATCTGAGGATCACAGTCAACCAGCCCAGGCAGGAAAGTTCTTGAGACTCTTTTCTATAATTCGCCACCAAAAAACAATAAGTAGAACTGTGGCTCAAGTGGGAGAGTATTAGCCTTGAGCAAAAATGCTCCAGTTCATGCCCTGAGTTCAAGACCCAGTACTGACACACACACACACACACACACACACACACACACACACACACACACACACACAGGAAACAGTGATTTATAAATAGTTTGGGCTGAGAGTGCATAGAGCACTTGCTTAGCATGACCAAGGTCTTAGATTTTATCTCTGGAACAAAAGAAACCCCCCCCCTTTTTTTTTTTCTTTTTTTCATTTTTTGTTGGTCATGGGGCTTGTATTCTGGTCCTGGGCCCTGTCCCTAAACTCTTTAGCTCAAGGCTGCAGCCATATCCCTTGAGCCACAGTGCCACGTCCAGGGGTTAATTGGAGATGAGTCTCACATTATTTAGTGCCTGGGCTGGCTTTGAACAATCCTCAGATCTCAGCTTCTTGAGTACTTAGGATTAAAGGTGTGAGCCACCATGCCTAGCTCCCATTTTTTTTCCCCTTTTCTTTTGGTAATAGTCTGGAGACTTGAACCCAGGGCCTGGACACTGTCCCTGAATTTTTGTGCTCAAGGCTAGTGCTCTGCCGCTTTAAGCCATAGCGCCATTTCCCAAGTTTTTATTTTTTATGTCCATCATGGGGCATGAACTCTGGGCCTGGACACTGTCCCTGAGCTTTTCAGCTCAAGGCTACCCCCTACACCTTGAGCCACAGCCCCACTTCCCATTTTCTACTGGTTAATTGGAGATGAGTCTCACATTCTTTAGTGCCTGTACTGGCTTTGAACTGTGATCCTCAGATCTCAGCTTCCTGACTAGCTAGGGTTACAGATGTGAACCTGGCATCAAAGAAAACATTTTTTATTTCGGCTTGAGCAGCTTTGGCAGATGGTAGTACAGTTTATGACAAGGATGAGATTAGGTTTTCTTGCTGAAGGCAATGGTATTGTTTGCTAATCTTGAGAGGCATATGTTCATCTAAGCAAGCAGTTGAATATAAGCATTTAGAGATAGTAGAGAAGTAGGAAAGAATTACAATTTCTTACGTCCAAACTCTATATCAAAACTCTCTTGGAAGCTTTCTCACTTGATTAGCTCTACTTGTTTATTCCTTTAGCCATCACCTTTTAGTGTATAGTAGTTAATTTGTACGAAAGGAATAAATAATTTACTTATTTATTTATTGCTGGTCCTGGGGTTGATCTCTGGGCCTGAGCACTGTCCTTGGGCTTTTTTTTGGATGGGCCATGGGGCTTGAACTCAGCCTGGATGCTGTCCTTGAGCTGTAGCTCAAGGCTAACACCCTACCCATGGGCCTGGGTGTTGTCCTCAGTTCTTCAGCTCAAAGCTACCACCATACCCTTGAGCCAAGCCCCACTTCCCATTTTCTAGAGGTTAATTGGTGGGTCAGGTGCTTTTGTGCTTGGACTGGCTTTGAACCTTGATCCTCAGATCTCAGCCTTCTGAGTGGCTAAGATTACAGGTGTGAGCCACCGTGCCCAGCTTCCCTGGGCCTTTTTCAATTTATTTTTTTTTGCCAGTCCTGGGCTTTAGTTCAGGGCCTGGACTTTCTCAAGGCTAGAGCTCTACCAGTTGAGCCTCAGTACCACTTCTGGCTTTTCTATGGATGTGGTACCAAGGAATCAAACCCGAGTGTTTGTGCATACTAGGTAAGCAGTCTTACCACTTGGCCAAACTCCCGGCCCCTTCCCTGGGCTTTTGTACTCAAGGTTAGTGCTCTACCACTTGAGCAATAGCTCCACTTCTGGCTGTTTGTTTGTTTGTTTGTTTATTTATGCCAGTCCTGGGGCTTGAACCCAGGGTCTGGGCATGGTCCTTGAATGCTTTTTACTCAAAGCTAGTACTCTGCCACTTGAGCCACAGTACCACTTCTAGCTTTTTCTGAATATTCGGTACCAGGAAATTGAACCCAGGGCTTCGTGCATGTTAGGTGAGTACTCTACCACTAAGCTACACTCTGGCCTTATTTTTATTTTTTATTTTTGTAGTCTAGTGGAGATAAGAAAGTCACAGATTTTCCTGCAGTGGCTGGCTTCAAACCTCAGAGCTCAGCCTCTGGAGTAGCTAGAATTATAGATGTGAGCCAAGGTACCACCTTAGAATTATTGTTAGTCACCCTGCTTAGAGTTATTTGTAGCTGGTGCAGTGGCTCATGCCTGTAAACCTAGCTACTTGATCTGAGGATCAAGGTTCAAAGCCAACCCAGCACAAAAGGACCTGAGACTCCTCATCTCCAATTAATCTCTAGAAAACAGGAAGTGGGGCTTGGCTCAAAGGTAGAGCTATAGCCTTGAGCTGAAGAGCTCAGGGACAGTGCCCAGACCGAATTCAAGCCCATGACCCACCCTCTCCCCCCCAATTACTATTATTGTTATTTAACATATATTAAAATCTGCATTTGTTTCTTCTGCAAACCATCTGCCCTTACTTGGATTGGAACTCGAGGAGATGGGTGGTGTATCTTCTGTGCTGCTCCCTCCCCTCACATAGCTAAATTTAGCCCAGTACTGAGTACCTAGCCTGTGATCACAGAATGGGTTTTCCTACTCTAGAGTGACAGAGAAGTAAAACTGAGGAACAAATGTTACACTGTGCAATAAAGTACATTGTTCTTGAGTCTCCAAGTTCAAAGGCTAATTCATTGAGGAGTAGGCTGGGCATAAGCATGAAACTGACTAGAGTGCACATTAAGGTGTTCACTCTTGGTTTCCCTCAGCTTGCTGCACCAATCCCCACTGTCATCAGTCTTGATCTTGCTCATTCTACCCCGGGTCACTCCTTCTCTGGAATTTCCCTTCACAGAAACCTCAGTGTAAAGTCTGCCGGTCATGCCCTGTGGTGAGGGCCTCCAAGCACCTGTTCTTGGACCTGCCTAAGGTAAATTGATCTTTCCCTCAACCTGGTCCTCAGAAGCCCTCTTCAGTCCCTTCTGCCTCTGCCACATACACTTTCAAGTATTTTGCTTTGTTTTTGGTCAGTTATGTTACTATCCCTGACCTTTGTCTCTGAAGGCTAGTGCTGTACCACTTTGAGCCACAGTACAACTTCCAGTTTTCTAGTAGTTAGAGATAATGATTTCACCAACTTTCCTACCCAGGCTGGATTTGAACCTGGATCCTCATATCATAGCCTCCTCAGTAGCTAGGATTACAAGTGTGAGCCACTGGTGCCCAACTCAAGTTCTTTTTTTTTATCCCCCCAGTCCTGGGGCAGGAACTCAGGGCCTGAGCACTGTCCTTGGGTTTGAGCCACAGCACCACTTTCTGGTTTTTTCTATGTATGTGGTACTGAGGAATCAAACCCAGGTCTTCTTGCATGGTAGGCAAGCACTTTAACCACAAGGCCAAACTCCTGGCCTTCTCAAGTATTTTTAATTTTCACAAAACTTACATGTTTGAGCATAGTAGCATATGTCTTTAAACCCAGTACCTGGAAGGCAGAAGGCTAGGTTACTCCTGGAGGTGAGGGCAAGAAATATAGACATTCCTTTTATATTTTTTTTTTCCAGTCCTGGGCTTGAGCTCAGGGCCTGAGCACTGTCCTTGGACTTTCTCAAGGCTAGAGCTCTACCACTTGAGCCTCAGCACCACTTCTGGCTTTTTTCTATGTATGTGGTACTGAGGAATTGAACCCGGGTCTTCATGCATGCTAGGCAAGCACTTTAACCACTAGGCCAAACTCCCGGCCTGACATTCCTTTTTTTTTTTGGTTGGCCGTGGGACTTGAACTCTAGGCCTGGGCATTGTTGTCCCTGAGCTCTTCAGCTCAAGTCTGCCATCCTATCCCTTGAGGCTAGCATGGACATTCTTCTGTATTGATTTGTACCAATTCAGATACATGTTCAATAGTGGTATGACAATAGCATAGGTCTATCTTTAACTTTCTATACTGATTTTTTTTTTACATTCCTATCAGCAGAAGATTTCCCCCTATTCTTGCCAGCATTTGTTTTCTTTTTTTTTTTTTTATGGTTTTTCACAATTTTATTTTATTTTATTTTTTTTTTTTTGCCAGTCCTGGGCTTGAGCTCAGGGCCTGAGCACTGTCCTTGGACTTTCTCAAGGCTAGAGCTCTACCACTTGAGCCTCAGCACCACTTCCGGCTTTTTTCTATGTATGTGGTACCAAGGAATTGAACCCGGGTCTTCATGCATGCTAGGCAAACACTTTAACCACTAGGCCAAACTCCTGGCCCTAGCATTTGTTTTCTTGATGATAGCCATTCTGCCTGATAGGATAGAATGTTAGTGTAATTTATGTGTGTGTGCATTCAGGCCAGTTCTGAGACTTGAACTCAGGGCCTGAGTGCTGTCCCTGAGCTTTTTTGCTCAAAGCTAGCATTCTACCACTTGAGCCACAGCTTAAGTGGCATGAGCCGTGGGCACCTAGCTCAGTATAATTTCGATTTTCATTTCCTTTGTGGCTAAGCATGTTTGGTATTTTTTCCATGTATCTATTAGCTACTTTTATTTCTTCTTGGAACTGTCTGTTCTATTCTGTTTGGAGATCTTCATATATTTTGGATATTATTCCTTTATCTGTAGAATAAATGGCAAAGGTCTTCTCTCATTCTGTGGCTTGTCTTTTGTTTCTGGTGATTGCTTTTATTTTGCAGAAAATTTTAATTTGAACTAGTCTCATTGGTCAATCTTACTCCTGTTTTCTGGACAATTGGAGTTTTATTTAGAAAAGCATTACCTGCTGGCATGATTTTTTTTTATTAGCTTCTCTATCATCATCTGGAAAGAAAACATTAAAAACAGTTCTGATAAAGCATAGTCACTACTATGTATCATAAATGAGGTGTAAGAGTTGTTATGCTCAAGAATGATAGCGTACTGTCCTGTACCTTTAATACAGGAAGATACAATTTAAAAGACATAATTCAAGATATTATTGTACTTTTCTAGCAAAGTTCCCAATGGATGATGAGACAGCACTTTTTTTTTTTTTTGGGTCAATCATGGGGACTTGAACTTGGCCTGGGTGATGTCCCTGAGCTCTTCAGCTCAAGGCTACCATCTTATCCTCAAGCCAAGCCCCACTTTCCATTTTCTAGAGGTTAATTGGAGATAACAGTCTCAGGTCCTTTTGGGTCAGGGCTGTCTTTGGACATTGATCCTCAGATCTCAGCCTCCTGAGTAGCTAGGATTACAGGTGTGAGCACCACACCCAGCTTAAGACAGCACATTTTCTCTTGTGTAGTCACAATATAGTTACCAACCTTAGATGTTACATTGATACATTTGTCTGAATTTGATGTCATCTGTCATCTATACTCTAATTTTGTTAATTATCCCAATAGTATTCTTTCTTTTTCTTCTTTTTTGAAGGGTTTCTAGTTTAGCCCATAGTAGACCCTTGGCATCCGATTTTTTTTTTTTTTTTTTTTTTGGCATCCGATTTTTTTTGTTGACTTTTTGTTCCTGGGACTTGAACTCAGGGCATGGACACTTTCCCTGAGCCTTTTTACTTAAGGCTAGCACTCTAATACTTTGAGCCACAGCTCTACTTCTGGTTCTCTGATAGTTAATTGGAAATAAGAATCTCATAGATGTTCCTGCCTGGACTGGCTTTGAACCACCATTCTCAGAAATCAGCCTCCTGATTAGCTAGGATTTCAGGCTTGAGCCTTTGGTACCTGGCACATTATTTTATTTATTCATTTAATATAGGAGGTAACACAGAATATGTTACATTTAGATTTGTGTTCTGTGTTCTGTGTGTGTGTGTGTGTGTGTTTGTGTGTGTGTGTGTGTGAGAGTGTGAGTATGTGTTTTCTTGGAGATACTAGGCATTGAACATAGGACCTCAAGCTTGGTAATCACGTCCTCCTTTTGAGCCAAAGCCTCAGTTCTGCCTTTAGTTTTCATTAACTCCTTAGTTTCCTTAGCCTCTGTCTTTTATTATATTAACGTTTTTTTCAGAATACAGGTCCCAACCCCCTTTTTATAGTGGAATAGTACTAGGTTTGGCTTTGTTAGGATTTAGGTTATATGCTTGGCCAGAATCTACATAAAACTGTGTCCTTCCCCAAAACATGATGTGATCATCTACCTCCTCATTGGTGATGTTATTTGTTCTGTCAAGATGTTATTCAGTTTGTCCTTTGTATCATTAATTTCCTTCTTGCAACTTAGAAGCATTTTATGGTAATGTACTTTAGGACCATGCTCTTCATAAACAAAACATTCTCTCTAAATATAGCATCAGTTGACCATTCTCACCAAAACCAATCTCTCGTTCCTCCTCCTTCCATCCCCAATTACAAGGCTACTTTTAATACTTTGAGAGTCCCATAGCATATAAACCACTGAGGAAAAACAATCACCCCCCCTCCAGGAATAGTAGCTTTTCACTTAGCTAATCTACTTTACCTTTTTGAGTTCTTCCAGTCTATGAGCTCATTCTGATTTCCAGGAGTCATGGCTATGGCAGTGCTCTCTTCGTTCACTTTGTTCTGTACCGCTTGAGCCAATCATTATTACAGTGATTTTTCTAGCACTGCCACTACCCTCTGCATTGTATTTTCCCCTTTCAGTGTAGATTCATTGATTCTTACTTTTTCAATGGTTTATCATCACTTTTTGCCATTATTATTTTTCTTCTTCTTTTTTTTTTTTTTTTGCCAGTCCTGAGACTTGAACTTAGGGCCTGCACACTGTCCCTGAGCTTCTTTTGCTCAAGGCTAGCACTGTACCACTTGAGCCACAGCATCACTTCTGGCTTTTTCTGTTTATGTGGTACTGAGGAACTGAACCCAGGGCTTCATGCATGCTAGGCAAGCACTCTACTACTAAGCCACATTCCCAGCCTATTATTCTTTCTCCTTCTTATCTTCTTTTTTCCTCCCCAGTTCTGGGGCTTAAAATCTGTGCCTGGGTGCTACCCCTAACCTTCTTTTTGTGAATATTTCTGTTGAGTAAAAAGTGATTTCTTTTAGAAGTTCCATAGAAGTGGAACTGCTATGTCAAGTCATGTATCTTCTCATATTAATTATACATTACCAAACTGTACTCTAGAAAGTATTTATTTCTCTTTATGTTAATTATGTTTCACCCATTGTTTTTGTCAGCTGGAAAAGCGATTGGAGGACTGGTTAGAGAAGACATTGCCGGGCAGTGACTGGACACCAAATGCTCGGTTTATTATTCGTTCTTGGCTTCGAGATGGCCTCAAGCCACGCTGCATAACTCGAGATCTTAAATGGGGAACCCCTGTACCCTTAAAAGGTTTTGAGGACAAGGTAAAATCTTTTAATCTTTATTATTTAGCCCCAGGGATCACGGACTAGCCTACTTTTGTGTGTGTGGGTACTAGTCTTGTGATTTGAACTCAGGGTCTGGGCACTGTCTCTGAGCTTCTTTTGCTGAAGGCTAATGTTCTGCCACTTGAGCCTCAGCTCTGGCTTTTGTTTTTGGTAATTTATTAGAGATAGGAGTCTCATTGACTTGCCTCCTGGTCTGCCTTTGAACCTTGATCCTCAGATCTTAGCCTCTTAAGTAGCTAGGATTACAAGCTTGAGCCTGTAGTCAGCTACAGGCTAGACTTTTAAAGTATTCTTGTTTCTTTCTGAAACTTTGGGTTGTTCCTACTATGTTTCTTTTTTTGATTCTCTAGGTATTTTATGTCTGGTTTGATGCTACTATTGGTTACCTGTCCATCACAGCCAACTACACAGAGCAGTGGGAGAAATGGTGGAAGAACCCAGAGCAAGTGAGCAGTTCTTAGCTTATCTTTGGGTAGTGGGTGTGTGTAGCAGGAGGTATAAGCGTTGCATATCTAATTTTCTTGGGCTTTTGAAGAAAATCTCAAGAACTCTTTCTGAAATATATTGAAAGTCTCGAGAACTTTTTCTAAAATATATTCTTCTAGGTGGACCTTTACCAGTTCATGGCCAAAGACAATGTTCCCTTCCATGGACTAGTCTTTCCTTGTTCAGCCCTAGGAGCTGAGGACAACTACACCTTGGTCAAGCACCTCATTGCTACAGGTAGGTACCTTAGAAGAGTGCACTTTAGCTGTTTCTAGAGTTAGAAATTCAGGTGATCCTGGAGAGGTGCTAGGTTTTTTTGTTTTTTTTTATTATTTATTTATTTTTGCCAGTCCTGGGCTTGAGCTCAGGGCCTGAGCTCTGTCCTTGGACTTTCTCAAGGCTAGAGCTCTACCACTTAAGCTTCAGCATCATTTCCAGTTTTTTTTTTCTATGTATGTGGTACTAAGGAGTGGAATCCAGATCTTTGTGCTTGCTAGGCAAGCACTCTTAGGCTTGCCAAACTCTTGGCTCCTGTTTTGTTTTGTTTTATAGATTTTAACATTGATTTTTTTTGCATCGTATTTCAAATGTTAAGTTTAACAAATAAGTATTCAAGAATAGGATCTCTATATACAATCACTAGCACATAAATTTGAGAACAAAATTAAAATTAAGCTGAGAGTTTGTAGGTCAGATACATATCGATCTATATAATATAGAGTATATATCCCATCATAGATTTTTATGTCCATGTAGTTATATCTTCAAGATCATGTCAATGACCTTGAGTACCCCGAGTATTGAGTCTTCGCTCTTGTACTGTTTGGATCTAATATCCACATATAAAGGAGACCATGTGCCTTTTGTTCCTTTGTTCTTGACTTATTTTGGTCAACATGATTTGGTCTAGTTTCATCTACTTCCCAGCGAATGCCATTATTTTATCTTGTGTGTAAGCTATGTAGATTTCCATTGTATATATGTACCACATCTTTTGTATCCATTCATCTGTAGTGGGGCATCTGGGTTTCCATCACTTGGCTATTGTGAATAGAACAGAGATGAACGTGGCTGAGCAGGTGTCCTTATCATATCCTGGGTTATGGTGCTCAGGGTAGCTGCCTAGGAGTTGTATGGCTAGGTTTTATGGCTAGGTTATAGGGAAGGTCTATTCTTAGTTTTTTGAGGAACCTCCAAACTGCCTTCCAGAGTAGCTATACTAGTTTACGTTCCCACCAGCAGTGCATTAGGGTTCCTCTTTCTCAACAACCCTGCCAGCATTCGTCATTGTCTGAGTTCAGAGTAATGGTTATTCTGATTGTGGTAAGGTGGTATCTTAGGGTTGTTTTTATTTGCATTTCCTTTATGATCATGGGTGATGAGCATTTTCTCATATGTTTCTTTGCTATTTTAACTTCTTTTGATAAGTCTCTTTTTAGTTCCTTTGCCTATTTAGTGATTGGTTTGTTGGGTTTGGGAGGGGGTGGGATTCGTTTCTTGAGTTCCCTGTAGATATTGGATATTAAGCATTTGTCTGATGTATTATTGGTAAATATCTTCTCCCAGGTGGTTGGCTGTCTTTCTACTTTAGTAGCTATGTCTTTGTGCAGAAACTCCTTATTTTTAGGTAGTCCCATTTGTCAAGTCTCTCTCCAATCTGTTGTGACCCTGGGACTCTTGTTTAAGAAGTTTTTGCCTGTGCCTGTGAGTTACAGTGTCTCTCCTACTCTGTTGTGTAGCAGTTTCAGAGTTTCAGGTCTGATATTGAGGTCTTTGATCCATTTTGAGTTAATGTTTATGTATGGCAACAGGCTGGGATCAATGTTTAGTTTTCTACATGTGGCTGCCCAGTTTTCCCAGCACCAATAATTGGAGAGGCTTTGTTTATTCCACTGTATATCTCTGGCTCCTTTGTCGAATATAAGTTGAACTATAGGTATGAGGCTTTATTTCTGGATCTTCTATTCTGTTCCATTGATCTTCTGGTGTATTTTTTGTGCCAATATCAAGGTGTTTTTGTTATTATGGCTGCATAGAAGAGTTTTAAGTCTGGTATTGTAATACCATTGCTCTTTTTACCTAGAATTGATTTGGTTATTCTAGGTCTTTTGTTGTTTCATATGAACCATTGGATTATGCCTTCTATTTCAGTAAAGTATATCCTTGAGATTTTGATGGGGATTGCACTGAAATTGTATATCAATTTTGGAAGTATGGCCATTTTCACCTTTTTGGGGGGTGGTGGTCATAGCTTGAATTCTGGGCCAGGGCGCTGTCCCTGAGCTCTTTTGGTCAAAGCTAGTGCTCTACCACTTTGAGCTACAGCGCCATTTCCAGTTTTCTGGTGGTTAATTGGATATGATAGTCTCATGGACTTAAGTGCCTGGGCTGGCTTTGAACTGCGATCCTCAGATCTCAGCCTCCTGAGTAGCTAGAATTATAGGCTTGAGCCAGTGGCACCCATGTGGGTGCCAGGTGTTAAGGTAGGAGTTAAGATGAAATAAAAAATGGAGAACTCTAGGGGCCGGGAGTTTGGCCTAGTGGTTAAAGTGCTTGCCTAGCATGCATGAAGACCCGGGTTCGATTCCTCCATACCACATACATAGAAAAAAAAGCCAGAAGTGGTGCTGAGGCTCAAGTGGTAGAGCTCTAGCCTTGAGAAAGTCCAAGGACAGTGCTCAGGCCCTGAGCTCAAGCCCAGGACTGGCAAAAAAAAAAAAAAGAAAAAATGGAGAACTCTATCTGAAGGTAGTAAATTAGAAGCTGAAGAAACCATAAGACCAAACTAAAACTGTAGTAAGGTCAGTCATCAGTAACGCATGTCTGATATCCTAGATCCTCCGGATGCTGAGACCTGGAGAGCATCAGTTGAAGCTAACCCAAGCAGAGAAGCCTGTGAGACTATATCATGTTCATTTCACCAGCAAAATGCTGGACTGTAGGCATAGGTCACATGCTAGAGCACTAGCTGTGAGCAAGAAAGCTGAGGAAAGAGCACACGGGCAGGGTTCAATTCCCAATACTCAAGGCAGGATGTTGCTGGACAACTACCATAGATAGTAGGAAGAGTTAGTGAAGGATATGACTTGAACAGATAATTCTTTGTCTTTTCTGTTCAGAATACCTGAACTATGAAGATGGGAAATTCTCTAAGAGCCGGGGTGTGGGAGTATTTGGAGACATGGCCCAGAGCACAGGAATCCCTGCTGACATCTGGCGTTTTTATCTGCTATACATTCGGCCTGAGGGCCAAGACAGTGCCTTCTCTTGGACAGACATGCTGCTCAAGAATAACTCTGAGCTGCTTAACAACCTGGGTAACTTCATCAACAGGTAGGACTTGGTGGAGGGGCAGAGTAAGCAAATTGGCTGGGAATGGGCCAGTTCTCAAGAGACAGGAATGTGGAGAGAAATACTCAGTAGGCAGAGGCTGTGAGGGTATGAGGGGTGGAAAAACAGCGGAGAACGTTGATTTCTGTCAGTTTAGATATGCCCCCAGGACATACGTGCTTGAGGGAATAGTCAGTTGTAGAGATATGATGAAGCAAAATGGTCACAGTAGTTTTGTTTTGTTTTGTTTTGTTTTTTGGAGGTGGGAGAAGGGGAGGTGGTAGATGGCTCTGGGGTTTGAACTCAGGGATTTGCACTTGCTAGGCAGGTGCTCTACCGCCTGAGCCATGCCCCTATCCCTTATTAATGTGCTTTGCAGAATTGTAGATATATTCTGTCTTCACACACACAAAAAATTTACCCACATATTACAAAAGTTTGGTGATAAGGGTTATTCTTCCACAGAAATAGGAAGCTTCCATTGCATTCTTCAGAGTTGTTAGCGTAGGCTACATCCTACCATAGCAGTTCTATAGCTCAGTTGTAATTTTTTTTTTTTTCTTTGCCAGTCCGGGGCTTGAGCTCAGGGCCTAAGCCCTGTCCTTGGACTTTCTCAAGGCTAGGGCTCTACCACTTGAGCCTCAGCACCACTGCTGGCTTTTTTTTCTATGTATGTGGTACCGCGGAATCGAACCTGGGTCTTCATGCATGCTAGGCAAGCACTTTTACTACTAGGCCAAACTCCTGGCCCTAGCTCAGTTGTACTTTACTAGCAAGTGTAAAGCCTTGGGTTTGATCTTCAGTACCAAAGTGAGGGAAAAAAGCCCTTTATGGCTTAGTATTCTAAAGTCTCCCTGGACCGTTAGCTCTGTCCTTAGCTAGCTAACACATAGATATTTCTATTTTGTTATTCTGAATATTTACCTTTTCAGCATGTATAATTGTTTACCTTTATTAGATTTGTATGCAGTTACATTCTTTGGAGAGAAAATAGAATTTGTTGTAAAACAGTCAATTTGGGGATGAGAACTAGTGAGAGGGGAAAGAGCCAATGGAGAAGGTGAAGGGTAAATATGGGCTGGGAATGTGGCCTAGTAATAGAATAGAACATATGAATCCCTGGGTTCAATAACTCAGAACTGTATAAATAGAAGAAACCAAAGTAGCACTGTGGCTCAAGTGGTAGAGTGTTAGCCTTGAGCAAAAGCAGCTCAAGGATAGTGTCCAGGCCCTGAGTTCAAGCCCCAGGCTGGCAAAAAAAAAAAGGCAAATATGGTAGACATTTTTGATGAAAATAGAAAAGTGAATCCTGTTAAAATTGTTTTAAGAAGCAGAGGATGGGAGATGAGGGAGAGAGACAGAGGGAGGGAGTTTGATGTGGTTCATTGTATGTATGTTTGGGGATGTCACAATGAACCTGCTGACTCCCTTGCGTCCCTAATATATGCTAATAGAAAAAAAATGTCTGTTCAGGAATCTTAAATGAATGAAGAGGTGTAGAAACATGATTACACTGTCTGGGAGTTTGGCCTAGTGGTAGAGTGCTTGCCTAGCATGCACAAAGACCCAGGTTTGATTTCTCAGTATCACATACATAGAAAAAACCCAGAACTATTGCTGTGGCTCAAGTGATAAAGCGCTACCCTTGAGAAAGTCCAAGAACAGTGCTCAGGTCCTGAACTCAAGCCCAGGACTAGCAAAAAAAACAAAAAAAATAGGGTCACATTTCTATAAGGAGTCTGGGTAGTAACTTCCCTCTTGTCTCCCTCCATCAAGAGCTGGGATGTTTGTGTCTAAGTTTTTTGGGGGCTGTGTGCCTGAGATGGTGCTTACCCCTGATGATCAGCGCCTGCTGGCCCATATCACCCTGGAGCTCCAGCACTATCACCAGCTTCTGGAAAAGGTTCGGTAAGTAATCTCTACCTGTTTCACAGCAACTACTTACTGGCCTGTTGAGAGCCCCCATATACTTGTTGCTTTCTCTCTTTCCAGCATCCGGGATGCTTTACGCAGTATCCTAACCATGTCTAGACATGGTAACCAATACATTCAAGTGAATGAACCCTGGAAACGGATTAAAGGCAATGAGGCAGACAGGTGTGTTAAGGGGGAGTAGAGTTTTGGCTATAGGAATTACATGTGTCTTCTTGGAGGTCTTAACTAATCTTTCTTCTCCCCCCAGGCAGCGCGCAGGCACAGTGACAGGCTTGGCAGTGAATTTAGCTGCCTTGCTATCTGTTATGATCCAACCTTACATGCCTACAGTTAGCGCCACCATCCAGGCCCAGCTGCAGCTCCCACTTCAGGTCTGCAGTGTGCTTCCCACAAAGTTCCTGTGTACCTTGCCGGCAGGGCACCAGATTGGCACAGTAAGTCTCTGAGTTAGATGGGATAATCTCTATTAATATTCTTTTTTTTTTTTTTTTTACTATGCAGCACTTAGGATGGGGTTAGAGATCTATCAACCATAATGCTAGCAGGTAGTTGACAAGAGAGTACAGGGTAGCCATTTCCTCTTTGCACAGATAAGTGTATCTTAAACTTCTAAATCATCTTAGCATCACTACGTTTAAATTCTGTGAATATTTGCTTTCATTATGACTGTTTCCTGAATTTTCCTGAAACAAGCAAGTATTTGCTCAGTGTTACGCTTGTTATCTTTTCCAAAACATTTAGGATTTCTAAATGTCTCAGAGTAGGGTTAGAGAGGCTCCTCTGTATAATCTGTAGAGTTGCTACTAATTAGTGAATGATTCTGGAATTTGTTTTCACAGGTCAGTCCCCTGTTCCAAAAACTGGAAAATGACCAGATTGAAAGTTTGAGGCAGCGCTTTGGAGGGGGCCAGGTGAGAAAGCTAGACCATGACCTCACTCAGCAGCAGCCTCAGGAGCACCATCCCAGTTTCCCCAAGTAGTCCTCATTCATCTCTTTCCATCTTTTTGGTCCTGATGCTTCTTCACTTACTAGTTTTCCCTTTCTATCTTAGCTAGAAGAGTCTTTGGAGTTCAAGGTAATCATTTCTCCTTTGAGATGTTATATAAACCTGGAGCTCAGGAGCTATTTATGACAGCTAGAGCAATAATCCTGTTGTTCTTCTCTAGGCAAAAGCATCCCCTAAGTCAACGGTTGTAGATAGTGTTACAGCTGGGGTGCAGCAGATACAGATACTGATGGATGAAGTGACAAAACAGGTATGAAACTTGAGCATTGTGGGAAAAGTGCAAAAGCTAAATCCTAAACAGGTCATATCCTGGTCTCACTGTTATTCCTTCCTACCCTTCTTTTAGGGCAACATTGTCCGAGAACTGAAAGCACAAAAGGCAGACAAGAACCAGGTTGCTGCAGAGGTGGCTAAGCTTTTAGACCTAAAGAAACAGTTGGCGCTAGCTGAGGGGAAACCCCTGGAAACCCCACCTAAAGGCAAGAAAAAAAAGTGAGATAACTTGTTCATAGAAAGCCACTTTACTGGATATGAACAATAATTAATAAATGTACAATCTCTATATATACAAGTTGAGATACTTTCCTTTGGTCTACTCCAAATATTCCCCCTACTGAACATGTGCAGTTGATGGTCATGTCATTGGCATGGTGTGTGGCTGGTCACTTGGTGTATGACCACTTCCATGAAAGGTAGGTAGTGGCCCAAGTTGAAGAGTGACAGTCTCAATTGTTCATGTTTGGTGCAGATTAACCATTCGGTCAATCAGAGCTCGGCGCGTTGCTTCTACTTCCTTGGTCAGTCGTTCAATTTCCTGTTTGAGTCGTTCATTCTCTTCAGCTAGCTGTGCTACTTTCTTTTCATTCTCTTGTTCTTTCTCCTTCATACGCTGCTTCCCAGCACGGGCTGGGCATGGGCCACTCTGTTTCCGTTTCCTGGTTCTTCTTTGCTCTTCCTCCTCTTCCTCCTGCACCAGGGAATTCTGACTGGAGTCTGGGGATTGAGGGCTCTGCGAGGTGCTTGTGACCTCTGCTGGTCCTGGCAACTCAGTCAGCCAAGCTAGAGATGTGGGGTCAAGAGTGGTGAAGGTTTTTGATTCTTCCTTTAAGGAAATAAGGAAAAGGAGATGAATATTAGTTGCAGAAGAAAAAGTAACTTCCTATCTCGGTTTTAGGACTAGCATTCTCACCTCTTCGTTTCCAGGGGATGAGATATAGGTACCCCCTTCTGAGGACAGGACCTCCTGCAGGTCCTCATACCAGGCTTCCAGCTCCCAACTGGACATTGTCCCGAAGGGGAAAGGCAATGACTCAGCAGCCATCTCTGCAGTGGATCAGGTTCTACAAAAGTATATACTCAAGATAAAAGCTCCATTAGACCACAGGTTGAGAAACTGTTCTGCTGCCTGTATATTTTTCTCATTTCTTAAAAATTTAAGATACGGTTTCAATATACAGTCCAGCTAGCCTTGAACTCAAGATTCTCCTTTCTCAACCTCTCAAGTTCTGATATTACAGGCACTGCATTATCACATCTAGTCCTATAAAATATTTCTACTGGAACAGTCACATCCATTTTTTTTTAAGATTGTATTTCTACAATACTAGACATGAATATTGGTGTTGGGGACTGAACACTGGGCACTGCACATGCTAAGCATCCATTCTGCATTTTTTTTTTTTTTTGGTCATAGGACTTGAACTCTGGGCCTAGGTGCTGTCCCTGAACTCTTCAGCTCAAGGCTAGCACATAATGCCACTTCTGGTTTTCTGATGGCTAATTGGAGATAAGAGTTGTGTACTTTAGTGCCCGGGCTGGCACTGAACTGTGATCCTCAGATCTCAGCCTTCTGAGTAACTAGGATTCCAGATATGAGCCACCAGTGCCTGGCTTTTACATTCATTCTTATCAGTGAACATATCCAACCCAATATTAACATTTCTTTAGAGTGTATGTTCTGTTTTTTTGCTCATGACTGGAGCTCTACCATTTGAACCACCTCCACTTCCTAACTTTTTACTGGCTAAATGGAGATCAAGGTCTTTAAAAGGCTGGATATTGGTGGCCCACACCTGGAATCCTAGCTATATAGTGAACGGAAACCTGAGCCAGCCCAGGCAGGAAAATCTGTGATCTTCCATCTCCAGTTAATTATCAAAAAGCTGAACATGGGGTTGTGGTTCAAGTGATAGAGAACTAGCCTTGAGCTCAGGGACAGGGCTTAGAATGCCCAAGTTCAAGACCCAGAACCAGTACAGGAGGGAAAAAAAAAAGTTGTCTAGTTACAAATTTCAATCCTCAGATCTCAGGCTTCTGAAGGATTAGGATTATAAATATGAGCCACTGGTACCAGTCCTGGGGCTTGAAATAGGCCTGCACACTGTACCCGAGCTTCTTTTACTCAAGGCTAGCACTCTACTGCTTGAGCCACAGCACCACTCCTGGTCTTTTCTGTTTATGTGGTACTAAGGAATTGAACCCAGGGCTTGCATGCTAGGCAAGCACTCCTCCAACTAAGCCTGGATATACATTCTTAATGAGATCTTAGTAAAAGTACTCGGTGTACTTGGAAACACTTGGCTATTTCTAGGGGCAGTGTTCCTGTCTCGTGTGTGGGGCATTTGAGCAAATGGTTCTTTGGTTCATCTGACCCTAATGAGGACTGGTAAGATTAAAAAAAAAAAAAAAGTACCTTTGTTGGGATTTTGTCATTCTTAAATCAGCTTTCAATTCTGAAATACAATAAAATATTTATTTGGAACCAGGTGTTGGTGCCTTATGCCTGTAATCCTAGTTACTTAAGAGGCTGAGATCTGAGGATTGTGGTTTGAAACCAGACCATGTGGGAGTCTGACTCCTCTCCAATTAAGCACCAAAAAAGCCAGAAATAGAGCTGTGGCTCAAGTTCAAGCCCCAGGACGTGTGTGTGTCTGTGTCTGTGTGTCTCTCTCTCTCCAAATACTGGTTTGGTCATTTTGTTATAGGATGACCTAACGATGGACATGGTATGACACCAAAAATTTGCTTGGATTGAAACTTACTCTCCCATTATGGCTAGATCTTTTACTAACTTATTAGAATCCCAGCAAAGGGATTCTAGCAACATCTTTTAGGAATTAGTTTTGGAAAAGGTTCAGTTAAATTTACCTGCTTTCAGGTGTGATGATGTATGAAGATACACTTCCTTCTGTAACACTGTAGGGAACAAAGGTAAATGTTAGCCATTTTTGAAAGAGAAAGATGAAAGTTATTTACCTCCAGTCTCCTAATGCCCTTTCATAGTTACAGTCCTATATCCAATTCCAAGGACAGAAGAAAGCTCAACTTCCTTTATTTTTAGTTGTTGACATTTGTAGTCCCAATTGCATAACAAGCAAACTACTGGCCAAATCAGCATTTTCTAAAATCAATGCAGGGCTGAAATATGTCAGAGTAAAGACTGAATTTTGGGGAGATATGTACTCTAAGTGTACATTTCCAGATTGGATCTCTCCTAGCAGTTCATCTCTGCTGTCTACTGCCTATTTTCCATCTTTTTTGGATATCTAAAGCCCTTTAGCTTATGTCAATAAAGAAATTGGATCTGGGCCAGAAGCATGGCATATTGATAGAGTGCTTGCCTAGCATGCACGAAGCCCTGTGTTCGATTCCTTGGTACCACATACACAGAAAAAGCCGGAAGTGGAGCTGTGGCTCAAGTGGTAGAGTCCTAGCTTTGAGAAAGGCCAAGGACAGTGCCCAGACCCTGAACTCAAGCCCCAGGCCTGGGAGGAAAAATCGGATCTTTCCCTTTAGTTTTTATTTTTTTGGTCAGTTGTGGGTCTTGAACTCAGGGCCTTAGGGCTGTCCTTGTGCCCTTCAGCTGAAAGCTAGCGCTCTACCCCTTGAGCCACAGTGCTACTTCTGGTTTTTTGGTGGTTAATTGGAGATAAGAGTCTCATAGACTTTAGTGCCTAGGCTGGCTTTGAACTGCGATCCTCAGATCTCAGTATCCTGTGTAGCTAGAATTATAGGCATGAGTCATCAGTGCCCAGCTCAGATCTTTCCCTTCTAAGGGTATCCCTGTCTCACTGAATTGGAAATTGTAGTTGCTTAAGTTAACCCTGGTACCACCCTGATTCCCCTCACCTCACACCTCACAACTCAATCCAGACTACCTCATTGTTTTAAAAATACTCAAGACCTAAACACTCCTTCCAATCCCATTGTTTCCAAATGTAGATTTGTCATTATTTCCCTGAATTCCTTTGAGTCCTTGCAGGATTGTCTCAATTCTGCTTTTGTTACGTACCCCACATGATCTGTGTATGAATACTGAAGTTAAAGTGAGCCTGCTTCTCCCTCACCCCACTTTTTTTTTTCTGGTTGTGGGACTTGAACTGGGCACTGTTCCTGAGCTCTTCAGCTCAAAGCTATTGCTTTATTACTTGAGCCACAGTGCCACTTCCAGCTTTTCTGGTGGTTAATTTGTGATAAGAGTCTCAGCCTTTTGTGCCCTGGCAGGCTTTGAGCCATAATCCTCAGATCTCAGACTCCTGAGTAACTAGGATTACACTGATACCGGCTCATCCCGCTTTTTATTTTTAAGATGTTGATGCTTGAACCCAGGAAGGCCTTGTATATGCTAGGCAAGCACTCTTGCCTAGCTAAAAGGATGTATCCACAGCCCTTTTAAAATAGGTCATTCCTCTGCTCAGAACCCTCCTGACTTTCTACTTCACACATATTAAAGACAAAACATCCTCAAAATAGTTTCCAAGGATCTACACAATCTGCCTCTTCCCTGCCTGGGTTTTCATCCACCACTCTCCCAACTTACTAGCTCAGTCCACCAGTTTGTTCCCAAAGCTCCCAAACATGCTTCAGTTTTCTGCCTTTTGGCTTAGATCTTCTGGAAAGCTCTTCAACATAATCTTCATGACTTATTGGATTACCTTCTCTGCATTTGTAATTTCTGCACATGACAAACCACATCCTGAACATTATCTGCCCTTTCCTGCTTTAGTTTTCTCCAGTGGGAGGCATAGTGCCTCCCAGTAAAATATAAGCTTTTTTACTTTTTTTTTTTCTTTTGCTAGTCCTTGGGCTTTTACAAGGCTAGAGCTCTACCACTTGAGCTACTTCTGGCTTTCTCTATATATGTGGTACTGAGGAATCGAACCTGGGTCTTTGTGCATGCTAGGCAAGCACTCTACCACTAGGCCAAACTCCCAGCCCCAATATAAGCTTTTCTAAAAAATTGTTGAGGTGATGTATAGAGGGGTTACAATTACATTTGTCAGGTAGTGGGTACATTACTTCTTGAACATTTATACTCCTTTCCCATGTTTTTCTATCACTTTCCCTACCCCACCCCTAAATATGAGCTTTTGAGAGCAGAGATTCCCCCCCCCACAGTCTTTAGGAGGTACTCTGGACCCCAATCTTTGTGTCACATAGCAGGTGCACATTAAATATTAAAATGGAGATCTGGGATGTAGCTCAGTGGCAAAGCACTTGCCCACCAAGTGAACATCGTAGGTTCAATCCCTAGAAAAAAAGACCCCCTGCCCCCCTCAAAAAACAACTGTAAAATGAATGGAAAAAAATCACCCCCAGTCACTTAAGAAAAAGAGAACTAAACCAGGACCAGTGCATAGCTACCTGTCCCGGAGGACTGGAGATGCAATATTGCCCTGTGTATTTCTCTGTAAGGCTGTCCTCTCTGGGGAGCATTCCCTTGCCTTATAATCTATGGGATGTGGCTTTCATCAGCAGTGAAGTTCCAGACCAGAGGGCTACAGAGCCAAACTGTGGGCTGGCCTGATGCAATGGTTACAGAGATTAGTTGGGAGACCGGACAGGGAGAGGCATAGTTGATCAAGCCCAGGAGAAGGCCCGTGCCCTAGGGAAATCCCAAATGGTTTCCAGGCTGCTCTCTTGTGCGGTAAGCCGGGAGACCTCTGGGGAAAAGGGAAACTCCATCTATGCTTCCCGTCCATCGGTAACCCTGCTCCCAAAGGTGTCCATCTCAAGATTCCATCCTGAGCCTCAGCCCTACAAACGTTGCAGCTGAAAGCTGGGGGTGGGGTAGGGGAAATGCCGCTGGTGGCCAAGCAGCGGAAACGGCAGAAGCCACCGTCACGAGGAGGTGTGTCCTGCCGTCCCGCCTCTCTGGATAGGCCTGAAGTGGCCCGGAGCTGGCTGGCAACGGAAAAGGATGAATTTCCCGAGGGCAACAGAGGTCTCTCCGCACAGCAGCTCAGAGCAAGGGCTCTTGTTCCAGGTAGGGGGAAAGTGACGTTATCGCCCGAAGGAAGAGGTGCGTACCCTTGAGAGCACTACCCCTGAATAGAAGATTCTCCCCACCCCTGCTCCGGACAGTCCCTAAGTTCGTAATGGAGGGGGTGGAGCCACATCCTAAAGGGCAGACGTCCCAACTCTTGAGAGGACGACTGGTATTCGCCAAGGATGGGAAAGTAAAGGGTGGATAGGGAGTCAGTACTCGCCTTTCTCCTCAGATTCCAGCTCTGACTTTGGCTCTGTCGCTGCCACCGGTTCATCTTCAACATGATATGCTCTTGGTATTACCCTCAAGTGTCCGTCCTCCTGAGCGCGGAGCTGTGATCTTTTACCACGGCTTTGCCCTCCTCTCCGGGGCGGGATCCAGAGGACTGCCAATCAGAAAGCGGCACGCCGGCACTAGCCCCGCCCCACCCTCACAGCAGCCACTCAGGAGCCCCGCGGCACCACCCACATCTCTACCTCCCGCTTGGGAGTCGACGTCGATTTGGACCCGGAAGTGGCTTTTGGTCACGAGGCCCCGTGGAGGAGGTGGGTGAGTCATGCGCGCGCGCGGAGGGGAGTGTGAACGGGGGGAGGGGAGGACGGGGGGCGGGGATGATGCAATGTTTGGCAACCGGTGTCTGCACGCGCACGCGCAAGAGGACGTCGAGGGTGGTGGGAAGTACGGGGGGGGGGGGGAGGTGGGAGAGGAGAGAGGGCGGGGCGCCAGCTCCCAGCACCCAACGGCCCCAACGGCTTTCAACTGTGGCCACCCTTAGGCTGCGGCACGGAACCTCATCGCAGCGTTTTCCCCTTAGGAGCTGCTGTTCTGCCCGCTTCGCTTTACCCGTTTTACCTCCTCCATAAGGAACTCCCATTTTCTTTGGCCCCTCCCCGCTTACGGGCACACAAGCCTTTAGAGTTTGCATTTGTCCACCTGGATTGACACCATCTCGAGTATTTTTAATGAGAACTCCTCTTAGCCTCCGTACATTCCCCCAAGGCCGAGATACTGGTATCACATTGTAGTCCTTTTCCGTTTCCTCAGAAGTACCTTTGACTGTTCACCTTGTTTCGGATTTAGCCCTCTCAAGCCAGAACTGACGTTTTGAATCTGATTGCCCATTCCTATGTGCTCTGTCTTTAACTGTAGAGCAAACTTCTTTTTCACCGTTCCAGTTAGTCCTGTGACCCCCCCCCCCGCCCCTAGGAGCTGGCCTCCTGCCTTCTAGGTGTCTGGGGTCATGAGCTACAGTAGATCCTGAAGCCCGAAACGTGCACTTGGACGCACGAAGGCTCTGGACAGGCTTGTCAGGAACCCATTCGCTAGCCTCAGTCCCTCAGTTGCCCTGGAATCCTACGGTTCTTATTTGTAAATTAAACCGCTTGATGCGAGAAAAAGAGAACCCTGAACTCGGAGGCAACTTGAACAAAAGTAGAAGCACCGTGCAAAATATTTTTTCTTGTGCTGGGAAAACAAGAGGCCATGTGGTGGCTTGTTGGACATCCTGTCATCCCCTCAAGGGGCAGCCAGCGTGGTCACTGGAAGCTGTCTCAGAGCGGTATTGACTGGACGGAGCGGCAGTGACAGGTCCTTGGGCAGGCGGCTCCGATGCTCCAGACCTCCATTTCCCTCTGATAATGGAGGTGGGGGTGGGCTGGACCATCTGGCCTAAAGAAGGACCAGGTTGTCAGTGACAGGCAGAGGTCATGTGACTTGACAGGCCGAGGTCGTGTTGTGACATGTTGACCTGGGGAAGCGGGTCAAGTCCCGGCACACCACCCTGGAAGACAGCGGGGCGGGGCAGGGCAAGTCGCGACTTTCATCTTTTGGTGCTGGCCCCTCCCGGACCTGGCATTCCTGGCTCCCTCAACAGATTGTGGCTTTAGAAGAGGCCCCTCCCCGGGGAGGCCGGGGATTGGCCACCAGTGGCCTGGGAAGAGGCGCAGATCCTTCCGCGGAGGAAAGGGGGGGGCCGCGTGGGGTGTTTGTTCTCTTGGGGATTAATGGGGGGTTGTGGGGGAGGGGTAGGCGCGCTCCCGCATGCGCACTGCGGCCCCTCCTGTTGGCTCGCTGCTGTCCGCTGGGCGGGGGCCCGGCCCCGCCCCTCTCCCGTCCGGGCTGCGGCGGCGGCGGCGGCGGCTGCGGCGGTGGCGGCGGCAGCGACGGCGGCGGTGGCGGCAGCCTGCGCGGTGCCTTCTGGGAACGGAATCCCCAGGGCTGCCCCTGGCCCCCATGGCGCATGCGCGGGAGGCCGCTCGGTGATCCGCGGCGGCGGCGGTGCTTCCTGCTAGGACCGGCCGGGGCCGTACCGGAGGCTCGGGCTCCACCGACCCTCCTCCCACCCCCCCTCCCACTCACCCTCTGGGCCGCGACTGCGCAGGGCGGGGCCGGCCGAACCATGGGCCGCGGTGAGTGCGGGGCCCGGCCCCCCCCGCCCCTCCCCCTCCCCCTCCTCCCCTGCAGCCTCTACCCTCTGCCCCCTCCGCGTCCTCTCGGCCCCTTTCCTCGGCCCCAACCCACTCCCCCTCTCACCTGCCCCCACCGTTTCTCTTTCTCACTGCCTGACTTCTGCCTTCCTCACCTCTCTTCCTTCAATGCTTCGCCCACCCTCCGCCCGCCTTCTCCCCAAGTTCCTTCCTACTTCGTGCGCCTTCCCCTCCTCCCCAAGCGAAGAGAAGCAGTCTGGGTGACAGGGCGCCTTGCTATGAGAGGGAAAGTTTGGAAGCCGTCAGTGTGGGGTGGAGGCGATGGTGAGGTGGGGAGGATATTTGCAGGTTTCAGGGACGTCCCACACCAGAGAGAAATGTCTCTGGTTTCTAATTGGAAACCAGTGGGATAGGAGGTTCTGCGTCCCTTAGCCTTAGGCTTGAGGGAGAATCTAGAGCTTCTCAGGATCTTGGGAGGAGAGGAGCTGTGATTCTAACCTCTCAAGTCCCAAGTGAACTAGATCAGTAGTTGCTAGAATGGGCAGGGGGGGATTTCTCTTGGTACCACGCTAGTAGGCACTTGGGCAACTGCCTATGGGGTAATCTGTACTTTTTATATGATCTTCCTTTGGGGAGGGGACAGCAGGGGCTTGACACTAGGAAACTTCCTAGTTGGCCCAGCATTGTGGGAATTTTTTCACAGCCTTAGTTGAAGTCTTCTGTCTGTAATGTGACAAAGGGGATTGTCCCCTTCACACGTTTAGAAACTGGGCAACGATTTTGTGGTCCTTGGACGTTGGTGCTGACCCTCTGGTCCCTGGGGACCGGGCTTGCTTGGAAAGGGTAGTTGCAAACTCAGCAGATCCCTGAGGTCTTCATAGGCACTTGCTTCGCATTAAGGCCTTTGCCTTGAGTCTTCTAGGCTGTGGGGCTCTTGAGCTAGAAAGATTCGTGAAAGACCCTTCTTTTGTGTTACAGGTGTGGGCTAAGCTGGTGGCCCCGGCTTTAGACTGGACCCCACAATGTTTGCAGAGATGTTCAGGTAGTCATGGTGGTGTGGCAGAGGACTCCTCTTCCTCGAGTTTTCCAAGGTCTTCCCGGGGCAACTCTTGAGGCCTTTCCAAGTTTCCCTGGGTCTCCCAACCTTTACTTTCCTGGAGTTCTCCCTCAGGTACCCAGCTTCATTTAATCATCTTAGTGTCCACACGGATGTCTGTGTTATCAGGCACGCGGGAGCTGATTACACACAATGAATGGGGGCAATGAGAGCAGTGGAGCAGACAGAGCTGGGGGCCCTGTGGCCACATCTGTCCCCATCGGCTGGCAGCGCTGTGTGCGAGAGGGTGCTGTGCTCTATATCAGGTATGGATCTTCAGAGTTCCCAAGTTCCACCAGCTCTGTTGACTTTTCACTTGTTTTTCTCTCTCCTACCCTTGCTCTCAGGGCTTCCATCTCTGGTTTCTTATTGCTCTCTATTCCCCTCCTTCCTCAGCTTTTTGCTCTCTAGATGTGGTACTTTTAAGACCATTCTCTCCTAGCCTTCCTGTCTTCCCTTTCTGGGAAGGCCTTTGACTTTAGGAACTCAACAGAGTATCTCCTGCTTCATTGCCAACTAACCCCATACCCTCTGACCCTGTCCTCTCACAGCCCAAGTGGCACAGAGCTGTCTTCCTTGGAGCAAACCCGGAGCTACCTCCTCAGCGATGGGACCTGCAAGTGTGGTCTGGAGTGCCCACTCAATGTCCCCAAGGTTAGAAATCATGGGAGGTGCCAGAGAGTACAAGGACAAACCAAAAGACAATGCAAATCACTGACTGTAGGAGCTGGGCACCCAGATTCTACCCCCTCATGGTCCCTAACTATGCCTTCTACCTTATAGGTTTTCAACTTTGACCCTTCGGCCCCGGTGACCCAGGGTGGGGCTGGGGTGGGGCCAGCATCAGAGGAGGACATGACCAAGCTGTGCAACCACCGGCGGAAAGCTGTTGCCATGGCAACTCTGTATCGCAGCATGGAGACCACCTGCTCACACTCTTCTCCTGGTGAGTCTTCTACTTTACAGCACACTGAGAGAAGCCTGAGGGCCTGGAAGGTGGTGGTGGTGGTGGTGGTCGTGGTGGTGGTGGAGTTGCTGTGTGAGAGGGACAAAGAAGAAATATGTCTGGTGGGGAGTTACTTGGTGAGAGGAAGGGACAGAAAGGTTGTAAAACTATGGGAAATAGGATTGGAAAAGATAAAGTACTTGGAGGGGGGGAGGCCCTGCAGGCTGACCTTTTGTTTCTGTTTATTGCAGGAGAGGGAGCAAGCCCCCAAATGTTCCACACTGTGTCCCCAGGGCCTCCCTCTACCCGTCCTCCCTGTCGAGTTCCTCCTGCAACTCCACTTAATGGGGGTCCTGGCTCTCTTCCCCAAGAACCACCCTCAGTTCCCCAGGTCTTTCCCCCTCTAGCAGGTCCTGGGGGGCTCTTCCCACCTCCAAGGCTTCCAGACCCAGTCCCTTCTGGGGGCAGCAGCAGCAGCAGCCCCTGCTTCCTCCCAAGGGGCAATGCCCCCTCTCCAGCCCCACCTCCTCCACCTGCTATCAGCCTCAATGCCCCCTCATACAACTGGGGAGCTCTCCGCTCCAGCCTGGTGCCCTCTGACCTGGCCTCTCCTCCAGCCCCTCATGCTTCCTCCTCACCACCTTCAGATCCTCCTCTCTTCCACTGTAGTGATGCCTTAACACCCCCTCCCCTGCCCCCGAGCAATAATCTCCCTGGCCCCCCTGGTCCTGCCACTCAGCCACCAGTGTCTTCAGCCACTATGCACCTGCCCTTGGTCCTGGGACCTCTGGGAGGGGCCCCCACGGTGGAGGGGCCTGGGGCACCCCCTTTCCTTGCTAGCAGCCTACTTTCTGCAGCAGCCAAGGCACAGCATCCCCCGCTCCCCCCTCCCAGCACTTTACAGGGCCGAAGGCCCCGTGCCCAGGCGCCCTCAGCTTCCCATTCCTCATCCCCTCGGCCCTCTCAGCGTCGTCCCCGTCGGCCCCCAACTGTCCTGAGGTTGCTGGAAGGGGGATGCCCTCAAACTCCTAGACGGAGCCGTCCTCGTGCCCCTGCTCCCGTCCCCCAGCCCTTTCCTCCTCTTCCAGAGCCATCCCAACCCATTCTTCCTTCTGTGCTGTCCCTCCTGGGCCTCCCTACGCCAGGCCCTTCCCACTCTGATGGAAGCTTTAACCTTTTGGGGTCAGATGCACACCTTCCTCCTCCCCCAGCCCTCTCCTCAGGGAGCCCTCCCCAGCCCAGGCACCCCATCCAGCCCTCCTTGCCTGGGACCACCAGTGGCAGCCTCAGCAGTGTGCCAGGTATGTGAGTCTTAAAAGAGCTTTTCCTCTGCCTGGCGGGATGGAGGCAGCCAGGGCTTTGAGGGGAAAATGTAGAGAGCTCTTTGGTGGTTTGTGGGCCTCCCTGGAGCTGAATCTTTCTCTTCTTTTACAGGTGCCCCCGCCCCACCAGCTGCCTCCAAAGCCCCAGTAGTCCCTAGCCCTGTGCTTCAAAGCCCATCTGACGGGCTGGGCATGGGGGCAGGCCCAGCCTGCCCTCTGCCTCCCTTGGCTGGTGGGGAAGCTTTCCCTTTCCCCAGCCCCGAGCAGGGCCTGGCGCTGAGTGGAGCTGGCTTCCCAGGGATGCTGGGGGCCTTGCCTCTTCCTTTGAGTCTAGGGCAGCCTCCACCTTCTCCATTACTCAGCCACAGCTTATTTGGTGTGCTGGCTGGCGGAGGAGGACAACCACCCCCTGAGCCCCTTCTACCCCCACCAGGGGGACCTGGCCCACCCTTAGCCCCTGGCGAGCCTGAAGGGCCTTCGCTTTTAGTGGCATCTTTGCTTTCACCATCACCCTCAGACCTTCTCCCCCCACCTTCTGCACCTCCTAGCAACCTTCTTGCCTCTTTTCTGCCCCTGTTGGCCCTGGGTCCCACAGCTGGGGATGGGGAGGGATCTGCAGAGGGAGCTGGGGGTCCAAGTGGAGAGCCATTTTCAGGTTTAGGAGACCTGCCCCCCCTCCTCTTCCCCCCACTTTCAGCCCCCCCTACCCTCATAGCTTTAAATTCTGCGCTGCTGGCTGCCAGCCTGGATCCCCCCTCGGGGACACCCCCCCAGGTGAGGATGGGGGGGTTGGGGTGGGACAGAAAAAAGGTGGAACCAGGAATATGGGAATTAGGAATCCTGTTCCACATTTCAGACCAGGCTTTTAGATTCATGCTTGACCTCTTCCTCAGGGCCTCTGGGGAGGGCTTATCTTGGCTGGGGGTAGGATGGCTCTAAGAACAGTCTGTATGTAATAAGCATGGCCTACCTCGCTTGAGCTTTAGTTGGATTGTTTGCGAAGGTATGCGAGCCATAAACCTTTTTACCCGTGTAAATGTTATAACTATTTCCATTCCTTAGCCCTGTGTCCTGAGTGCCCCCCAACCTGGACCACCTACCTCCAGTGTCACCACGGCAACTACTGACCCGGGGGCCTCCTCTCTGGGCAAGGCCCCCTCCAACTCAGGGAGACCTCCCCAACTCCTTAGCCCTCTGCTGAGTGCCAGCCTGCTGGGTGAGTCTGAAGGAGAATTCTGGTGTGAAAGATAGCAAAAATTGGGAGCAAAGGCTGAACTAGGAAGAAAGTCTGACCACTGGGTAAAGTCTAACGAGGGTCTAGTTGGTTTGTCTGGGGGAGACTTCTGACTGTAATTTCCCAACAGGTGACCTGTCCTCACTGACCAGCAGCCCTGGAACCCTCCCCAGCCTGTTGCAACCTCCTGGCCCTCTTCTCTCTGGCCAGTTGGGGCTGCAGCTCCTCCCTGGGGGGGGAGCTCCTCCACCTCTCTCAGAGGCTTCTAGTCCCTTAGCCTGCCTGCTACAGAGTCTCCAGGTGAGGGCATGCGTGGGTATTTGTTTGCGATATTGAAGGCTTTCTGTGTTACAGAATAGTGGGCCATATTTAAAATTAACAGATCTTATTTTTTTTTTTGCCAGCAGATTCCTCCAGAGCAGCCAGAAGCCCCTTGTCTGCCCTCTGAGAGCCCCACTTCAGCCCTTGAACCAGAGCCTGCCCGGCCTCCCCTCAGTGCCTTAGCCCCACCCCACAGTTCTCCCGACCCCCCAGTCCCTGAGCTGCTCACTGGGAGGGGGTCAGGGAAACGGGGCCGGAGGGGAGGAGGGGGACTTAGGGGCATTAATGGTGAGACCAGGCCAGGCCGGGGGCGAAAGCCTGGCAGCCGGCGAGAGCCTGGACGACTGGCCCTCAAGTGGGGGACACGTGGTGGCTTCAATGGGCAAATGGAACGGTCCCCAAGAACCCACCACTGGCAGCATAATGGGGAGCTGGCTGAAGGGAGTGCTGAGCCCAAGGATCCACCCCCTCCTGGACCCCATTCTGAGGACCTTAAGGTGAGTGCAGTGATTGAGATCTGGGCTCAGAGGCTCTGAAGGAGAGTTGGGATCTAGTGCCATTTCCTCACTTTTCATATGCACAGTCCGTCTTTTCTCAGGTGGCCCCGGGAATAGTCAGAAAGTCTCGTCGTGGCCGGAGAAGAAAATACAAGTGAGTGTAGGCTTAGCCCTATTTTATTGGTCTTTGTTTAATTCTTGTTGGGATTATATTAGCGTCTGCATTGTGGCTTGGTTTTCACTGTTTTGTTTTTGTGATGCTGGGTATCTTACCCAGGGCCTTGCACATGCTAGCCAAATGCTCTATTATTGAGCCATACCCCGAGCCCAAATAGTGGCTTGGTTTTCAAAAATGGAACTTATTCATTTGAATATGAGTAAAGATATTATGCCTTTACTATCCAAATGTAGAAAGCTTCCCACCCAGCCTTCTGAAATTCACCTGGTGCTTGGGGAGTGTTCCTGATCATCTGTGCCCCTTATTGCAGCCCTACCCGGAATAGCAATAGCTCCCGCCAGGACGTTACCTTGGAACCCAGCCCTACAACCCGAGTAAGTGTGTGTCTGGGTGGGATGAAGCAAGGGGAAGGGTAGGTTAGTGGGCGTGGACAAATAAGACTTCCTGGTATCTAGCTGATGGATCACATCCTTCCAATTTCTGCTGTCCTGTAGGCGGCTGTCCCTCTGCCTCCCCGGGCCCGCCCTGGACGTCCTGCCAAAAACAAGAGGAGGAAACTGGCCCCATAGCAGCCCTACCTGGAGCTGGATCTGACCCTGATTGGGGAGAGCTGAGTGCTGAGCCTTGGGAGCCCCTGCCAGCCACGTGCACCTGTGGACAGTGGGTGGGGGCACTACTCCCCACTCGGAGCACAAATGCAACCCCTTCCCCTACAATCCCATCCTGAGCCATTGCAGGGGGTAGGGAAGCTCACCCCCTCCCCCCAAAGCCATGTCACTGAAAAGGCCTGGGGGGTGGTATATGGCCCTCTCCCCATCAGGCGCTAAGGGGAACACCCCTTTCCCAGGTCTTTTATTTGTTTAAGTTATTTTTGCACAAATGACTTTTATATTTAATTCGACTTCATTGCCTCCCTTCTTAAAGCCAGCAGGCTCAGTTTACAAACCTGTGAGCTACTGTTGGCTGCTGCCCTCCTTCCCAGTGAAAGGTACAAAGCAATAAGCATCATGCATCTTCCCCTCACCCCTTCAATACCCCTCTGCCTCTGGCTCAGGTTGCTCAAAGCACAGATTCCCCTCTTACCCTTGTCCCCAGGTTTGAAACACATAGCCTCATTTTAAGGTGTAGCCTCCTGCTTTCCTCTGGGATATAAAGGGGGGTAAGGGGGCATAGAGAGCCTTTTGGGCCTCTCCTCCCATACACACTACACTGCCCCTTCTCCCCCATCAAAACGCTCAGAGACGTTGTGATGATGCGACTGGAGATTATGCAACGTGGTCCAACCGGAGCGGCCAGCATGACCAGCTGTCCAGGGGCTGCTTCCTGCCTTTTCTTTTGTAAAGACAAGACCCTTGGGAGTTTTAATTCTGTTTTGTACTTGCCCTGTGGGGCCTCCACTGCTTTTCTATGGGAGACACTCTTAATTTAACAGATGAGAATATTTTGAAACTCTGGCTCTGGCTCTGTACTCATTTTTTATTTAGTTCTTTAGTAAGAACAAGTTACAGCTGAAATCCATCTCTTGTAGTAGTGGCTTAGACTATTAGACGTTGTATGTCTGTGTCTCAGTGCTGCCTCTTCCCCGGGAAAGAGCAGAGGCCACAAAGAGTACAACAGCATTTAATGGTCAGGAAGTTGTACAGCCACAAAAACTGTTGGAGGAAAGGACCCAATCTTCCCCGATACCAGGCAAAGCAGTATTAGAAGACATGAGCTGGCAAATAACTGGGCCCATGTCCTCATCCCCTGGGCCTGAGGACGAGCACGTTTAATGTACCCCAGCTATCACCCTGTACTCATCAGGGGAGGGGTATGAACCCCACATGCAAGAACCCTTGCCTCCAGTGCCAAATGCGATGGTGTGAGTTACAATGAAGGGGAACCCTTATATAAACTGTTGACAGTTCAGAAAGGGAAGGGTTACCCCTGTTCTCCACCTCCCAAAGGTGCTCACTTTCCTAGCTTCTTCATCCGCTCATCGATGCTGGCAAAGTTCCCCTCAACTGTGGCCAGGTTTTCACACATGGTTGTCTTTACCTACAAAGGGGTAGAAAAGTTTTAATCTGTCAGGTCCAGCCTACCAGGAAAAGGACTGTCGACCCTTAGAGAAGAGGGGCCTGGAGGGGAGAGTCGGCGAAAACAGATATTTGTTGGCAGCAGTTTTCAAACTCTGGAATACCCTGGACCCAGCTCAGGGACTGTACAACTTGCAGTTCTCACCCTGACTAAAGAACTGTTCACCTATCGGGTTTTGTTGTTTATTGTGAACGCCTGCATGCTAGGCAGATGCTGTACTACTCCAGCCCATTTTTGTATCACTTTATTTTCAAGGTAGGGCCTTAATGATGGACTGGCCTTACTTCTGCTTCCCCTTGTCACAGATGACAGGTGTGCCCCACTATGCCCAGCCATTATGCTTCCCGGAAGCTGGGTAACATGCACATGCCACCCAATTTGCAGTTATTGGTTAAAATGGCATCTCTGGAGCTTTTTGCCCAGACTGGCCTGGAACCAGGATCCTCTGATCTCCACTTCCCAAGGAGCTATGATTATAGGCTTGAACCATCATGCTCAGCTATTTATATTTTATGTAATGATAGCCAAATACATTTCTGTTGAGATGAGGGTTTCAGTGGTTCAAACATTTTAGAAAACCACTGCAGAGGAAGAGAATATTATACCAAGTAGTTCGTATATTTGTTTGTCCCAGCACCAAGAATAGTGCCTTGCATAGAAACTGAGCACTTGCTACATTTAGGGCATTGCTGAAGGAATGAAGCATAGGGTCAGAAAGGAAGTGGGAGAACTGTGTTGGGCTCTGGAACTCCTGATTTCAAAATCAATATTCCTTCCATGACTATGTTCAGAAGCAGCTGGATGAGAACCCCAGGGAAGGTAAAGCCAGGCTGAGATAAGAGAGAGGTTTTATGAGGAAAATCATGTGCACCAATGCCCAATATTTATCCTAATCCTCATAAGAGGGAATTGTGGATGAAGAAAAGATAGAAAAATGGAAGCACTAAAGGTCCCATAACCATGGTGTTAAAAACAGTACAGGCATTCAAACTAAGCCCCTACGCAGTAGCCTTGAGCTGAAGAGTTCAGAGACAGTGCCCAGGCCCAGAATTCAAGCCCCATGACCCACAAAAAACAAAACAAAACAACACCTAAGGCCCTACGACAATATTGTGCTACACTCTCCTGTGAGATGGAGCTGGAGAACCTAGTTTGAATGTCCTGGAGAAAAGTGATAGCAAATCAAGAAGAGGTACACACCTGGGTCAAGAGGGCGGTATTATCCTTGAGAGAACTAGCAATCATCTGCTGAGTGGTATCCAAGTGTGTCAGAAGCTGACCAAACTGCATGGCTACAAAAGAAGAAAGGCATGGGTGAAACAAGACTCGAGGGGCAGGAAAGGAACAAAGGGGATCCAGATTTCTGCACTCAAACTTAGCCAAAAGGCCAAGAATTGAGAGGGGCCCACTTTTCAATGCTTGGCCTGACTGGCCTCACACCTTGCTCATGCAGCTGCTTGATGGTGACAAGTCTCTGCACCAGCTCAGGAAGGGTGGAGGCAATGGGGCTCCAGCGCTGGATGGTTTCATAGAGCTGGTGCACCTGGAAGAACATGACAAGGCCTGATGGGATGGCTGAGGAGGCCAGTCAAGTATGCACTGACTGCTACTTTATTGGGGAAAGGATCAAGTGGGAAGAGGGAAGTAATGCCTTTACTTTCTGAGCTGATAGAGCTCATGAGTTGTTAAGGCCTGAGGATCCGATATGGTCTCATGCTACTCAGAGGGAAAACCTGAAGAAGTAGAAAAGTGTTGACAATGGGGAAGGTGTCTTCCTGACCTTGCTTTGTGTATCTGCATCCTCCACAGAGGCTTTATGCTTGGCAATCTCATTCACCTTTCCCAGGACACTCTGAAAACGCATTTAAAGGTTGATTGGCCATCCAGGGTTTTCAATGTTTTAAGAAACCCAGAATCCAATTCTCATGCCACTTTAATACCTGTAGCCGCGCTTCTACTTGGTCCAAAACTGCAAGGTCCAGAGCGCTCACCTTTGCCTGCAACAGCTCTACAGTTTCCTGAGTGTATGAATTGGGACACATGTAACCAAACAGAAAAGACCAGATTAGGAAAAGGCCCTTCATATTTCACTAATTAATGTATAGTTTCCTTCCACACTCACCATAAGACAGGCTCCCTGTAGACCTGCAGAAAGGGGATTCTGGTAGGAACAGGAGGGAGGGAATTAGTAGTCTTTACAGCTCCAGAGGAATGCCATCTTCTCTCTTCTTTATACTAGCTAGTAACCCACTGAATGATCCTAGAAACTGACCCCTGTCCTGACTCCTCCCAAGCCTTGGTAGAATTTTGTAAGGCTTAGGTTTTAGGGCTTAGGATATAAGACTCAGACTTACAATAGGAAAGCACCTGACCTGAGCATCCTGATCACAGCGTACAGTTGCTTCTAGCTCTGTCAGGCGCTTCTCAAGTTCTGCAACCTAGGGTGAGAAAGGAGGTGAGATTTGCCACATACCTTTGTTGTTACAAAGCAAGGAATAAGATGCTGCTTTTTGCCATTCAATATCTCTGCCACAGGAACTCCTTCCTCTGGAACATATCCCTAGTCACAATCTTAAAATCCTGACAGTAGATGGCAAGGAAAACATGGAGAATGAAACACTAAGAAGAACCTAAAAGTACCCTCTTCCCAGGTCTGACCATCCAGACTAAGGCAGCAGAATCATGAGGTCTTTCCCAAACTCAACCAACACAATGTAAGTACTTCATACGTACTTTGGCAGCTTGAGAGAACTTGTCCTGCTCAGGCCGAGAATGTAGTTCATAAGTAACAAGGCTGCTATCTGAGGGTGTCCCACTTGCAGTCTTTCCCCCTGAAATCCCTTTGCTGTTCTTGGTTGCTTCCAGCTGGAGTAGTAGGCGCCTGGGTTAGGAGAACAAATAATTCTATCATGACCTAAGGGATGAGGGCCAGCCATTCCCTCTTTTGTCCCACAGTCAGCATCAGAGAAAAGCTAGGCCACCTTTCCCCTCAGTATTACTGGCAGTAACAGGCTAAGTCCCTCCATAGCTCCAGGGGCAATGATTTTTCAATAAGCAGGCACCTACTTAGCAAGCGCTCCGTTGGGGTCAGTGAGGTTGATCGCAGCATCTGGTCCCAGCAGCTTTTCCAGGTGGGAAGCAACGAGCTGTTGCTTCAGGGCTGTCAGCTGCTTAGCCAGCACCACAGGGGTCAGCTTCTCCTCAGTGGCAGACTCCTTCACTGTTGTCTTGTATAAATAGGTGAACAATGAGGGTGACAAAAATGAATCAGGAAAAACAGAAAAGAATATCTTTAAAGGACAGTTGTGGCTAGAAGTTACTGGAATCGCTTTTAGACTCACCATCTAATAGCCCAGAATATAAAAGAGTATGTATTCCCAAACTCTGGAAACCTCAATGCCTTTATTCACCAGCTTAAGGAATCATTCTCTTCCTGCTGGCAGCAAATCTGCTACACAAGCCACAGCAGAGTGTATGTACAGTTACCTTGATTTTCTCAACTTCAGTTGTCAGCTCTTGGACCTCATGGAGCAGTCGCTGGTACTTTTGCTGAGGTGTCTCCTTCACTCCCAGACCTTCTCCAAGCTAGAGAGAAAGAATACAAAAGGTGATGTAACATTTCCCATTACAGGTAATCTCAAGATTTTTTTTCTTCAACCTGAGGTTTATGTCTTAACACCCTAGTACAGAGAAAATAGAGATGGACAGAGGCATGAAAACTCTCCAGAACAAACAGCAGAAGGCAGAATGTCGTCAACTGTGTCCTGCTGGGCTCTGCAGGAAACTAAATAAGAGAAACTGAGAATGTGACTACATCTCTTGCTCTTCCAGCCATATGCCTACTGGACAGCATCAATCACCATCCCTTGCCCATCAAAGGACAAAAAACAAACCATCTCATAATCTCCAGATTCATATCCTGTCCTCTTGATTTTTCCAATGCGATCTGAGAAATCTGCCAAGACAAGAAGATGAGACTGAGGGTCTGATCTAGGTCATAGCAGACATAGACTCAAGTAACTATGAGGGTTTTCTACCAGAATTGCCACAAGGGACCCCCTCCCCAGAGCAAAAGTCACTAAGACAGTAAGTCAATTTTCATGTTTGTACTTCATAATCTCCCTATCCAACTTCCAGCTCAGTCTTACCAAGACCCTTTGTCCCCACTCTCTTGTCCTTGAACTTGTCATAGGCAGCGTTGGGATTGACAATAATGTGCTCCACACTTGTGCTTGTCAGCTCCTCCTGCAGGAATAAGCAGTTCAGATCAATGGCAGACTCACTCCTACCCCTAGCATTTCCTCTATTCCACAAATCCCCTAAAACTCCTAGAAAACTAGGCTCGCCTTTTCTAAGAATAAAGAAGATCAGCTTCATTCCAAGCTGTCAACCATGGCTCAACCTAGGAAACAGAAACTTCCTGGTAAATTTGGAGCTTCAGTTGTATAAATATTAACACCCCAATTCAGCTGGGAACAGTGGCAGCATAACCTCCCTCCCCACCCACTCTGTACATAAGCCTCCCTTCTCCCTCCCAGTTATTTGGCACACATCATGCAGTCAGGGCAAGACATCAATCTGACCTCGCAACCTCCCCCTCCCAAAAGAACATCTCCTTGCCAGCTGGGGCAAATCCATTTGACCTCCTATCCTTGCTGGAGGACAGAAGGAAGGCAGATAGGCCAATAACTCTCTAAATGTGACCAGCAGAACTTAAACCTGCGTAAGGTAAGATACTAGCTCTTAGATATAAAAGAAGGGCTGGCAGGGGCCTGACTAGAAGCCTAATCTTTAGGCTGCAATGGGGTCAGCCAGTTCAAGGCATAAGGAAAAAAGGCATGGGCTGACTGGATCGTCTTTCTAAGGGATATCTGTAATAAACATAAACCATAGCTGCTTGTCAGGAGAACTTTGGCAGAAGCCAAACATAAGTCTTGAAATAGAGCACCTCTTCCAGCAAAACATGGAATGGGCTCTTATTCCCTGAACTTTCAGCTGAACCAAAGTACTGTGTCATAGTAGGGGACACAGCAGAGAGTAAAAGAGAAGGCTCCCTAGAAACTGAAGTAGAGGCTCTCTCTTTACTAGACACTGACTTGTTCTTCAGATTCCAATACTTGTATCACCATATCCCTCCTCCAACTGTCAGAACCCCTGAGAGCTCCCACTAGGGTACTAGAGGAAAGTAGGAGGGCCAAGAGTGCTGTTCTGTTGAGGGTAACATCTTCCACAGAAGGCAAGGTGAGTCTACTCTCTATTCAGGAAAATGGTTCTCAACTCTGGCTGCACAATAGAATCACTTAGAAAAAAAATTTTTTTTGAAAGAAGATCTGAGTCCACCTTTTAGGTGTTGACTTAATTGTTCTAGGCTGAGAACAGCTACCAGGAAATCCTAATCTACACCAGGAAGAACCTCTGGTAAGCAGGGAGGGCAAACAGAAGAACATGGAGAAGCTCTGTCCTTCTCCTGTGCTCTATCAGTCAGAGAAGGAATCAAGTGTGGGTGGCAGCCTTAAAGATAAGCAGGGAGAGGGGAAGGAGAAAGTTTCAACTTGGTTCTCCAAGGAGGACTTCAAGGAATTGCTAAGCAAAGAGCAGGAGTTGTACAGCAAGGACAAATAAAAGGGCTCAATGTTCTATATGTAAGTCCTAGGGGAAGAGACATTTGCACCCCACATCTCTTTAACCTCCCAAGTGCTATGGACAGAGCATCAACTGGTTAAATAACTGCAAGGTCTCTAGTCTCTACAAACTGAAAGGGACTCAGGCTCAAGAGAGACAACTACCTTCTCTTTAAGTTGACCTGGTATATTGTATATATATATTTATTTGTGCATTTGAAAATGGGAAGGTAAGGGAAAAACAAGATGAGTAGGAGGGGGTGGAGGGAGGAAAATTAAGAGAAAAACATTAGAAGGGGTACCAATGTTCAAGAAGTAATGTACCCACTCCCTGATGAATGTAACTGTAACCTCTCTGTACATCATCCCAACAATAAAATAACTTTAAAAAAAAAAAAAAGAATATGATACTTCTCCCTATGAAAGAAAGCTCCATCCCAAGGCAACAGGGTAGAAACCCTTTCCATTGCCAGTCCCAATCCTCTAATACCAACACTTCATAGGTAGAAGTAGGAAGATCAGGAGTTTGAGTTCAATCTGAGCTAAAGAATGAGACTTTGTCTAAAAAATAATAATTAAATAGAATTAGCTTTGTATCCATGATTCATACCTATGAACCTACCTACTTAGGGGGCTGAGATCAAAAGATCATGGTTTAAGATCAACCCAAGCAAACCTGTGAGATCCTTTCTCAACCAATAGCTAGCTGAGTGTAATGATATGCACCTGTCACCCCAGTTATGTGGGAGTCTGAGATTGGGAGGATCAAAGTTCCAGGCCAGCCTTGAGAGGAAGGAGGGAAATAGGAGTCTTCATCTCAGTGAAAGAAGCTGCATGTGATGGTACACATCTATCATTCCAGCTATAATGGAAAGTAGATGGTCCAGGCCCTTACCAGGGCAAAAGTCAAGACTTTATCTCAAAATAACCAGTGCAAAAGACGGAAGTTCTGGAAGCATGGCTCAGTGTCAGAGCACCTGCAGAGCTTGTGTAAGGCCCTGAGTTCAAACCCTAGTACTGCCTTCTCCCCAAAAGTCCTATTTATATTACATATATATATTTATTTAGTAGTACTTGAGATTGAACTTGGGGTACTTGCTAGGTAAGGGTCCTATCATTTGAGCCAAGTTCCAGTCTAGAAATCCTTTTTTTTTTGGAGGGGGGAGTAGAATCAGTCGTGGTCCCTGAGCTCTTTTGCTCAAGGCTAGTGCTCTACCCTGTTGAGCTAAAGTACTACTTCCTAGAAATCCTTTTAAAAAATCCTCTTAGGCCGGGAGTTTAGCCTAGTGGTTAAAGTGCTTGCCTAGCATGCATGAAGACCCGGGTTCAATTCCTTGGTACCACATATATAGAAAAAAGCCAGAAGTGGTGCTGAGGCTCAAGTGGTAGAGCTCTAGCCTTGAGAAAGTCCAAGGACAGTGCTCAGGCCCTGAGCTCAAGCCCAGGACTGGCAAAAACAAATAAATAAATAAATAAAATAAAATAAAATAAAAAATCCTCTTAAAGGCAGATGGTGGCTCATGCCTGACTAGGTAGTAATCCTAGCTACTCAGAAGGCTGAGATCTGAGGGTCATGGTCCTCAGACCAGGACTCAAGAAAATTCTTGAAACTTTTATCTCCAATTAACCAACAAAAAAGCCAGAAACAGAGCTGTGGCTCAAGTGGTAGAGCACTAGCCTTAAACACAAAAGCTCAAAGACAGTGCCCATGCCCTGAACTCAGATTCCATAACTAGCACAAGAAAAAAAAAAATCCCCTTAAAAAGAAATAGACCAGGTGTTCATGCCTATAATCCTAGCTGCTCAGAAGGCTGAGATTGAGGATCACAGTTCAAAGACAGCCTGGGCAGGAAAGTCCATTAGACTCTTCTCTCCAATTAATCACCAGACAAAGTGGAGCTGTGGCTCAAAGTGGTAGGCAGAGCTCTAGTCTTGAGCAAAAAAGCTCAGGGACAGTGTTCAGGGACAGGCTCTGAGTTCAATCCCCATGACTACTACCACCACTACCACCACCACCAACAACAACATCAACAACAAAAAAAGGAGAAATGGAGGGCTAAGTGTGGCTTTGTTAAGCCAGAATAAAGTGTAAGGCCTTGAGTTCAACTCCAATATTGGAAGGAAAAAACAATTGAGGCTGAAGTAGTTCAAGCAGTAGAATGTCTACTCAGTTAAGTATAAGGCCCTGAGTTAAACCTCAGTATCACTGGAAGGAAAAAAGGAAGGGAAGAAAGGAGGGAGGGAGGGAGGGGAATGGAAGAAGGAAGGAAGGAAGAAGGGAAGAAAAAGGAAGGGAGGGAGGGAGGGAGGGAGGAAGGGAAGGAGGAAGGAAGGAAGGAACAAACGAACAAAGAAACAACAGGTATTAGGGATTTTGTTCAGTAGTAGAACACTAGCTTAGCATGCTCAAATCCCTGTTTGACCTCTAGAACCACCCTCCCCCAAACAAAAAAAATCGTAATTCTGAGTGGGAGCTATGCAGATGAGAATCTACTTTCTTATGTTCCTAAATAGAAAAAGAGGGAATAAAAAATGGGTCAACACACAAAAGGTAAGGCTGATTCTGAGCAGTCAGGAATGGACAGTATTTTCACACCACTGTTTCTGCTGTAGGAGCATGACCTGGCTGCCAATGGTAGCATTCCCTTGAGCCTTCCTGAGGCAGTGGCCCTGGGAACTCAGTTGAGCAGTACATGTTGGTCCTCCAGCAGCATCTACTCCAACAATGTCTCCAAAATCTGGGGCATGGGCTCAGAAAAGTAACATTATAGTGATGTGTGAGACAGAAAAAGGTTGTCAGCAGGGTGTGGGACTAGGAGAATGAAAGATTTATTAGAGACAGAAGGACGTGGGGGAGGGGGCAACGAGAGGTAGGGACAGAGAAACAATTGCCCATAACAGTACACCCCATTACAAAGCAGATGAAAGGTCAGGCTTCTTACCAGCTCCTTGTGGTTTCCCCAGAGGTGAGAGAGTCAAGAGTTAAAAGGAAAGGGAGTGGGGAAATGGGATGAGGGAGGAGAAAAAAAAAAGACAAAATTGTTATTAGCATATTATCACATGCACTACATGACAGTCTTCAAACACACTGCACCACAGGGTCCCAGGGAAGACTAATGAAATTTAGGGGGTCAAGAAATTTTAGTGGGGGCCATCAGATGCTCCAAGAGAAAGACTGAGACCCTTTCCTTTCTGGTGGTGAGGATGTCGTGAAGCTTTGCCATTAACAAAAGCAATTTAAGATCACCTAAGAACTAGGAGTTAGATGTTACAAGCTGGTGGCATGGAAACAGGAAAGTGCACGGAGAGAAAGCTAGGTGGGAGGGAAGCTGTAGAAATGGCAGAATATGAAGCAGAGGATATGGAGATTCTGAGAACCTGTAGCTGATTGAGGATTCACTAGTCATTGTCTAAATCTTCCTATTTTTAGGTCTGTCTAATGAAAAACTGGATACTTAGATGGCAAAATTAAGTCACTCTGAAGATCCTATAGTGGTCTCTTTAGGGTAGGCTAAATAAAACATGTCAGCTACTAGTAGTGAGTTCAGATAAAGTGCCAAATTTCAGCCTTACTTTTTATTTCCTGCTACTAGAAGAGAGGGAGGAAAAATCTTGGTCTCTTAAGTACCCGCCCAGAGTGGTTGGTCTCACCCTGGAGCTGTGAGTGATAGAGAAAGATTCTACAATACGCTAGCACAAAGTGCTCAGAGCACCCCAAGACCCATAGGTACCAACCTATGTGCAAAATATTTCTTCAGTCCCCCAAGATCCACACAAGCTGGGGGGACAGACATGGGAACAATATTTCAAAGAGGCTTTATTTTAGTCCATGTCGTAGTTAACACTCTTATATTCAGGCAAGATTAGACTGCCTTTCCAGAAACTCTGCCAATAGGTAGATGGAAGGGTCAAGGACTCAGGATGATTAGATGTATATGGTAACCCATGCTTCCTTCTTTTAAGATTTCAGCTAGATAGTCCTAACCATCAATTTTCCATTTCCTGGCCAATTTCAGGCTCCAGCCCAGCTAGGGCTTTGCTTTTAGCCCAGAGTAAGGTGGTTCTCCAGGTCCTGTGGTCTAGCCTAGGATGTCTCTTGTACAATGGGCATAAGTACTCACAGGTGCACACATACAAACACACAAAAGAAGCACAGGGACCTTTCTTTGACTGGCCTCACTAAGACAAAACTAGCATGGGAGAAATTCAACAGTGGGACAATAGGCATGAACTCAAGTTCAAACCAGTAGGAATGGGCAAAATGGAAAGGTTAAAAAAATCAAAGAAAAAAGAAAGTATATTAGTTTGCAAATAGTAATATACCACTTCCAGGTGTGTCCTCTGAGTAGACTGGAAAAGGATGATGAGATTTAGAGAACTAATAGTCATCATGGAGGTATATCACAGCCCCTGTCTGGAAGATTCCAAGTATACCAATCCCGAGTACCAAGTCTATAGGACACCTGACTCCCAGTCCCTCACTAATGTGCTCCAAGACTCCCCAGGGCTATTTGACTAAGTAGTTGTGCCTCAGCGGTCAAGACCTGAGGTTCTGAATCAGACAGGAAAGGTGACCACTGTACTCTTGGAGCCTGTTCAGGCTCCACACCAACACTGCAGCCAAGGGATTTCAGAACCATGATGACAAGGAAGATGGAGAGAGCTGTAAAATAAAACTGTCCAAGATGGGTCAACATAATGTTGAGCATTTAGTTCTAAAGGAGGAGTGCAGAAACAGACTAATAAAAGCACAAATAACACACTTATTTTAAAACCGAATAGAGAACAGCTCCTTACCTTCCTCCCCTTTACTTTTCTCTAAAGGCTGAGCTTGGGAATACTAAAATGAGTTTGTTCCCAAGGATCACATAAAACTAAAAAGAGGACCTGTTTTCTACCTCTTTGTTCTCTGTCTAAAACAGTTCGAATCCATTCCACAAAAATCTCTTTAGTTGTAGTAGCCTTTCCCAGTCTAGCCTCTAAATGCCTCATGTTTAAGAGCATTCCTAGCCTCCACGTTTCTGGTCCCTCCTCCATTGGACAGTTTTACTCTGCAGACCTTACAAGGGGAAGAAACGGTGATTTGTGAGTCATAGCAGTGTTTCTAAATCTCGATTAATGATCTTTAAACATAAGGCCAGCAGTCCCTTCAGTGACCCAGCTAGGGACTCATTGGAATTTAAAACGATTAGCTACAACATTTGCACAGTGGCTGAGCATTGCATGCGAAATGGCAGATGAACAAAAACATGCAGAGAAGAAGCATTGAATGGTCTTACTTGTGCAAACTAGTGTCCAGGCAAGGTGGTGAGGAGGGAGGATGGGGGGAAGCATTAGGAAAAACTCGTGTAAGTTCAAGAGTGCCAACAGTCAATGAACACAATCAAGCATACACTATGGCATCTAAATTGTAAGAAAGAGAACACAGTTTCTCATCTCAGGATGGGACTGTTTAATTAGCTTTGTCAGGGGCCCGTCAAATTGTGGCTAAGGAAATTTCCCCCCTTTACACAGCATTGGGAATGGTTATGCCATACAGGAAGACTAAGTCCTGTTTCTTCTTCTTTTGCTGAAGCAGCTCAAAAGCCATGAGCAGAATGCCTCACTGACCCGAGGGAAGCTGTGGATCCAGTAGAGGGCATTCCATTTGGAAATAAGCTTTCTTAACGAGCCATGTTAAAAAAATTCTCCAAAAAGACTATTTCTCTAATCAATATGGGGAAGTCTGAAATGCAGAGACTTCCTAGATTGAGGAGAAAGGGGCTGCTAGCCTGTTTATCTGACCCAATCCTGTTTTAAAAGTTTTCTTCTTGATGTATTTATTACTTATTCATCTGCTCTGGGTATTTTTTGGCAGCATTGGGGTTTGAGCTTGGAGGCCTTGTGCTTGCTAAGCTGGCACTATACAACTTGAGTCACACCTCCAGCCCTTTTTGCTTTCAGGTTGGGTTTCATTTTTGCTTGGACCAGCCTCATATCATAATCCTCCTTTTTCTTCCTGCATAGCTAGGATCCCAGACATACATTATTCTGCCCAGTTCCTCCATTATGATGAAGTATAGCTAACTTTGTACCCAAGCTATTTTTTTTTTTCTTTTTCTTTTTTTGTGGGTCATGGGGCTTGTACTCAGCCTGGGTGCTGTCCCTGAGTTCTTCAGCTCAAGGCTATGATATCCCTACCCTTGAGCCAAGTCCCACTTCTCATTTTCTAGGGGTTAACTGGAGATAAGAGTCTCAGGTTCTTTTGTGCCCGGGCTGGCTTTGAACCTTGATCCTCAGATCTCAGCCTCCTGAGTAGCTAGGATTACAGGTATGAGCCACTGCGCGCCCAAGCTAGTCTTAAACCATGAATCCTAATCCATACCTCTCAAGTAACTAGGATTACAGGTGTGCAATTACCACACCCAACCCCTAACAACTGTTTAAAAGGATAGGAGGAAAATTAGGATCATCTATAGTAAAATTAAATCATTCACAGAATACTTTTCCTGTCCTATCCTTCTCACTATGGTAATCATTAGACTATTATGTTTAAAGAGACACTAAAGTGTATTACTTTCTTTAGTATCAATTTTTTTGTTCTTTTACACAGTGGAAAATCAAAGGAAGGAGGTTAATAGGCCCTACTTGACATTTCTTTAAATTAAAAATCTAGAGATCTTCCAGAAGTCATAGAAGAATAATTCACTATACAGCCTGGGATTTTTTTTCTATTATGTTCATCTCCTATTCTTATTTAACAAAAACAAATAAAATTAAAGTTGAAACTATTCTGGAGACTAAGGTAGAGAAAGTGGTTGCCAAGCTTTAACATGAGGCTAAAAACGTCATGGTTCAGCTACAAGAATGGTAACATACACTGTCACCAATGACAGGACTTGGGCAGCAGGCAAGGAGACAAGTTCCTGGAGACAACCCAGGCCTCTTGGACATGGTGTGTCTGTGTTGGATAAGCATACAACTCATTGCTCCTCAAGCTGCATAGTTACGTCAGTATTAAGAACAGCAGCAGAAGCAATAATCAGCTGACTTCCTGAAAGCTACCCTCCTAAGGCCCAGAGGGACAGAGACATTAGCTGATTTCAGGAAACATCTCAGCCCTCAGGATTTCTGAGGCAGCTGAAAGTCTTCCAACCCCATCCATTGCTCTCTATGGCAGCTAGCTGAACCTCAGTGATAGGGCCTACTCCCTCTGCAAATACCATACAGTTTTATGTATTTTTATACTGGCAACCTGAGCAAAATACAGCAAGGAACATATCCTCAGGGTGGCCTCTCTCCATCAGTCACCCTACTTGTTGCTACTAAAAAGGGTAGCTCAGGATCAGTGGGAGAAAACAGCCAATGAAAGCTATGCATTCAGATTCTTCAGAGTCTATAATACACAACTTTTTATTCAAAACTAGTTCACTACTTTAATATTAGTAGCACTCAAATGAGAGGTATCTCACTACTTACTTATTCTTTGGTGTGGAAAGGTGACTGGTGTGATACTATCCATTTGTAATAGTGATGGAATTTTATTATCTCCCGCATGAAGGGTTGTTATTTTATAAGTAGAGGCCGAGGTGTGAGATGACCAGTCTCTCAACTGTGGTAATACAGGGAACTCCTCACCTTACATACTCCTACCTCATGAGAACAGAGGCAGCTAAGATAACTCTTGGAGTGATAGGTGAGTACTCAGGTCCTTGGGCAATGACAGCACCTGCATTATCTCCAGATATTCAAGCTTGGAGGACAGACTAACATGCCAGCAATACAGAAGCCACAAGGAACACACCACTGAGAGAAGGCACAGGGAAAGTGTTCCCCACAATATAAGAAGTACTTCTGCATGAAAGAATCAAATAAGGAATAAGTGAGTACACCAAGCCACACATTATAAAGCCAGCAGCCAACATTTCTTAGAACTAATCAGCCTCACAGACATGGCCACAGGACTTACAGACACACTTACAGGGCCTGCATACTGAGAATGTTACCATAACTTTTGGTCAGACTTTCCCTGTGATCTCACATCATTAAAGTTACCCCAGGGGCCGGGAGTGTGGCGTAGTGGTAGAGTGCTTGCCTAACATGCATGAGACCCTGGGTTTGATTCCTTGGTACCACATACACAGAAAAAGCTGAAAGTGGTGGTGTGGCTCAAGTGGTAGAGCACTCAGCCTTGAGAAAGCCCAAGGACAGAGCCTAGGCTCTGAGAGCCTATGCTCTGAGTTCAAGCCCCAGGATTGGCAAAAACAAACAAAAAACATATTCCATAAGAGACACTAATAGACATTTGACTATACTGGCACTTTCATACAGTTGTTACAATATCATTTCTCATTTTTTCCTCTCTTTTCTTACATATATATATGTGTATGTGTATACATATATATGTATATATACATACACATACATATAATAAATATATCCTCTCTTTTCTCTGCTTCCTAAATGTTATCTTAATCCTCTCATTCCTCTAGGACTCCTTGAGAACAAGAACATCTCTCCTTTTGTACTAGACAAAAATTGAGGGCAGAATTAACCTACTCACAATAGCTAATTGTCCTCATGGTTAATATATCCATAGGGTAAAGGCATGGCTCAAGTGGTGAAGTGACTGCATAGGAAGCATTAGGCCCTGAGTTCAAATCTCAGTATTGAAAAATAACAAAGCCTCAGGCTGGGTGTTTGGTTCAAATGGCAGAGCCCCTGTCTAATAAGCACAAGGTTCTAAGTTCAAACCCAACCCCAATACTGCAAAAAGAAAAAGTCCACTGCAAATTCCTTCCTTCTCAGAATTCCTGGATTTGAAAATGTTAACATGACCTCTCTTGTGCTAATACAAAAGCTTCAGATTTGGTTTAATTTGACTAGGTCCCTTATCTTTCTAAAGTTTCCAAGTCATTTTCTTACTTCTTGCCTAACAGATACTAGACAGTCACATGACAGAGTATCTCTTTCTATATTTTCAAATTTAGTTTTTGGTAGGATTCTAATGAACATGTCTTAAGCGAAATACTTCATAAAAGGCCTATTTTTTTTTTTAGCAATGTATTAGTGTTGTTCAGGTTTTATGACTCAATACCATGGATTAGAATCTAGGGGCTGAAGACACTATTCCCATATAGAATTATTTTGAGCTGTTTCATTTTACTTAAAAGGTCCATGAATCAGGGCTTTGCAAACAAGTCTTGTTGTAATCCCTCTGACCTGACTCTTTCCTGGCACTGCTCACAGGTGGCTACAAGCTCAGCAGGGGCTTTATATGCTCTGCAACCTATATACCACCCAGGTTGAGGCTGGCCTACCCACTTATTGCTGTGGCTCTCTGGAATAGGGAACCATCTATCAGGGGGAGGGAGGTCAGAGTCCAGAGGCATCCTGAGGCAGCACATAGTCTTACCGCATCAAACTCAGCTTGATCATCCTCAGGTAGGTCGCTGGTTTCATAAACATCTGGCTCGTTCCTGGCCTGCAGGTAGAATCAGTGAGCACCCAACCTTACTACCTAGCATGCACCAACACCCCTTGCCCCGCTCTGGTTGCAGAAGCTAACAGAAAAACCAGGACTCTGATCCCTCTTCTCCACCAGCCTTGAGAACAGAGGGTCAGTTTCCATGGGGTGGAGATGACAGCAGGTATAAACTGAGATCGGATGGTAAAGGGTGAATGTGAAAACAAAAACGTTACCCTAAATCTGGAAGGGGTACGATTTGGTAATAATTTTGTCAGAAGGAGGTGAAGGTCCTCAAATTATGCCCTGTCACTACTTCCCTGGTTCAAGGGTCGAGAGTGACTCAGGACCTTAATTCCCAAGGTCCTGGACCCCAACCTCCACCTGAGAATGCAGCCAAGCAGCACAAAAGGAGTCCACAGCCACTTGTGCAAGGGGCTGTGGGGAGAAGGGCAGACACGGGCTCCCCTGAAGGACACAGTTCCCCATCTGGCACCACCAGGGTTCTGCAACAGTAACCTCTTGCTTGGCAGGATGAAGGCCATCACCAAGTGGCCTGGTATGTCTAGGGCGGGGATGGGAAGCCCCGGTGGGGAGAGGTGGGACGGCAGGGGCGATGTTGTCACGGGTGGCAGAAACATTCGGGCACAAGTGGTAAACACTCCGAGACCACTGATTTCTAGGCCAGGAAACCGGCGACTGCCGGAAAAGGGGCCCGGTGCGCGGTCGCGCGGCCCGGCCCGACCCCGGCGGGTCAGAGGAGTCCGGAGGGGGCAGCCGCCGGTTGGAGAAGGAGCGGCGGGAACCCGTGGGGCGGAGGAGGGGCTGCAGGCAGGGCAGGTCGTGGGTTGGTTTCTGTTGGGGGTCCTTGGGAGGTCGGGGGCGCGGCCCTGGGGAGCCAGGGCCGGCCCTGTACTCACAATGCCGGGAAGGTCAGCGTATTTAGGGTCCGCCATGGCGGCGGCGAGGCGGGGCTGGGGGACCGGAGCCTCGGTGGAGCCGGGGCTGGTGGAATCGGGTAGGGGAGAGGCTGGGATCGGGTCCCCAGCTAAGGCGGCGGCAAAGGGAGCGGCGGAGGAGCAGGAAGTCTCGCGACAGGAGTTGCACAGCAGAGGGGAGAAAGCAAATCTCGCGAGAATCACTCGCTACCACACCCCTGGAGAAGCTAGGATTGGTGAGAGTTAGGCCTGGCGATGAGGTAATGGCGAGGAAACGCAGCCTGGGATTGTGGGAATTGTAGTCCTGGTCCCCTGACGCTTGGGCGGGGAATAACGCACTTTAGGGAGCTATTTTACACAACGTATTTTTTTTCTCCCCCCTCCCCATCAAGCTTGTGAAAGAACTTTCGTATTTCCTATTTTGGACTTCCAGGAGTTGATTAGATAAAACTGCACTGCTAGTTATGTTGTGACACAGTCAGAGCTTCAGAAACAGTAACAGTAGGATTTAGTAAACATTTCGTATATGTTTGGAATGGAAAGGTGAAACTGTCTTGTCAAGGCAGGAGTGTCATAAATTACTGGGCACCTACTTAAATTCAGATTTCAAGCGAACTAACAACAGTGTTGTTTTTTGGGCTTTAATGTTTGACTTTATTTATTTATTTTTGCTTTGTTGTGGTTTGCTCTGTATAAGCAGTATCACACATGGCACATACTAACACATAAAAGATTTCTTCCTTATCTGAAATCCAAACTTACCTGGGTATACTATTTTAGTATTTTTGTTTGTTTTCAAAGCAGAAAATACTATCTTAAGTTCTTAAAAGGAAAAGTAGCATTTCTGCACTCTTCATCAGTTTACTAATAGCTCCCACACTTGAATTTCATGGATCAATAAAACTGAAATAACAGGCCATTTTAAGGGACAGAGTATAGTTACCAATTTATTTTACCAAGTAAGTACATTACAAATAGTAAATCTACTATATACTATTACCATCATACTTGGCAGAAAAGTTTTAAAAAGGCCAGGAGTTTGGCCTAGTGGTAGAGTGCTTGCCTAGCATGCACAGGTTCAATTCCTTGGTACCACATACATAGCAAAAAGCCGGAAGTGGTGCTGAGGCTCAAGTGGTAGAGTGCTAGCCTTGAGAAAGTCCAAGGACAGTGCTCAGGCCCTGAGCCCAAGCCCAGGACTGGCAAAAAAAAAAAATAAAAGAAAAAAATAAAAGAAAGTTTACTAATAATAAACCCAGCTTTATGGAAAAACTACATTGTTTAAGGGTAGGGAAACACCCACTGACCCTTTGTCTCTGAAGGGGGGGGTCTGCATGGTTTAACATCTTCAAACTCCTTCTCTAAGGAAGCCACCTTGGAGCCTCTAGGAGCTGAATGCTGGAATATTTCCTGAGCGTGCAATAGGCTGCAACCCTTACAAATAGTGCTAAACCAAGTGACTGTGAATTTCTGAGTTTGGAACTTATTATTGTTCTCTTGGCTTTTCCCCAAACCTCCGCCTCATTCTCCATCATTTTACTGCATCTAGTTTTTTCTACTGGACTCTTTCCTTAAGTTCCATGAAAATTCAATGTGTGTTAGAGGGGTAGGCAGGCAAGTCTGCTCAGATGAATTCTGACTGGTTAGATCTTATCTGACCAGATCATCATCTTTTTTCCCTTGTCCTTGTCTAAGTGACTTCAAACACTTAATAGACAATTTCTGTTCTGGGCAGAACCTGGATCCCCTCCTCCCTTCTCCTATCAACTGCCCTTCCCCTTGGCCTAAAGCATCAATTCCCGCAGTTCAACCTCTCTGTTGGCCAACAGAGAACTGTGATGTGGAAAAAAATCAATTTGGCCAGCTTTTTGGTGGTTCTGTCCAGGGGCTGCAGTAGAAGTCTGACTCAAGGGGAGGAAGGACAATTCCTTTTCTTGGGCTTGGCTTGTTTATTTTATTTTTGCCAGGGAAGTGGGAGAAGCAGAGAAGAATGACATGAGAAAGTGAAGTGTTGGGACCCCATCCAAGGATAACTGAGACAGGAAACATCCTCATTTCAATGGCGAAGCCTGCCTGAGACTCTAATGCAGGTGGTTTGTCCTAGAGGCCTATCAAAAAGTCTCTGGCTATACCCACCTCTATTATCTTCCTTCCCTTGATGCTTTTGAACTCCTTTTCTCTTGCAAAAGTTACCCCTGCCAGCTTCCATTTTAGCCCCAGCCTCCAATGAGGCCAAAATGAGAATCCGATCTGCTGTTCAGTGTTGACTAATGTCTAGAATGGACTGGAGGCCTGGTTTGTAAGGACTGAGAGGCACCTTTGGAGGTACAAGGCGAAGGAAGTACAGAGAACCTCTGACTCTCCTTCCTGACAATGGAACCTGGTCACTATTTCCACAGGGATACAGGCAGCTGCCCTTGAAGGCAGGTTGGGCTTCTGAGAGTGTGGGGTGGGGTGGTGGTGGAGGGGGAAGGAGAAGTGTGCTCCCAATTTGGAGAGAAGATTGTGATGGGGGTGGGAGGATGTGGGATGTCCTGGAATAAGTGCCGGGAATGGAAGCCCTGGTGACCCCTCTACCCCTGGCGGGCGACAGACCCCTCATCCCCGTGTTCCAGGGGAGGTGGAGTGTGCGATGAGGTGGTGGGGGATGCTGTGAACGCGATGCGTGATGAAAGGGTGAGAGCAAGGTTATCTCGGAGCATTCGGGGTGGGAGAAGAAGCGGGGAGGTGGGCCTGCCCCTCCTTTCGGTGGTCGAGGTCGCGCGGACCGCCCGCACCCTGCGAGGAAAGCCCCGCCCCCGCCGCTCCGCCGCGCCCCGCCCAGGCCCGCAGCGCGGCTGCAGCGCGAGGGGCGGAGAGGCAGAGCGCGGAGAGGACCAGACGCCCAGGTCGCTCCATCTCGGCGCCGCCAGAGCCCCGACAGCCCGCCCCGCCCGGCCCCGCTCCCGCCCGCCTCTGCCTGGGCGTCCCCGCGGCCTCCCCAGCCTCGGCCTCCCAGCACCGGTCCTCTCCCGCGGCCTCGGCTGAGAGCTCTCCTCCCCCCAGGGCTCACCCTACCCCCTGTCCCCGGAGAAGTACCCCAGCCCCTTGCCGGCGACCACCATGGCGGAGACCAACAACGAATGCAGCATCAAGGTGCTTTGCCGATTTCGGCCCCTGAACCAGGCCGAGATTCTGCGGGGGGACAAGTTCATCCCCATTTTCCAAGGGGACGACAGCGTCGTTATTGGGGTGAGTGCCGCCGTGGGAAAGAATTCGAGGAGGGGGGCGGATGGACTACATCCTCACCCTCCCCCCCCCACACACCCGCAGAGACTTAGCCCTGCTGGTCACTCCGCGCCCCCTCCCTGATGCCCATCCTTCATCCTCTTCGCCGCAGCCCCTCCTCTCCCCTGCATCAGGATGGCTGGGTGTGGCCTGGCCGGGCCCGCAGCCAAGTCTCTGCAGAGTGGGAAGGGGTTCCTTCCTCGCAATCAGGAACCTCAAGACCCCTTTGCAGCTCTCTGCAGCGTACCACCCCACAGAGCCAGCCCCGTGTTTTTCTGGTGTTTTCCCTCTCCCCCAAAGGAAGCACCGTTCCCTATTGTTATTGGCTCAGATCTCTTTCCCCATCCACCCTGGAGGGGAGGGCAGGGCTAATGGACGAGCTAGATGGGAGGTGAGCCATGTAGGGTGTCTACACAGGTATGGGAATGGGCTCTAGGACCTCCCCCCCCCCCCCCCAGTCCTCTGAAATAGTTATAGCCTGGACTCTGGCTGGAGGAGGGGAGGTTGACAGGTCTGATGAAATGTTTTCTGGGAGGAAAAAAAATACATTGTTGCCACACCCAGTTTAGGGGAGAGCCTCCAGACAGCCCTCTGGAGTCTGCCTTCCCATCCCAAGTACAGTAGAAATAGGATTTTCGAATCTCCAGCCCCCTTTTCCAAGAACAAATGCCCAAACCCTGAGATAGTGATACATACTTGCTTATTCATCCTTTCTCTTGATGATTCAATAAAAAGTAGCAGTCTACCTCGGACTTCATCATGGCAGCCTCTACTCCTGCAGGAAATCTTAAAAATGAATGTTTACTGTGTTCTTGTTACTACTCTATAATAGTATTTAATCCTCAAGGCAACACTGAGGTAGTGTTGATATTTCCATTTTGCAGATGAAGAGATTGAGACCAAAGAAGTTGAATGACTTTCTCAAGGTCAAGCTGGGATCCATAGATTTGTTCAATTCACAGATCTCAACCCAAAGTCTGTGACTCCAAAGCTTATACTTTTTCCCTTTTATATTGTATTATCGTCCCCTCCCCTCTCCCCCCTTTCTGTTCTGGGGAGAAATTCCCTTTGGGCCATCTGTTCTGTGATGATCCAATGGGAATTTCTAGGTCTTACCCATTCAACCTTTCCTCAGTTGGTAGGTGGAAGCTTCTGGGGTAAAATCCTGTTGGGGGATGCTGGGCCAGGAAACGGGCATTTTGTAAAGGAAAGTCCATATATGAGGAAGTCTGCAAGGTCAGGGGTACTTATGTATCTTTTGTCCATTGTGGTTGGTATAAGGAAGCTGGAAACAGTCTTGTTAAAGGAATGAAGGAAAAAGGTAAGGGAACCTGTGCCTTCTGAGTCTGTCAGAATGGGACTTTTTATAAAATGCCTTAAGGAGAGACCTCAATTGCCTTTTTCCTAACCTTTTACCTCTCTTGTCCACACTGAATTCAGCTGAGTGCTGCGTGTGTGTGTGTGTGTGTGTGTGTGTGTGTGTGTGTGTGTGTGTGTGTTGTGTGTGTATGTGTGCGTTTGAATTACATTAGAACCTCAGTCCTTTTGGCTTGGCCAGTCTGGCTGGACTAAAAGAAATTTTCGATCAACCCTAGGGGACCCCTCTGTGAGTAACCTGGACATCAGGCTGTAGCTATGGGAGCTGGAGCTTGAGATTCCCTTGAGACCCAGGAGACAAGTAATCGTAGAGAGCAGCACCACAAAGGTCTTCTATTTTAAGATTAATTTGCTTGTTCTAGAAGGTTTATTTAGTCAACCTGGTGAGTGTGAGAAGTTAGGGGGTGGTGTTGGGATGAGATGTTCAGTTGTCTACCTGTCCAGTTAGCCAGAGAAGGTAGGGAGATGGAGAGATGAAAAGAAGCCAGAAGCCCCCTGCTAGTTCAGATTCTACCCCAGTTCCATAGCATGTCACTTCTGTCAGTTATTTGCAGGGCTATACCTTTTACCAGGTATCTTCATTCACCAGGCCTTCCTGTCAATCCCTCACTTTAGATAAATGCTTAGAGGGGGCCATTTTGTCTCAGACAACATCCTTTCTAGACTTACTATTCATTCTTATTTAGCCCAGACACATTATTTTGAGGAGATCCTTGAGGGTCCTAGGTAGAGAATGATAACACTTACGCCCTTTCATCTTTTCTCTTCTTGCTCCCTTTGGGGGCCAGTGTGGGGAATTTGTCTAAGGATCAGTGGAGGATGCGGCTTCAGGATGACTGGGATGAGTGAAGAGAGAACAGGGAAGGAGACTAAGAGGATAATCTCTCCAAGGCCAACAGCCCATACTCCTATCTGGAATGGCTCTCCTGATCACCTCTTTAGTCCTGTGTTCTGGCCTTCACAGGCCTCTGTGTTACTGGGCATCATTCTGCTTGCAGAGGGTCAAATAAGCTGGAAACATAGTCCTGTGTGCTGTTGTTATCCGCCACTCTTGAGGTCTCCCAGGGATCTGGGGGATGAGTATAGAGTAAGGTAATGGCCCAGAACATAGCAGAAGAGTATGTGGGTCACTGTGTATGGTAAATCTTTGCTTTTTGCTGCTTTGTACATTTAGAACCAGTGTGAGCACTCCCCCCACTCCCCCACCCCCGTCAACCCATTTGGATGTCTTTCTGCCTTTGTTTTTCCCAGCTGTGTCTGAGTGTGTGCTGTCTGGGTTGCTGCATTTGTGGCAAATGTGGGAAGGATGACAGTGTGGACACACACACACACACACACACACACACACACACACACTCCCTCTATCTTTTGTTCTCCCTTTTTCTCTTCCTCTCCTTCATTCAAATGTCCAAAGCTACATCCTCCAGGTACTGCAAAAGTTAAGTGGGTTCTGTTCTGTTTTGTTTTGAGGTAATAGGGATGGAACTGGAGAGGCCTTACCAAGACATAAGCCACACCCAAGGTCTTTGTTTTGTCTTACTAAATGTCCCAGACTGACCTAGAATTCACTGCCTAGTCCAGGATGGCCTGTCATTCTCAGTCTTTCTGCTTCCTCCTGTGCTTCCTCCTGTCGGGCTGTGTATACCACCATTCCTGGCTTTGGGGTCCCTTGATTTCTGAAGTGAGGTGCAGGGCTTTCTCTTAGCACTGAGGAAGCCTCATAAAGAAAATTGGAGAGGGAAGGTAATGTTCACTGAGGCCAGTGTCACTCTAACATTACCATGGCAACAATCCCCAAGGGTGTTACCATGGAAATCGATCCTGGTGCTTGAAGTTTGGGCTCTACCAAGTTTTGTATTGAGCAATGAACAGAGCTTTGGGTCCCAATCTAGGTTCCCTATTAGCTTAAATCAACACATACAATATAAAACTACAACAGGATGCTAGGGCCTTTCCTACACAAATGGATAAGTTGTTAATAAGGAGGCTGAGAGAGTGACCTAGTGGCAGAGTGCTTGCCTAGCTGCATGAAGCCCTGGGTTGGATTCCTTGGTACCATATACACCAAAAAAAAAAAAAAAAAAAAAAAAAAAGAGCCACAAGTGGTGCTGTGGCTCAAGTAGTAGAGAGAAAGCTCAAGGACAGTGCCCAGGCCCTGAGTTCAAGCCCCCAAAAAAGAAAAAAGAAGCCCCACCTAGAGCTGAACCATAGAATTGAAGAAAGGCCCTTTGGGGAAGATTAGGAGGAGTTCTGAACCTATGGGCTGGAGTAAGCTGTGCCAGGGGCATTCCTGAAAGAGGGAGAGACTCCTGGAGTATTTTTAGTGGAACCTGTCTTCTAGCCTGAGATTGTACTAATAGCTGGTGTTGTATTACCTGGAGGTGAGAGGGTAAGGGAGGCCCTCAGAAATAATAGGAGGGAGAATTGCATATTTCTGAAAATAAGACTGGGGTTAGAAAAAGGGAGTGATGAAGGGCACTGGTGATGCCTGGAAATGCTTGGAGAAACGCACAAAAGCCATACTAAAAATCTGACAGAGAGGGCCGGGAGTTTGGCCTAGTGGTAGAATGCTTGCCTACCATGCATGAAGACCAGTGCTCAGGCCTTGAGTTCCAGCCCCAGGACTGGCAAAAAAAAAAAAAAAAGTCTGACAGAGGGCTGGAACTACAGTTCTTTGACATTTTGGGTGTATGCCTGGAATCCAGATTGCTTGGGTATGAAACTATGCCATTTCTCAGCTGGGTGATCATAGGCAAGCTACCTTACTTCTCTAAGCTCCATTTCCTCATCTATAAAATGGGGATAATAATAGTGCCTACCTCCTAAAGAGTTATTGTAAGCAATGAATGAGAAAATGTGTATAAACTGCTTAGTATACAGAGATAGGTTCACAAGGAACTATTGCTAAGTGTTAGAGACTAGCAGGGGATGGTGGCACAAACCTTGTAGTCTCAGCACTGAGAAGGCTGAGGCAGGAGAATCTAAGACCTAGATTACATAGTGATACATAGTGACAGAAGAAAAAGAAGGAGGAGGAAAAGGAAGAGGAGGAGGAGGAGGAGGAGGAGGAGGAGGAGAAAGAGGAGGAGGAGAAGGAGGAGATGAAGAGCGGGGTGCCAGTGGCTGATGCCTATAATCCTGGCTACTCAGGAGGCTGAAATTTGAGGATTGCAGTTCAAAGCCAACCTGAGCACAAAAGTCTCATGAGACTCTTACCTCCAATTAACCACCAGAAAACTGAAAGTGGTGTTGTGGCTCAAGTGATAGAGTGATAGCCATGAGGTGAAGAGCTTAGGGACAACGCCCAGGCCCAGAGTTCAAGCCCAGCAATGAAAAAAAAAGATAGAGAGGGGGGGGAGAGGGAGAGGGAGAGGGAGAGAGAGAGGGAGAGGGAGAGAGAAATGTTAGTGTTGGGTTGGATATATTCAATGATAAGAATGGATGTGCAAGCATGTGCAAGGTGCAAGGCCTAGGGTTCAATCCCCAATACCGATGTTCATCTCTAATGTCCAGTGATGGACAAAAAGAAAAATAAAGAAAGAAAAAAGTCTGGATGGGGCAGTACATACCTGTAATATGTACACTTGGGAAGCTTAGGTAGGATGATGGGTAGCTACACAGGGGGACTATTATTATTGTGTGGCACTTTTTCCTCTTACTAATTGTTTTATCCTATGTTTATTCACCAAATACTTAGGAAAAATCTTGTAGGCTTGTTTGGCTTTGGGAATTTAGAGGGAATTCCTGCCTTCAGAGTTCACTGGATCTAAGTGGTGCTCTGCAAAGCATAGAGGAGTCTGGCAGAAGCAGGGAGTGGGCCATAGAAATTGCATTTTCTAGTTTTGTAGACATTCCCTCACCTTCTGATAAGAAGCCCTTTACAATAACTGATTCAAAGTAATCCTGCATTGTGAGGCATGCACATAATGTGCTGAGATGATTGGTAGAAAGGACAAAAAGAAACAAAATGGTTACTCTAAGTAGTTTCATAAAAACACACAAATTAGTTCATTCTGAGAATAATTCATAGGGAATTTAAAGAAATCAGTACTTCAACAGGAATGGAAATCTTTTTTTTTTTGCCAGTCCTGGGCTCGAGCTCAGGGTTTGAGCACTGTCCTTGGACTTTCTCAAGGCTAGCACTCTACCACTTGAGCCTCAGCACCACTTCCAGCTTTTTGCTATGTATGTGGGGTACCGAGGAATCGAACCCGGGTCTTCGTGCATGCTAGGCAAGCACTCTACCACTAGGCCAAACTCCCGGCCCCCAGGAATGGAAGTCTTATGATAAAAGAAGTGGACTTAGAATTAAGGACCTAAACAACAGTAAGGAAGTAGGTATCAACTCATCCCAGAGCCCCTGAAACCATAACACAATGTCACATTGTTTTCTTTGCTCGTTAGATTATTACATGTACCCATTTCTAGGTCTTAAATATCTTTTATCCTTTCCAGATCTAAGAACGCTAGCCTTCTTTCCTCTGTTTCATTTTATCTTCCCAGCCAAGGCTAAGGAAAAGGGTTCCTCTGGCAGAAACCGGGTTCAGCATTTGGAGAGCGCCCTCCATTTTAATTTACCTACCAGCTTTCTGGAATTCTGGGAATGTTTTGAGTGAGAGTGTGTATGGATGTGGGGATGTGGATGTATTGGTACCCATGTTCCCTGGAGGGAGGAAGGGAGGAGCCAGGCTGGTTTGAGAGCTTTATTTAATCCCCTTTGGCTAGAAGCCTGACATCCTGTAGCATGGATAGTGATTCATTGGTGAAAAAGAGACAAGGGTTGTTTTGGTTGCTTCTGTTTCTTGGCTGTTGAGGTACATTACAATTAAACAATTAAGGTAGAGAAGCTGGGAGGTGGCTTAGTGGTAGAGTGCTTGCTCAGAATGCAAGAAGCCCTGGGTTCAATTCCTAGTACCATATACACAGAAAAAGTAGGAAGTGGGGTTGTGGCTCAAGTGGTAGTGCACTAGCCTTGACCAAAAAAAGCTCAAGTACAGTGCCCAGGCCCTGAGTTCAAGGCCCAGAACTGGCAAAAATTAAAAAAAAATTAAAGAATTCACTTTAAGGACACAAAATGATGTAATTGTAACACTAATATATTTTAATTGTTGTCAAAGTTAAAGACAAAACATGTAGAAAAAAATCCAAAAAGTCACCCCAAATCTTACTACCCTAAGAAAAACACATAGAAATGTTTGTTTCCAGTGGCATTTTTCCTCATACATGTGCATATATTCACATTAATAAGATTATAACATAAACTATGATATAAATTTTGGAATATATTATTATTATTGGAAGGGCACTTACACATGGTTGGCACTCACTATAGCATAGAGGCATAGCCCTAGCCTCACTGAGTATTTTTACATAATTTTATTTATTTTAATTTTTTAAATTGTATTTTATTGTTGGGATAATGTATAGAGAGGTTACATTTGTCAGATAATGGGTACATTACTTCTCAAACTTTGACACCCCTTTTCATGTTTTTGTCCCCCTTTCCCTTCTCCATCCCCTCCCAATCATTTTATTTTCCCCCTTCCCTTCCTTATTTCAAATAAATAATGGTATATACCAGGTAGCAAAATCAGATACAGTAACCACATGAGATTAACCATAAGTGAAAAAAAAGAGAAACAAGAGGTTTATATTTGTGATTGTTGTTCTTAATGTACTATGTGAAGTTATTTTAATTTTTTAAGTGGAGGTATGACTGAAGTGATAGAGCACCAGCTGTAAGCTAAAGAGCAGTGTCCAGTGTCCAGGATGAGTTCAAAGCTCCATTACTGGCACAAAAGCCAAAACAAGGTGCCACCACCACCTTTTTACCCTTCTCCTCCTTGCCCTCCCTCCTCCTCCTCTTCCTCTTCCTCTTCCTCTTCTTCTTCTTCTTCTTCTTCTTCTTCTTCTTCTTCTTCTTCTTCTTCTTCTTCTTCTCCTTCTCCTTCTCCTTCTCCTTCTCCTTCTCCTCCTTCTCCTTCTCCTTTCTCTTCCTCTCTTCCTTCTCCTTCCTTTTCCTCTTCCTCTTCTGTTGTGGGGCTTGAAGTTAGGGCTTAGACACTGTCCCTTAGCTTTTTTTGTTCAAGCCTTGTGCTCCATCACTTAAGCCACAGACCAACTTCTGGATTTTTGCCGGTTAGTTGGAGATAAGAGTCTTGTGGACTTTCCTGCTGACGCTGGCTTCAAACCATGATTCTCAGGTTCAGCCCCCTGAATAGGTAGGTAGAGTAGAATTACACACAGGACCCCCCCCCAGCCCCTGTTTCTTTTGATTTTTAAAACATTTTAAGTTTAGGGAATGGATGTGAATCTCAAGTGGTTGAATGCCAACCTTGAGTAAAAACAAACCAAAGAAACAAGAGCACAAGACCCCGAGTTCAAGATCCAATACCTCAGGGGGAAAAAAAATCCAAGTATATGATGCAATGTTGTAGGGATATATGCAGTAAGCCACTTGTTCAGGTTTTATGATTTTCTCTTTCTCCATTGTTTATTTTTCTGGGGGACTAAACTCAGGGACTGAGCACTGTCCTTGGGCCTTCCTCAAGGCTAGCACTCTACCACTAGAGCCACAGCACGACTTCTGGCTTTTCTATGTAAGTGGAAGAGAGGAATCAAACCCTGGTCCTTGTGCATGCTAGGCAAACACTCTACCACTAGGCCAAATTCCTGGCTTTCTTTCTCTGTTTTGTTAAACCTTATCCCCCAAAATCAGCTGTGGATGGATCTTCAAGTTTACATTAGAGTTGGGCAAAAGTGGACACTGTAGTAAAACAGCAGACTATATATATATATATAATATATATATAATATATATATATATGAGAGCTTTGTTAATATTTACACAATAGCTCTAGTGCTCAATGTGTGCACACTTCATTTTTACTATATGGGACACATTATATATATATATATGTTGCCAATTTTACATCTTAAAGAAGACCTTTTGTAACTTGTGACCTATATAATTTGTGGGCAGAAATAGAAGGGGGGGGTGGAAGCCATTTCTTCATCCAGACACATGGGTCTACAGAGGAAGATGTTTTCAAGTTCTGAGTTCCTTTTAATGTTAATAGATTGTTCTTTACTTTCTTCTTTTTTCTCTTTTCTTTCTTTCTTTCTTTCTTTTTTCTTTCTGTCATCTGTGGGGCTTGAGCTCTTTTGCTCAAGGCTAGTACTCTACCACAATATCACTTCTAGTTTTCTGGTGGTTAATTGCCAGGGTTGGCTTTGAACAATGATCCTCAGATTTCAGCTTCCCGAGTAGCTAGGCTCACAGGTGTGAGCCACAGTACCTGGCTTCACTTTCTATGCTTCCTTTGTCTTTTCCATTTGGTTTCCCAGAGGAGGATTTGGGTGTGGGGGAGCGACATTATCACACCAGGACTAAGACTCCCATTGAGTCCCACTGCTTAGTAATACTTCATCATACTCCTGATGTCAGTACTAAACTACATCTCCCTCTACATTCTCTCAACCCTCAGATTCTCTGTGTTCTCAGAGGGCTGCAGAACTGGGCTCCTTTCAGTTCTGATGGATGTCTGTGGTGTTTCTTCTCCTGTCTTTCTGCTGATGTCTGACATCTTTTATTTCCAATCCAGGGGAAACCATATGTCTTTGACCGTGTGTTCCCCCCAAACACAACTCAGGAGCAAGTCTACCATGCATGTGCCATGCAGATTGTCAAAGGTAATGGATACAGTTTTAGACTATCTTTGCTCAGCCTCCCCATTCCTTCCTCTACTTATCTTCACCAGTACTCTTTCTCCATCTCTTCCAGATGTCCTTGCTGGCTACAATGGCACAATATTTGCTTATGGACAAACATCCTCAGGGAAAACACATACTATGGAGGTGAGGGTTCTGATTGTGGAGTAAGGAGGTAGGAATGTTAATGGAAAGTCAAGAAATGTCTTGGAGAAACTACCTGGGAATCAAGAGTGGCCTGGTTCTGAGGAAGTGGGGTACAGAAGTTGCACTGAGAAGCAACATTATAAGGAAAAATTAATGGAATCCCGCAACCTGCTCAATTATACCTCTGGTGGTCTTCTGGGGCTAGGAGTGTGGCCTAGTGGTAGAATGCTTGTCTAGCATCTACAAAGACCCAGATTCGATTCCTCAGTACCACATACATAGAAAAAGCGGAAGTGGTGCTGCAGCTCAAGTGGTAGAGCTTTAGACTTGAGAAAACCCAAGGACAGTGCTCAGGCTATGAATTCAACTCTAAGGCTTGGCAAAAAGAAAAATTACCTCCTTCCAGCTGAGTACCAATGGCTCATGCCTGTAATTCTAGCTATTCAGGAGGTGATCTGAGGACCACAGTTTGAAGCCAGCCCAAGCAAGAAAATCCAAGAGACTCTTCTCTCCAGTTAACCAACAAAAAGCAAGAAGTAGAGTTGTGGCTCAAATGGTAGAATATCAGCCTTGAGTATAAAATCTAAGGGACAATGTCTAGGTTCTGAGTTCAAGCTCCAGGATTGGCCCATGCCCATGAGCGCACGCGCGCGCGCACACACACACACACACACACACACACACACACACACACACACACACACACACTACCTCCTTCCAAATATGGGGATGAGGATCTCCTAACTTTGGATACTTAGTGCCTGCCCTCTTACTTTTATGTTACCCTGTATACTGCTGCATTGTCTTCCCCTGAGCCCCACTCTCATGCTGGATGCCCTCACTCCTTAGGGAAAGCTGCATGACCCCCAGCTGATGGGAATCATTCCTCGAATTGCCCGGGACATCTTCAACCACATTTACTCCATGGATGAGAACCTTGAATTCCACATCAAGGTGACTGGCCACTCTCAGATGGGGATTTGAAGGGGAAGGTCTAGAGTGAACCCACTGAACTCCTGGGCTCACCAGCTTTATACTACTTTTCTGATTATCTCAGTTCTTTACTAAGTTGTTCTTAGGTTTTCTGGCTATTACCATCCCTTAAGCAGGTCATATTAGTGTGGGATTCTGGTATTAAGGTAAAGATAAGCCTTTGTCACACCACACTCCTTTCTCCCAATCAGGTTTCTTATTTTGAAATTTACCTGGACAAAATTCGTGACCTTCTAGATGGTGAGTGTTTAGCCCCTGTGGGAAGGGTGTGTGAGGAGGGGAAGGAAAGAAAGATCATCTTGCTGGGGACTGGTGGCTGGCTCATAACTGGAAGCTGAGATCTAAGGATCATAGTTTGAAGCTAGCCTGGGCCAGAAAACCCATGAGACTTTTATCTCCAATTAACTACCAAAAAGCTGGAAATGGAACTGTGGCTCAAGTCGTAAAATGCTAGCCCTGAGCAAAAAAGAAAAGTCAGGGACAGTATCTAAGCCCTGAGTTTAAGCCCCAGAATCAGCACCAAAATCATCTTTCTCTGGAGACCAGTTACTATTTAGTACATAGAACACACTCACTCACATCTGAGTCCTTTAGCTCTACTCACCCAAGAATTTTCAGCCAAGTACTAGTAGTACAACTGAAATACCAGCTACCCAGGAAGCTGAGGGAGGAGCATCACAAATTTTTAGGCCTTTCTGGGCTACCTAGACAAGGTCCTATCGCAAAACAAAAAAAGAAAAAATAAGGAATGGGAATATAGCTCAGTGATAAAACACTTGACAAGAATGTGGGGGGGGGAGTGGAAGAAAAACATAGGAAGGGGTATCAATGTTAAAGAAGTAATGTACCCACGACCCGACGAATGTAACTATAAGCACTCTATACATCACCCTGACAAGAAAATAAAATTTTTTTTGCCAGCCCTGGGCCTTGAGCTCAGGGCCTGAGCTCTTGGTTTTCTTGGGTTTTACTTGGGTTTACTTGGTTTCTTGGTTTTACTTGGGTTTTCTCAAGGCTAGAGCTCTACCACTCATTGAGCCACAGCACCACTTCTGGCTTTTTTTCCCCTTGTGGTACTAAGGAATCAAACTCAGGTCTTCATGCATGCTAGGCAAGCACTCCACCACTAGGTCAAACTCCCAGCCCGAAAATACAAGTTTTAAAAAAGAATGTGTGAGGAGTTTCAGTCCCTGTACCACAACTAATCAATCAAGGGGCTGGGATATAACTCAGTGGTAAAGCACCTACGCAGTATGTATGAGTCTGGGTTTAATTCTGAGTACTGCCCCCCAAATATAATACAATTTTCTCCAAAGTGGGAGGGTGGGTCAGAAGGTGAGTTTAGAGGCCCTGGCCTACACATAAGCACAGAAGAGCTAGGGCCCTGAAGCTGAAGCCTGAGAACATAAGAAGATGAGAAAGAAAAGGAGGAAGAGGAGGAGGAGGAGGATGACAACGATGATGGTGATGACGACGACAGGGAGGAAGAGAGGGGAGCTGACAGTGAGAACATGGAGCTTGAACTTTACCAAGTGTTCTACCCTTTAGCATGAATTCAGGGTGCAGGGAGTGGGGTGACAACATTGGCTTTCCTCACCCTGTTTTGTCTTGATTCAGTGACTAAGACAAACCTGTCTGTGCATGAGGACAAGAACCGAGTGCCATTTGTCAAGGTGAGAGTGAGTAGATGTGGTGCGAGGCTGGGAGGAATACGGGCCACTGGGCCAGAGGCTAGAGGAGTGAAATGTGCCAAGGGGCTTCAGGGAGGCCTGGGGCTTGAGAAGTCACTTGGGCAGTATGCAAGCAATTTAATTTGCAGATCAGAGTTTATGGGTTGCTATACATTTGTCCCCTGCAGGGATGTACTGAACGCTTTGTGTCCAGCCCTGAGGAAATTCTGGATGTGATTGATGAAGGGAAATCTAATCGTCATGTAGCTGTCACCAGTAAGTGTGGATCTAAGTGGCTCTTGACTCTGAGGTCCACCTAGTGCTCTCTCTCTCCTGCCCCTGGGGGCAAGTAAGCAAGGACTCTGTCTTTCAGAGGAGGGCCCCTTGGCCTGTGCAGCCCACTGCCTGGGGGATGATGTGGCAAGCTGGTCTCTGAGGTCTCTTCCGTTTGGGATGGGGAGTGGCAGCCAGCAGGCACCATGGCTGAGGGCTATGGTTCCGAGGGGTTGGTCCAGGTCCTGTTTCTCTCCTGCAGACATGAATGAACACAGCTCTAGAAGCCACAGCATCTTTCTCATCAATATCAAGCAGGAGAACATGGAGACTGAGCAGAAGCTCAGTGGAAAGCTCTATCTTGTGGACCTGGCAGGGAGTGAGAAGGTTCGGGGTTTATGCAGTAGGGTGGGTGGGTAGAGAAGAAGGCCTTGGAGAGTGGGGAACATTGCCTTATTTTTCATTAAAAACTTTTAAAAGGGGGCTGGGAGCTTGACCTAGTGGTAGAGTGCCTGCCTAGAAAAACCTGGAAGTGGTACTGTGGCTCAAGTGGTAGAGTGCTAGCCTTGAGAAAGCCCAAGGACAGTGCTCAAGTTATGAGGTCAAGCCCAGGATTGCAAACGAACAAACAACTTAAAAAAATCAGCTGAGTGCTGGTGGCTCACCCGTGTAATTCTAGCTAATCAGGAGGCTGAGACCTGAGGATCATAGTTCAAAGCCAGGGCAGGACATTTCTGTGAGACTTTTATCTCCAATTAACCACCAGAAAACCAGAATTGGTGCTGTGGCTCAAAGTAATAGAGAGTTATCCTTGAGCAAAAGAGCTCAGGGATAGCACCCAGACCCTGCAACCAGGAGGGAAAAAAACACGATCTTAAAATTGAGATAGCATTTTAATTTATACAGTCCAGTGGGCTTGGTACATTACCAAGGTTGTGTAGCCATCACCACTGTCCAATCTCAGAACATTAACATCACCCATTAACATCCCTTCTCATTTTCCTCTCCTCCTATGACAATCATTGATCTCTCCTGTCTATAGATTTGCCTGCTCTGAGCATTTCATATAAGTGGAATTATGCAATATGGGGGGGAGAAGAATTTGATAAGAGTTTTGGTAAATAGAGGGGGGGTCTCCTGATCTGGGTCAAGCCACTCTTTCTTTTCCTCTTCCCCATTCCTTCCTCTCTCTTTTTTTTTTGCCAGTTGTGAAGCTTGAATTCAGGGCCTCAGCACTGTCTTGGACTTTTCTCAAGGCTAGAGCTCTACCCTTGAGACAGCACCACTTCTGGCTTTTTTCTATGTATGTGGTGCCAAAGAATCGAACCCAGGTCTTTGTGGATGCTAGGCAAACACTCTACCACTAGGCCAAACTCCTGGCCCTCTTATTTTTTTTTTAATACTGCTCCCCTCTGCCCCAGGTAGAGTGGTGACAGTTTTTGCAGTTGTTCATGACATACTTGTTCCTTCATATCTTGGCAGGTCAGCAAGACTGGAGCAGAGGGAGCCGTGTTGGATGAGGCAAAGAATATCAACAAGTCACTGTCGGCCCTAGGGAATGTGATCTCTGCACTGGCTGAGGGCACTGTATGTGCTCCCTAATCCCTTTCACCCTTCCAACCCCACCTTCTAGCATCTTCTCCAATCATATCCCACCTGTCAGCACCACTCTCCTTTTTGTTTCCCTGTTGAATTTCTTTTTCTGAGGTATTGTCTCTCTTCTGCCCCAGAAAAGCTATGTTCCATATCGTGATAGCAAAATGACACGGATTCTCCAAGACTCTCTGGGAGGAAACTGCAGGACAACCATGTTCATCTGCTGTTCACCCTCTAGTTACAATGATGCGGAAACCAAGTCTACCCTGATGTTTGGGCAGCGGTCAGTGGCAAGGGTCCCTAGGGAAATTCCTAGAGCCTGACCCCTACCTCAGCTCCTGCAACTGTCTTTCCAGTGTCCCCCAAACCTAATATAGGTCTTACGTCTATTTCTCTTCTTCACTCAGAGCAAAGACCATTAAGAATACTGCCTCAGTGAATCTGGAGCTGACTGCTGAGCAGTGGAAGAAGAAATATGAGAAGGAAAAGGAAAAGACCAAGGCCCAGAAAGAGACCATTGCCAAACTGGAGGCTGAGCTGAGCCGGTGGCGCAGTGGTTAGTAATACACGGGTGGGGTGGGTTAGGGGATGCCATGGCTTATGGGCAGCACTATCTAGATGCACTTAAGGCCAAGCCAGTCTCCAGGAAGAGGAGCTGTGTTGCTGGAGGGATGCAATGAGGCAGTCATGAGGCAGAATGAGAGAGGGTAACAACCCTGAAAGGTGGAAAGTTTACTTGGACAAGATACCAAGGACTTGGAGGTCTGGCATTGAAGGGTGAGAGAGAAAGACTTGTGCATGCAGCTTTCTCTTCTCCATTCATCTTCTTGCTGTGCCCCTCTATTAGGAGAGAATGTGCCTGAGACAGAGCGTCTGGCGGGGGAGGATGCATCCTTGGGAGCTGAAGTCTGTGAGGAGACCCCTGTGAATGATAACTCATCCATTGTGGTGCGCATTGCACCGGAGGAGAGGCAGAAATACGAGGAGGAAATCCGACGTCTCTATAAGCAGCTTGATGACAAGGTGAGAGCAGCTAAGAAGGGACCAGGTGAGGGATAAAAGAAGTAGCTTGCACCAGTGTTTTCTGATTTTGTCATGGGGCTTGAACACAAGGCCCGGGTGTTGTCCTTGAGTTTTTCTGCTCAAGGCAAGCACCCTACCACTTAGAGCCACAGCTCCACTTCTGGTTTTCTGATGGTTAAACAGAGATAAGAGTCTCATGGCCTTTCCTGCCCAGGGTTGGCTTCAAACTTCAGATCTCAGCCTCCTGAGTAGCTAGAATTACATTTTTGAGCCACTGGTGCCTGATTTTCTTTTCTTGAAGTTAAGGCCTTGTGCTCCTCTTTAGCTTTTTCACCCAAGGCTAGTGCTCTGCTGTGTGAGCCACACCTCCACTTCTGGCTTTTTGCTTTTTGGTTAAATGGAGAGAAGAGTCTCTTAGAGTGTCTGCCTGAGCTAGCTTCAAACTGTGAATCTGAGATCTCAGCCTCTTCAGTAGCCAAGATTAGAGGCATGCAGCATTGGTGCCTGGCTCTTTTTTTTTTTTTTTTTAATACTAGGGTTTGAACTCAGGGGCTCACACTTATTAGGCAGCTGCTTTCCTGATGAGCCATGCCTCCTGTTTGTATTCTGATTTTAAACAAATTCTCCTTATTGATGATGTGGAAAATAAATAAAAATAGGTAGGTGGAAACTAAAACTATTCATCACCCGTCATTACTATTTGCTTTGATCTGTGTGTATACCATGTAATTGATGTACAGTATATTGTATATGTAATTTTGCATCCAATTTTTAATTTGAGTATTATATCCTGAACATTTTTTACTTTATTAATAATTCTTCATAAAAGTTCTTTTTGTGTGTGTCCTAGAGCTGGAACTCAGGGCCTGGGTGCTATCCCTTAGCATTTTTTGCTCAAGGCTAGTTTTCTATCCCTTGAGCCATAGATTCACTTCTGGGTTTTTGGTAATTAGGTGAAGATAGGAGTCTCATAAGCCTTACAGCCTGGGCTGGCTTCAAACCATGATCCTCAGATCTTAGGCTCCTGAGTAGCTAATATTACAAGTATGAGATATTGGTACCCAGCATAGAAGTATTTCCAAATGAGTGTTTTTAATTAATTAATTAATTAATTTATTTATTTATTTTGCCAGTCCTGGGCTTGGGCTCAGGGCTTGAGCACTGTCCTTGGACTTTCTCAAGGCTAGAGCTCTACCACTTGAGCCTCAGCATCACTTCCAGCTTTTTGCTACATATGTAGGGTACCGAGGTATTGAACTCAGGTCTTCGTGCATGCTAGGCAGGCACTCTACCACTAGGCCAAACTCCAGGCCCTCAAATGAGTGTTTTAAGATTCTATTGATTAAAATATATTTAACCATTAGCTTATTACAAAACTGCGTGTGCGTGTGCGTGTGTGTGTGTGTGTGTGTGTGTGTGTGTGTGTGTGTGTTTCTTTTGTTTTGTTTTACAGCAGTATCTCACTGTGTAGCCCAGGCTGCCCTGAGTCTGTACATCCTCCTTCTTCAGCTTTCTAAGTGTGGAGATTATGAGCATGTACTGCTGTGCTCAGCTACCGGATTTGTTTTGCTATTATAAATAACTTGAGATAACTATCTTTGCTTCTTAGGAATGTGCTTGAGTAAGATTTCTAGGTAAAATGTTTTTGCTCTGAATTTTCAAGGTTATAGTAACTTCCTAAAAGAAAGGAATTTAAAGTAATTTTCTGGAGTCATGGAAAAATGCCAAGAAAATGACTTCATTTAGCATATGAGTTTTCAAACTTAAAACATGAGCTCTTCAGAGTTTTGTTGGGATTGAACTTCTCTGCCCCACTTTCCTCCCACACACAAAGAAGTCCCAGAACTCTAAACTGGAAGATATGGCTTCTCTCACTGTTTCTCCCTTGCCTTTGACAGGATGATGAGATCAACCAGCAGAGTCAACTCATCGAGAAGCTCAAGCAGCAAATGCTGGATCAGGAGGAGGTAATGAGAGGGGACTGGATGCCAGCAGAAAAGGCATACAAAAGGCTTCTTTGAAATTGGGTATCAGACAGGGTACCTACTCCTAGCTACTTAAGAGCCTGGGCAGGAAAGTCTGCAAGACTCTTATTTGCAATTAACTCCCAAAAGCCAGAAGTGGAGCTGTGGCTCAATCCGGTAAAGTCCCTTTTGAGTACAAAAGATAAGAGCATGCAGGCTCTGAAGTCAAGTCCCAATACCAGCACAAATGAATGACTGACTGAATGAATAAGTAAATAATTGGATGTCAGAGGGAATCTGCTTAGAGGCTAGACACCCATGTAAACTGAAATCTGCAAACTTCACTGGCCTTCTTCTTAAATGTTCTGAGATGTTCTTAGATAATAGGTCCAACTCCACTTGCATCTCCACTATTTCCCTATTTCTATGAAGCCTACTGTAAAATCTACTTCCTCTTGATTCATGCTGGAAGCTGCAGTTCCTCCAGACCCAGGGTCACAAAACTGGTCATTGACAGCGCACTTCCTCCCCCCCACCCCTTTGAAGCTGCTGGTGTCCACTCGAGGAGACAATGAGAAGGTCCAGAGGGAGCTGAGCCACCTGCAGTCGGAGAATGATGCTGCGAAGGATGAGGTGAAGGAAGTGCTGCAGGCCCTGGAGGAGCTGGCTGTGAACTATGACCAGAAGTCCCAGGAGGTAGAAGAGAAGAGCCAGCAGAATCAGCTTCTGGTGGATGAATTGTCCCAGAAGGTGGTGAGTGACATACCAGTGGCCTAGGTGTTCCCTGACCCCAGATTCTCCTCGGCTACCTTCCAGTGCCATAAGGCATTGGTACCTCTGCCGTTCAGCATGTCATGCTGCCCATACTCTCTCTACACCATCATTGCACTTGGCTGTCCTGGCCCTTCTCTTTTCCAGGGGCTTCTGGAGGGCCTACATGTTCATCATCAAATCCCTCTGGGTCACACATGAAACAAAAGGCCTCTACCTGGGCTGAGAGGGGGCAGAATGGTGATGGGAATGACCTGAGGGGCTTTTCCCAGGCTACCATGCTGTCCCTGGAGTCGGAGTTGCAGCGGCTTCAGGAGGTCAGTGGACACCAGCGAAAACGAATTGCTGAGGTGCTGAATGGGCTGATGAAGGACCTGAGTGAATTCAGTGTCATCGTGGGCAACGGGGAGATTAAGCTGGTGAGTGAGAAGAGATGGCAGTTGATTCAGGTCATTCTTGCTCTGAGTACTGGGGCGAGAGGGAAAGTGAGATAATCTAGGCCTTCTGAGGAGGCCAAGGAGCCAAGAAATATTCTCCCAGAGGGCTGGGCATGATGGTATATTCCTATGATCTTAGCACTAAGGAGGTTGAGTTAGAAGAACCTAGGAAGTTCTAGGGTAGCCTGTGCTGTACAGATCCAGTCTCAAAGACAGAAGAAATATACCTTCAGACTAGACTTAGGTAAACAAGTAGAGATTCACATGAACTTAACTGGGAAGATACATTCTAAAAAGTACAGGTAAGAAGCGACAGAACTATGCTTATAGCAAGATTGAGAGGTGAGTCACGGCTTAATAATGACATATGCAGATCTGTGCATGGGAGAATTACATATGTAGGTGATCAAGTAGATCATCTGCTTGTCTATGAAAGTATACCTGTAGTCTCAGCTACTCAGGAAGCTGAGTCAGGTGTTTGAGACCTACCTGTGCAACGCAGTGAAGTCCTGCCTCAATAAATAAATACATAAAGCTGCATGCTGGTGGCTGACACCACTACGTAGACATAAAAATCTATGATGGGATATATACTCTATAGACATAATGTTAAATTATATAGATCGATTTGTATCTGTGACCTACAAACTCTCAGCTTAATTTTAATTTTATTTGTTAAACTTGACATTTCTAACATCATGTACAAAAATCAGTGTTAATAATAAAATCTTTTACTAAAAAAAACTAAAAGATAGCACCCATGCCCAGAGGTTAAGCCCCTGTACTGGCAGAAAACAAATAGGTCAGACGGACATGGTGATGCATGTCTGTAAATCCCAGTGAAAGGAGGATTCAAGTTTGATGCCAGCCTGGATAAAGTTAGCAAGATCCTATCTCAAGAATAAAATACAAACTAAGGGACTGGGGTGTTGTTAAGTGATAGCATGCTTACCTAGAAAATGTAAGGCCCTGACTTCAATCTCTAGTACTACAAAAGAAAAAGCAGGGAGAGAAAGAGAAAAAAAGGAAAAGTTCACTTGTGAGGTGGAGACAGGAGTATCATGAGTGTGAAGCTAGTCTTGGCAATAGAGTAAGAAGGTATAGGAAAAAAAAAATCAGCGGGGCATCCGTGGCTCACGCCTAGCTACTCCGGAGGCTGAGATCTGAGATTGCAGTTAGAAGCCATCCAGGGAAGGAACATCTGTGAAATGCTCATCTTCAATAAACTACTCAGAAAAAGTTAAAAGTGGCACTGTGGCTCAAGTGGTAGAGCACTAGCCTTGAGTATAAACATGTTCAGGGACAGAGCCCAGGCCCTAAGTTCAAGCCACAGGACTGGCAAAAAAAAGTCAGATTAGTTATATTTTCAAGATGGGATCTGCAAGTACAAAAAAACGCACTTACATGTAAGACATTAGTTTACAGGAAGATGCTAAAAATCATTCAGACACCCCTATCCCACCTGAGTCCCTGTGCACATAGACGTGTACAGTGAAGTCAGAGGGCAGGAGAGAGTGGGTAAAGATTCCTCACTTCAGAGAAGCAGCTCCTCCTCCTCTACTCACTCTCAGCCTGTGGAGATCAGTGGGGCCATTGAAGAGGAATTCACCGTGGCCCGGCTCTACATCAGCAAAATCAAATCAGAGGTTAAATCCGTGGTCAAACGGTGTCGGCAGCTGGAGAACCTCCAGGTGGAATGTCATCGCAAGATGGAGGTGACCGGGCGTGAGCTCTCATCCTGCCAGCTCCTCATCTCACAGGTGCGTGCCTCAGGTTGAGAAACCCTGGGCCCTGTGAAAGGAAGAAGGCAACTCTGTGTTTATAAATAAAACTCTTAATAGCTAGCTTTAGGTCAGTGTTCTTGGATCAATGGAAATGTAAGACAGAAGAGCTAGGAAGGGGATTGGAGAGAGTGCAGGTCAACAAAGTGAAGCTCCGGGGTCTTGCCCTCTGAGACCAGAGTCTCTGTAGTAACGTTTGCTGGCCTTCCATCTTTATGGAAGTCACAGCAGGAGGGGAGGGTTTGGGAGGAGAGCTGGAGTTTGACTCATCTCTTTTCTCACCATCCTTCTTCCACCAGCATGAGGCCAAGATCCGCTCCCTTACAGAGTACATGCAGAGTGTGGAGCTGAAGAAGCGGCACCTGGAAGAGTCCTATGACTCCCTGAGTGATGAGCTGGCCAAGCTGCAAGCCCAGGGTGAGGCCTTCTTAGACCCACATCCTAGGGGATTTAAGATCCCAGAGCGGATGGGGAGTGATAGGGGGGTAGTCACTAACATCACAGGAAATCACCCAATAGTCACTTACCCAAAGCATCAACCTGAATCATAGGTGCCAATCACATGCTTTTTAGCCAGACTTTTCCTAGTTCACATTGTGAACCACAAACCTTCCCTTGTTTTCTATCCCTGCTGTGTCAAATTGCACTGTTCTGGCCAAGGAAGGAGAATATCCCTATCACCCAGCCCCTGCTCTGCCTGGAGCTCTGGACACAATGTGAGGTTCTTTCTGAAGGAGGTAGGACTAATGTTAAATGTCTTCCCCTCTTCCATTTAGAAACTGTGCACGAAGTGGCCCTGAAGGACAAGGAGCCTGATACACAGGATGCAGATGAAGTAAAGGTGAGTGGGGACAAAGGGATGCGGCAGGGTAGGGGCTATCCTGGCCTTCACAGAACTCCTGTTTTGGAGTCTGGCTCTGAGCTTGGAGTAGGGTTGTTTGCAGAAGGCCCTGGAGCTGCAGATGGAGAGTCACCGGGAGGCCCATCACAGGCAGCTGGCCCGGCTCCGGGATGAGATCAACGAGAAGCAGAAGACTATTGATGAGCTCAAAGAGTAAGAGTCCCCGATGGCTCCAGTGCCCACTGGCTCCTCTCACCCCATTGTACTGACTCAAATGATCTGCCTGCATCTTTAACTTCCAAGTGCTATTCCCTCAACAATGCTACAAATATTGTAGTCCAAGTTGTTCAGGAGACACCAGTGTCTCATAATTGGAGTGCTCAGGGTGCCTTACTGTCACAGTCACTTGTGTCTGTTCCTGATACCTGAAGGGAGATTAGTCCATTTTAACTGGACTCACTCATTCAAGAAGAAAGCAGATGTTTGAGGGGCTGGCGCTCCTTTCCTGCTCACTAACAGCTGTTTCTCTCCAATGTCCCTGACTCTCTGTAGCTTGAACCAGAAGCTTCAGTTAGAGCTGGAGAAGCTTCAGGCTGACTATGAGAAGCTGAAGAGTGAAGAGCATGAGAAGAGTGCCAAGCTTCAAGAGCTGACGTGAGTGAGGGATTTGCTGCCACATAAGCTCAAAACTGCCTTATGGACACAGTTGCAGAGGCAAGACACATTTGTAGCCATGAAGCAAACAGATAAAATAGGGAAGGAAAAAAGAGAGACCATCAAGCTACCTGTGGTGGTACCTGCTTATAATCTCAGCACTCAGGAGCCTGAGGCAAGAGGATTGTGAGTTTAAGGCCAGCCTGAGCTATCTAGTGAAATCTTGTGGAGGAGAGGGAAAGAAAAGGAAGAAAAGGAGAGGGGATGCAGAAAAGGAAGGGGAAGGAAAGAAAAGGGAAATGAAGGGACACACTGGGCATGGGTGGCTCAGACCTGTAATCCTAGCTACTCAGGAGGGTGAAATCTGAGGATTGTGGTTCGAAGCCAGCCCAGGCAGAAAAATCCCTAAGAGACTAGCTTTAAGCAAAAAGAGCTCAAAGACAGTGCCCAGGCCCTGAGTTTAAGCCTCATGACCACACACAAGAAAGAAAGAAAGAGAGAGAGAGAGCAAGAAAGAAAGAAGAGAGAAGAAGGGAGAGGGAGGAAGGAAAGAAGGAGAATAAAGAAAGGGAAAACAAGGAAGGAAGAGAGGAAGAGAAAGAAAATGGAAAACCATTAGGAATGACTGCGACAGAATATTAGCTGACATGGACAAAAAATCGCTTTTGATATTCAGTGTAACAAGCAGGTTTTGAAACTATGATAATGGTCCCATGAAAATTTGAATGTATATATGTATTTACATATGCACAGAGAAAATACTTTATAAACCAGGCACAGTGGTTCATGCCTATCATGCCAGCAACAGGGAGGCTGAGGCAGAAGGATTGTGAATTCAAAGGCAGCTTGGGCTACAAAGCCAACACCCTGTCTCAAAAAAGAGAAAAACAAGGGCTAGGAGTTTGGCCTAGTAGCAGAGTGCTTGCATACCATGCACAAAGACCTGGGTTCGATTCCTTGGTACCGCATACCAAAAAAATAAAAAGCCGGAAGTTGTGCTGAAGTTCCAGTGGTAGAGCTCTAGCCTTGAGAAAGTCCAAGGACAGTGCTCAGGCCCTGAGCTCAAACCCAGGACTGGCCAAAAAAAAAAAAAATACATAAGGACTTACAAAGATGGACATCTAGTAGATGAATCCATAAATAGTAGAAAACTCAGCTCTCTTTTTAAGATTCTTTTTTAGTTATTACACAGTAAGCATGAGTGGATTATATGACAAATCTTAGTAAAATCTGAGTAAAAAGGATGGAAGAAGGAAGGAAAGAAAGAAGAATCCGCAGAGATTTTCTGTTTCCTTACTCCATATTTCTCTTCCTGCAGATTTCTGTACGAGCGACATGAGCAGTCCAAGCAGGACCTCAAGGGGCTGGAGGAGACAGTTGTGAGTGGTTTCCCTCCGTGCCACATAAACAGGACAGGGGAGGGCTTTCCATGCTGTCACCCCCATTCCTTCCAGTTGTCATTCCTCTTGCCTTTGTAGTTAGTCTGTTGTATAATCAGGATACATCTTTTCCTGGGTGGCTCACTTGACTGTATAAAACCAAAGGTTCCAGTCATTTGAGAAGGAGAAGGTAGATATTAGGCTAGCCATAATATTTCACCCTTTTTTCCAGGCCCGGGAACTCCAGACCCTCCACAACCTTCGCAAGCTGTTCGTTCAAGACGTCACGACTCGAGTCAAGAAAGTGAGTGTTATCCTTAGGGTCTTAGCAGCCCCATACTTTCTTCTCTTCCTCAGATTTCTCTAGCCCTGCTGCCTTGTATGGGACTGGTTTAGCTTGGCTTTGGAGAAGGGGGCAGAGAGCTGTTTAATCTCGGGACAGACATATCTTTCCCTTTGTCTCCACACAGAGTGCAGAAATGGAGCCCGAGGACAGTGGGGGGATTCACTCCCAAAAACAGAAGATTTCCTTTCTTGAGAACAACTTGGAACAACTTACAAAGGTTCACAAACAGGTAAGAGTCCAGAAAAGGGCCAAGAGAATCTTGAGGCCTGGTCCCTAAAACTCTCAAATCTGCACAGGCTCCTGAGATTCAGGAAAAATTAGTTCATGATTTCCTTACCTTTTTCTTTTACTTTCTCTACCAATTCCTTTTTTCTTCTTCCTCTCTCAGTCTCTCTCTATCTCTGTCTCCTCTCTCTCTCTCTCTTTCCCTCTCTCCACACACACACACACACACACACACACACACACACACACACACACACACACTTTTTTTCTCTCTTTCTGGTACTGAGGTTTGAACTCAGGGCCTCATGCTCTCACTTGTTTTTTTTCATTGAAGGACAGTCTACCACTTATGCTATAGCTCCACTTCTAGCTTTTAGCTGGTTAATTGGAGATAAGAGTCTCACAATCTTTTCTGTCTGGCTGACTTTGAAAATGACTGCTCAGATCTCAGTCTCTGAAGTAGCTAGGACTGTGCCATCAGCACCCAGCTCTACTTCTTCCTTTCTATCATATTCACTCCTATGTTTACCTATTCTTTGTTCCATGCCTATTTACCCTTCTCAAAATTTTTGGGCTCTGGGGAGGGGGTGGAAAGAGGAAACGGGGACAAAAACGTAAGAAGGTATGGGGTCGGGAGTTTGGCCTAGTGGTAGAGTGCTTGCCTAGCATGCACAAAGACCCAGGATTGATTCCTCAGTACCACACACACACACACACACACACACACACACACACACACACAGAAAAATCCGTAAATGGGGCCGGGAGTTTGGCCTAGTGGTTAAAGTGCTTGCCTAGCATGCACGAAGACCCGGGTTCGATTCCTCGGTACCACATACATAGAAAAAAAAAGCCGGAAGTGGTGCTGAGGCTCAAGTGGTAGAGCTCTAGCCTTGAGAAAGTCCAAGGACAGTGCTCAGGCCCTGAGCTCAAGCCCAGGACTGGCAAAAAAAAAAAAAAAAAGAAAAAAGAAAAGAAAAATCCGTAAATGGTGCTGTGGCTCAAGTGGTAGAGCTCTAGCATTAAGAAAGCCCAAGGACAGTGCTCAGGCCCAGAGTTCAAGCCCTAGGACTGGCCCAAAAGAAAAAATACGAGAAGGGGTATCAATGTTTGAGAAGTAATGCACCTACTTCCTGACAAATGTAACTATAATCCCTCTATACATTTTCCCGATAATAAAAAATAAAATTTGGGCTCTGGGTTCAATCACCAGCACCAAGCAGGGATGTTGTGGGGGGGGGAGGGAGGAAAGGGGAGGAGGAGGGATACTAATGTCAGATTTTAGCCTGAGCTGGAAGGTGGGAAAACAAAGAAATTCTCTCTTGTAGAGAGAATTCTATTTTCCTAGGCCTGAGGACAGGCTTCTAAATGTTAAATGGTGTCCTCCCGGTGGCCCAACCAGCCTGTCTGGTTGGGGCTAGTTAGAACCCTGTGTATAGCTGCTATTCTGTCCCCTTCCTTGTGGCTTCTTTAGCTGAATAACTGAGTTCCATAGGTATGGACTGAAGAGATGGAAGAAGGACAGAAGGGCAGTCCCGAGGAGTTGTGGGAATAAGAGATGGGTGCACAATCACTTGACTATGCATGCCAGGAGCACCTGTACTATAGTACTAAAGAGCAGAGCCATGAGACAGGTTCAGCCCTCTGTCAGATAGCTCTTTTGAGTCCTGAAAGAAACTTCAATCCAAAACATCATTCCCTTTCTCTCAAGTCTTCTGTAAATTCTGCTTAGACTTCAGCTTCTTTTACTCCCAGTGTCATGCTCAGCCAGTAGAGTCAATACTCAGTGGATCTGTTTTATAATTAAAAACCACAAAACTGACACAGATTCGTTTATCTGGGCCTGCAGAAGGCTTTACTGACATCTTTTGTTTCCATTTCCTTATAAAAAATTGAATTTCTTATGGAAAAATTCAAACAAAATCTTTGCAATCAATTGTGCCATTCTATTTTCATTCCTGTATGTTTGCTTTACCGCTCTATCCAAATGCATGTTAAAATTCTCTTTAAAGAGAATGCTGGACACCAATGGCTCATGCCTGTGTTCCTAGCTACTCAGGAGGCTAAGATCGGAGGACTGCAGTTCAGAGCCAGCCTGGACGTGGAGGTCTTCGAGACTCTTATCTCCAAATAACCAGAAAACAAGAAGTGAAGCCGATGCGGTGGTGCACACCTGCAATCCTAGCTACTCAGGAAGCTGAGATCTGAGGATCAAGGTTCAAAGCCAGGCACAAAAAGACCTGAGACTCTTATCTCCAATTAACCTCTAGAAAATGGGAAGTGGGGCTTGGCTCAAGGGTAGGACAGTAGCCTTGAGCTGAAGAGCTCAGGGACAGCAACCAGGCCCAGAGTTCAAGCCCCATGACCCACAAAAAAAGAAAGAAAGTAAAGAAAGAAAGAAAGAAAGAAAGAAAGAAAGAAAGAAAGAAAGAAAGAAAGAAAGAAGGAAGGAAGGAAAGAAGTAGTAATAGTAGTAGTGGCACTCTGGCTCAAGTGGTGGAGTGGTAGCCTTGAGCTGAAAAGCTTAGGACAGTGCCCAGGCCCAGAGTTCAAGCCCCACAGCCAAAATGAATGAATGAATGAGTAAATGAATAAGCCATAGGGCTGGGGAGCATGGCTCCAGGGGTATAATGCTAGCTTAGCAAGCAAGCAAGCTTAAAACCCTGAGTTCAAACCTAAACTGCTAAAAAAAAAAAGTGCCTTCATTTTTCCCCCTCCCTCATTGAAGCTTCTGCTCTTAGTGCTAAACTCTTAAAAGTACAGAGGATAAAAGGACAAAGTACAAAAAAGAACAAAAAAGACAGAGAACTCAGCAGACCCAACAGACACAGATCAAGAAGGAAAAAGAGAAAGCTTCTCAGTTAACAGAATCTTAATAGCCAGGGCTACAGCTCTGTTACCAATCAAAGGAAACTAACATGACAGTAAAGCATGGAGCCAGGCATTGAGCAAGCATGAGCCAGTAAAGTTGAGGCAGGCACTGGTGGGTCACTCTTGTAGTCTTAGCTGCTCCAGACTGAGACCTGAGAGTCATAGTTGAAAGCCAGGCTAAGGAAGGAAAGTTCATGAAACGTTATCTCTAGTTCAAGCTCCAGTACTGTGAGGTATTGTGAGGTGGATGAATTGTGAGATGTGGCGGAGGGGAGTATCCAGGCTACATGGAAACTACGACAGGGCTTTAGTACAAGAGTTCTAGAGTTATAGTTAGAGATGATGCAGAAAATATGCCTAGAAAATGATACAGAAAGGAGAGAGCTGGATAGACCAGCACATTATGAAGGGCACAAGGCTTCTCTAGGAAATGATGTCTTCTCTGACTCTTGATTTTTCTTTGTTCTCTCTCCTGCCCTCTCCGCCTCCCACTCCAATCTCCCCTAATGACTCTCTTGGGTTCCTTGCTTCTCTTTTGACTTCTTCTGTTTCACTTACCTGACAGTTGGTACGTGACAATGCAGATCTGCGTTGTGAGCTTCCTAAATTGGAAAAACGACTTAGGGCTACGGCTGAGAGAGTTAAGGCCTTGGAGGGTGCACTGAAGGAGGCCAAGGAGGGCGCCATGAAAGACAAACGTCGATACCAGCAGGAGGTGGACCGCATCAAGGAGGCTGTGCGGTACAAGAGCTCCGGCAAGCGAGGCCATTCTGCCCAGATTGGTGAGTCAGTGTCAGCAGGTGGGATGCTCACCTGGGGCAAGATCAGCAAATCCTGACAGCTAAACCACTAGATTATTTCTTCTAGCTCCTGATTCTCCTATGCCACCCAAAAAAGGAATGAGTTCATTGACAAGCAATTTGGTTTGGCCCTAGACAAATGACCTCGGGGACTAGTGTCACCAACAACCTCCTCATGGTCATTTCTTCTCTTTCACAGCCAAACCTGTTCGTCCTGGCCACTATCCTGCGTCTTCACCCACCAACCCCTATGGCACCCGGAGCCCCGAGTGCATAAGCTACACCAACAACCTTTTCCAGAACTACCAGAACTTGTACCTGCAGCCAGCACCTAGCTCCACATCAGACATGTAGTAAGTGATTATGGCTATAGGCTGGAGTCCCAGCCCACAGCGTCTGGACCCCAGAAGGCACAGTGTTGTATCAATGGTTGGTTAAGATTTAGTGACTGCTGGCACTGGTGGTTCATGTCTGAAATCCTAGCTACTCAGAAAGTTGAGACGTGAAAATGACAGTTCAAAAAAAGTGTGAGATTTACCTCCATTTAAACACCAAAAGGCCAAACATGGAGCTGTGGCTCAAGTGGTAGAGCTCCAGCTTTGAGTGTAAAAGCTAAGGAACAGGACTGGGAGTTTGGCCTAGTGGTAGAGTGCTTGCCTGGCATACACAAAGACCCGGGTTCGATTCCTTGGTACCACTTACATAGAAAAAAAGCTGGAAATGGTGCTGAGGCTCGAGTGGTAGAGCTCTAGCCTTGAGAAAGTCCAAGGACAGTGCTCAGGCCCTCAGCTCAAGCCTAGGACTGGCAAAAAAAAAAAAAAAAAAAAAAGCTAAGGAACAGTACTGGCTCCAGTACTGGTACACACACACACACGGACAGTTACTTTCCTAAGTAGCTTTGCTTCTCACTCTTTTCTCAACTTCTGCTACATCTCTCTACTCCATCCAGCTTTGCTAACTCCTGTACCAGCAGTGGAGCCACATCCTCTGGCGGCCCGTTGGCTTCCTACCAGAAGGCCAACATGGACAATGGTGAGTGACAGAGATGGGCAATCCAGTCTTTGGGATACTCAGGGAAAATTGAGCATTATAAGGAAAGTAAGTAACCCTCATTTACACTAACCAAACTTTCCTAGTGTGTCAGGGCTTCAGATAAGAAGATACAGGTACAAGCTACAGTTTGGTGGTAGAGCATTTGCCTGACATGCATGGGGTCCTGGGTTTGTTCCCAAAACAAACAAGTAAAAAGACCTATGCCCATTCCTTCAGGTCTCCAACTCTTACTTTTCCTGCCTTTACCCCTCTCTTCTTAGTGATGAGTTTGGAAAGCTTTCTCTTTAAAAAAAAAAAAAAGGCTGGGCACGGTGGCTCATGCCTGTAATCCTAGCTACTCAGGAGGCTGAGATCTAAGGACCAAGGTTCAAAGCCAGCCCGGGCACAAAAGGACCTGAGACTCTTATCTCCAATTAACCTCTAGAAAATGGGAAGTGGGGCTTGGCTCAAGGGAAGGTGGTAGCTTGGGGATAAAGAGCGCAGGGACAACACTCAGGCTGAGTTCAAACCCCATGACTCACAAAAAGAAAGAAAGAAAGAAAACAAACAATGGTGCAGTGTTGGGTAAAGGAGGAGAGGGTGCTAGCTTGTTTCTCTGAGGGGTTAGGTTGGGAGAGGGTCTGGGGAGACCATTTCTAACACCCAGCTGCCTTTCTTCTTCTAACCCTCTGTTCTCAATGATCTTTCAGGAAATGCCACAGATATCAACGACAATAGGTACACTACCCTTGGGTTCTCTGGGTGGGGCTAGCAAAAATATTTAAGCTTCCCTCGTGCCCTACTTAGACCTTCCTTGGAATTTTTTGGGGGAAGGGAGAAGGAAATGAGAATCATTCTTGCCACCCGTGGATTGTCCAGAAACTCTCAAACATTCTCGTAGCTTGGTGCAGTGCTCTATCCTGTCCTCCCATCCCTTCCCAGCCTCTCCTCATTCTAGTTTGGGGGTATGGAGCAACATGCCATGGACATCTGATAACAGTTTCTCTCCTACTTTTGGGCACTTTGTGACCTTGGTCTAGTCCTTTCTAGCCCTCTGGCCTTGTGTCTCCCAATTTCCCCAGAAAGCACGCATGGTCCCAGCACTGCCCTTTGGGTTATCTCACAGGAATGCTCAGAGCAGTGACCAGGACAGAAATGCTTTTAGTTAATTGTTTGTGCATAGCATGATGTGTCTTTTTCTTCAGGAGTGATCTGCCATGTGGTTATGAGGCTGAGGACCAGGCCAAGCATTTCCCTCTCCACCAAGAGACAGCAGCCAGCTAATCTCCCAGCGAAGGCTACATACCTGCATTTTCAGGTAGCTCCAAGTGCTTTCCCTGACTGGTCCCAGGAGCCTCATTTGTTGCCCACAGCCTCTTTGGTTCCCCTGCTTCTATTTATTTTCCTTAGCCATCTCAAAACATTTGCTATATATTTATCCTTCGACTCTTGCATCCCTTTGCTGGGGACTGCATCTGTGCTGTCCTTTGTGATCTGGACACTGACCTCCAAGGGCTTTCCCTGTGGCTATTATAGTGAGCTTTCTGCTTTCTGCCACTAGGGGGCACTGCCACATGTCAAAAGAAGTGAGCAAGAGCAGCTCTTTATTTATAGCCACACATGGGTCCCAAACATTAGACACAGGAAACCCTGGGAGATCATCCCAACTCTCCCTCTACCTCCACACTAAAGTAATCTTGGGTAGATAGAGATTTTCTGAACTAAAACACCTCCAGTAAAATTGGTGCTGTACTTATTCTTGCAAAGATATCCTATCTGCCTTATATCTGCATTATGACACCAAAAACCTTAGGAAATGCTTCATGTTGTCTACCTGCTTGTCCCTCTGGCCACAGTGACAGCACACCCAGCTCTCTGTTGTTCAGTAGTGGTGGAAAATAGCTATTTCACCACCTCCAATCTCCTCACCCTCCAACTATCGTCCCCAGAGCCTCTCCTCTGACACACAGGCACCTTCCTGGTTTTCCTGTCACCAAGATCCTCCCTATGTTGCTTTAGAACTGGATGATGAAATTATCTTGTTATTTACTTTGGATCCTTGGATAACTAGAAATGAGATAACCTGGCTAATTTCTTGCTGGGCTGCACTCAAGCTCCCTTTCCAGGGGGAGTCCAGGAGAGCAGGTCAAGCATGCACAAGCAGAAATGCAGGAGAAACAGAGAATTGGGAAAGGGAGGGAGGTCGTAGGTTAGATTCAGGGTGGAGGATCAGGAGCTAGACAACTGAGTGGGCTGGGAAGGGCACGCTAATATTGGTATTAATGGGGAAAAAACTATTAACCAAAGTGTGAACATAGGCCACCTGTTTCTATGTAGCAGGTAGACTTCATGCTAGCTCCTCATACTCTTTTTCTCTGTTTCTTTCTTTCCCAGTTTCTAAGAGGAACTAAGGCCTCTTTCAGCATGCTGCAAAACCTGTGGTCTCTGATACTAACTCCCTCCTCAGCCCCTGTTGTTGGACTGTACTGTTTGATGTCTTCTCTTACTTACTCGGTCTTTCTTTGTATTCTGTATCTATATATCAGAAGCTGCTGCTATGTCTCTCCTCTCTCTGTCCTACTAAGTATCTGATAATATATTTAGCAATTTCTAAGCATAGTTTGCCCTCCTCGTTTGGGGCACTAGGGAGGATAGAGGGGACAGTTTCTTCTTTCCCTCATATACTCGTCTCTCACACTAAATGGTGTTAGTCACTGAGGTCACAAGATGATGAAGGAGAAATGGGAGCTAGAAGGCTGCAAATCCTTCTCTCTCACATGCACACGCACATGCACACATATACACACATGCACATACAAAGCCTTAAGCAGAAGAATGTCTCAGCATCTTAAGAAAACATATAGATCCTCCCGCCTCTTTCACATATAGCACAGGACATATAATTTTCTTCACATGCCACTCCCCTGAGTCTAGGGTTTGCAGATGTCTGCTGTTTGTCTCCCTCTTCCTGTTTTCCCTTGGACTGAGAACATGGATTGCTAGAGACCTTTCCTTTTCTCATCCAAGTCCTCCCCTATTTTGGGGGAGGGCAGTACTGGGATTTGAACTCATGGTCTCCTGCCTGCTAGGCTGGCAGGATACCACTGAGCCATTCTTCCAGTCCTCAAGTCCATTTTGATACTCTCTATCCCAGATCTCATGATCTGAACTCAGAGTTCATTTAAAATGCTTTGAAAGAATGGAGGAGATAGATCCCTTCCCATAGTATGATAAATGGCTGCTCATTGTCTGTGGTGATAGTTAAAGGTAAATGTGGTCAAAATGATTGACTCCTTGGGTCTGAGGTGGGTAAACAGGCTGGGAAATAGCTATGTGTCTTTGTTATGGTGCCCTCAGGTTGAAGCCATGAGCTGGTTCCCTTTCTCCCATATTGGGCTGCGTGTTCTTCCTAGTTTGGGGCTTCCAATTCATTGGTAAAATAGCTCCCTCCAGATGCCTTCCTTACAAGTTGGAGCTTGGCTTTTCCCTAGTCCACTTATTTTTTACCCCAAGACTCCTTTCTGTAATGTCTCCATCTGGTACTAAGTGCACTTTAAAGAAAGGGGCAGAACACATTTTCCTGAGGTGGTGGAACCTAAAGGCTGGGCCCCAGGGCTGTTCCCTGAGCTATTCTCAGCCCATGTGCCTCCCTCTCCCGTGGTTAATAGGACTGTTGCTTTAATTCCAGCCGGTCCTTTCCTTCACTTGGTATGATGGGTTTCCAGGTAACTGCAGGGATGAAGGTCACTAACCATCCCAAACCAAGACATAAAGTCCAGATACCAAGTCTTACTAGTATAGAAGACCAGGGTCCTCCAGGAAAACCCATTACCTAGCTTCTTCTAGGGTAGAAAAGGAAGTTTCATGTGAGTGCCAGATGGTAAATTTGCATCAGAGTTGTCCATGTCTCTTTAAGGCAAAGAGTCCTGATTTTGTTACCTGCTGGGTCTCTTTCAGCCATTAAGGAGATATTCTGGAAGAAAAAAAAATACCAGAGGGGTGTAGAATAAATCCATAGTGGTGATTTTTTCAAATATCTTTCAAATAAATCTATTTTTGTGGTACTGGAGAGTGAACTCAGGGCCTCCTTGCTAGAAAAGTACTCTACCACGTACGCCATGCACCCAGCTCTCAAAACAAATCTTTCATAGAACCCAGATATAAAAACAAAGTTAGGGCTAGATAGACATAGCTCAGTGGTAGAGTGCCTAGCATGTTTGGCATGTGCAAGGCTTCTTGATCTCTGCTACTGCAAAAACAAACAAAATTAAAATAATGCTCCTCTCCAAAAAAGGTAAAATAATGCAAACCTGTGTAAGTTTGCATTTTTTTTAGTTTCTTTTTTGTGGGGAGAAGACTAGTGGAAAATGCTCCATTGGTTGAGGTGCTCTAGAAAATTCCCAAGAGACCCCGAGGGATCTGAAAACCCCTGCTCCAAGGAGAGCATTGAATCTGACTTCTCTAACCTAAAGCCACAGTTCATAGGAAAGAGGAGTCTCCAGACCCAATGGGAAAAGAAGGAAGATGCCAGCTTACCTGTGGACTTGCACTAGCAGCTGCCAGCAGGAACCTCAGGATCTAGTGGTTTTATGTAATCATGCCACCCAACGATTCTTTCAAACAAAACATGTAAGGAAAAAGAAAAAACATGTAGGAGAATGTGAACATACAGAGCAGAGGAAGAGAGGTGACACTGAGCGAGTAGCATTCTCTTTACAAGATGTAAGGAAAATACAGTTCGTTAGATCAGTAAGAAATTACACACGCACATATATAAACCCTTGGCCAGAAGCTTCACACTAACTACATCCTCTTCTTGTTCCTGCTCCTTGTATTGGCCACATCCCTTTCAGAAAGCCTAGGTCCCCACAAGAGGCTCTGGGCCTGCCCACTCACATCTGCCAAATTATTGCATGCCAGCGTGGAAGACAAACCAACTGCACAAATTTAAGTGTGTATTTACTTGATGTACATAGATACCTTTAAAATAAAATAAATTCAGTGATGACCCTGTGTTGTTGCAAATCTTTGTTTTGGGTTGTGGGGCTTGAACTCAGGGCCTGTGTGCTGTCCCTGAGCTCTTTTGCTCAAGGCTAATGCCCTACCACTTCAAGTCACAGTGCCACTTCCTGTTTTCTGGTGGCTAATTGGAGATAAGAGTCTGATGGACTTTCTTACCCAGGCTGGCTTTGAACCGTGATACTCAGATCTCAGCCTCTCCATTAGCTAGGATTTCAGGCATGAGCCACCAGCACCCAGCTTGCAATTCTTTATCCCTCCCCAATCTTACTCCTTTTCCAACAATTAGCAATGCAATATATATCCTTCTAGATATTTCTCCACATACTTAAATATTCTTCCCACTTGACAGCATATCCTGAAAACGTTCATGCCAATGTACATTGGTTTACCTCATTAACATATACAAATACTTTCATATATTTATCCTATCAATTATTATACCATTTCACCATAGGTAGATATCAACATTGTAATCTTGTTCTCTTCATTTTAACCCAGACCAACATCTGACTAGTGTCTGTTACTTTCCTCTCCTATGTGTCAACAGTCCCTACCCCAAGGCTGGACTCAAGCTCAAGTCTTCCTGTCTCTGTCCCCTGAGTGCTGGAACACAGGCTTCTATCCAAGTGCCTAGCTTCTATTTGTACTTCCTTACCTCCCATTGCTCAGCCCACCTCCATCTGGTTCTTATTCTGCACAAAGTGCTTTTCCAAAAAATACCTGTTACCAAACAAGAACACATTTTCAGCTCTTGATTTGCTTTATCCCTCCCTGTTCTTTACCCTTCCTTCTTGAAACTATTGCTTGGGTTTCTGTGACCTCCAACCTCCCTTTCTGAGCCTTCCTTGGCTCCTTTACCTTCCCCCTTCCCCTGACAGAGTCTGTGTGTATAGCTCAGGCTAGTCTCACAACAACCTTGCAGTTCCCTGTTTCCACCTCATGAGTGCTGGGATTGTAGGTGTGTACCTCCACTGCTGGCTATACCAACCTCTTAAACAATGCTCTACCACAGAATTCAGCCCTTGGTTCTTTTTTTGCTCTTACTGGGAAATGTCATCCATACCCACAGATTCCTTAACAACCCTTAATTCAGTATCCACCGGCCCAGAACACTCTGATGAGCTCAAGACCCCATATGTCCACTCGCTCTCGTGTCTTGAACAGGTTTCAAACTGAATTCATCTTTTCTCCAACTCTACACTTTTCCAAGTGATCACTGTCTCCCCTTACTTTAACCTAGAATCTGAGACTCTCAATATCTCCCTTTCCCCTTAAACTCCACAAATACAGTGAATTTTCTAAATCAATATTAAAATAGAGGAAGTGGCACTGTGGCTCAAGTAGAGCAATAGCCTTGAGCTGAAGAGCTCAGGGACAGCACCCAGTTCCAGAGTTCAAGCACCATGACCACCACCACCACCACCAACAACAACAACAAAATTGAAATATATCATTAGATGCTGTCTTCTTCTCCCAATCCACCAGCCACTGTCTTAGTTTAACTTTTGTGCATGGACTTTTCCAACACTAGTCCCCCTTCACCCCCAGGCAACGAATGGCACTTCTGTAATTATACAAAATAGATTAAAACCACACAGATAGAATCTGCATCTGTGCCTACCTTCTCTAAGTCTTGTCTCTTCCCAGTGGTTCTCAGGTTCCAGAATGACCTGACTACTTATGCCTACTGAAAACAGAATCGTTTTTGCATGCTTCCCTGGTCCTGGACTCCACCCAGCTTTCCATACCCAGCAATCTCCAAGATCTTTGAAGGCTGTAGCCACCAGTTGAACTTCCCTTTTTCGTGTGTCCTTATCATTGTCCCATACACAGCTCTGCTACGATCCAAAATTGAATCTAATATTGAAACATTCTGCTTGGCCAGCCCAGTGCCTTTAGACTCTGAACTCCTAAGGAGCAAGAACTCTTTTATCTTCTGGTTTGGAGAAAATAAGCTGCCAAAAATATGTGTATGTGTGTGGGGGGGGGGATGGCACACAAATGGAGGAAGGGTAAGCAAGCACAACCAATAATATTCAATGTACTTTATGTAAAAAATGAACTACATAACTTGAGGGTGGCGACAGGAGGGAGACAGTGGAGGAATCCAATGGAAGGGGTGACATTGATCAAGAAACATATTCATAACCCCTTGGTGTAACGACTTTAAGAACAATAATATTAATAGAACAGTATTGGGGACAAATGCTGAATAAATACTTGCTGAATAGATAAAGAAAGAAAAAGAAAAAAAAAAGGAACTGGAGCATAAGCAAGAAAAAAGAGAAAAGGAGGGGGGGAAAAAAGAGAAAACACTTTTGCGTTTTTCCTGGCACCGTTACTCAGAAGCTAAGCAAAACCGGAAGGCGGTGACTTGTCAGCAGAAATGTCCCTGACCTGGGGGCGGGTCCGACTGGTCCAGGCCCCACCTACGCCCCCTGGAGGGCGGTCCGCACCGCGTGCGGGTGCGGGGCCGCTCTGAGAACCGGGTCCCCGCAGTCCAGCTCCGGGCCAGGTGAGCCCATACACTGCGCAGGCGCACGCGCTGAGCGCCAGGGGCGGAGTCAGCCTCGCCCCGCCCTGCTCGCGCGCCTGCAGGCCGGTCCCCGGTCACGTGACGGCGGCGCAGGTGAGCAGCGCTTCCGGGGTCGGGCGCCGGGATCTCAGCCGGCTCCCGCTTCCACTCGACCCGGTGCGCGGGAGAGTATGGCGTCCTCTTCGGTCCCGCCAACCACCGCACCGTCGGCAACAGGGGGCCCCGGCCCGGGATTTGGCTTCGCCTCCAAAACCAAGAAGAAGCATTTCGTGCAGCAGAAGGTGAAGGTGTTCCGGGCGGCCGACCCGCTGGTGGGCGTGTTCCTGTGGGGCGTCGCCCACTCGGTGAGAACCGACCCCAGCCCCGTAGCCCAGCCCCAGGTCCTCAACTCGGGTTCCGTGGAGCGTCCCGGTTTCCAGGTTTCCGCCTCCCTGTCACCCTACCTTCCCGGCCGTCTGGGCCCCTGCCCACCAACCCCAGGTGGGAAGGTAGTCCCCAGACTATCTTCGCTTTGTAACTTTTCTCTCCCTCTACCCAGTTTCTCCTCCCCTAGAATTGGCACCTTCCCTGCCCCCTGAAAGAAACCCAGCTCTGTTCCTTGACTCTTCTGCCCAGATCCAGCCTCAGGCTATGGAGACTGTTCTAGTTCAGACTTCAGCTCAGGGTTGTGGAGGGGGCGGGGGGGGGCGGGTGGACGGGGATGACTCTCTTTGGAGTAGATTGAAGGCCCAGGTGAGAGAATGTGTACGTGGAGGGTTTTGGGGTGGGCAAAAGGGTTGTTCACTTTCCACCTTGTTTTCTAGCCCCAGTCCTTGACTGTGGAGCCTTGGCTTTGTCTGGGGGAAGCTCCAGGCTGCTTGGACCTCCTAATCCTGTTTGCCCCTTCCTTTCCTCTCTAGAGGTACAGCATTTCTGAGATACTACCCTAGCCTGAAGGTTGAACTCACTCAGATCTAAATGCGCACATGCCTTTGGTCTTAACTGCATCCCTCTTGTTGGCTTGAGTGATATTTAGTATGAGCAAAGAGAAGCTTGAAGAGCTCTGATTCCGAGGGATATTATTTCCAAATAAATAGCCTTGGAATAAAAAAGAGGACAAAGAGGGCAGTTTTTTAAAGTTTTTTTTCTAAGATTAACTCTAGTGAAAGAAGTACAGCCATCCTTCTCACCCTTTTCAGATCTGGAATGGGAAAGATGGAGGGATTTTGAATGTGACAGAATATTTTAGTAATCCACTTCCTTGAATTGTTACAGTCATGGCAAGCTAATGGAAGCGTAAGGGATGAAGAAGATTGCTGGGGGTTTTGTCAGATTTTTTTTCTTTTTTGCCAGTTCAGGGGCTTTGAACTCAGGGCCTGGGCACTATTCTTGAACTTTATTAAGGCTAGCACTCTACCGTTGGAGCCACAGTACTACTTCCAGCCTTTTTCTTATGGTGCCAAGGAATCAAACCCAGGCCTTCAAGCATGGTAGGCAAGCACTCTACCACCAGCTTATACTCCTGGCCCCAGATTCTTAATTTACAATTTAATATGTTGTTTGGGGTCTGTTGGCTCCATTTTGCACTACAGTAGAGTGGTAATATCTTGTATTGTGTTTCCAGTGTAAGGTATTGGTGTGGAAAAGACTTGGAAGAAGGCTTGTCTCTCAATATGTACCTTCTAGGTGACTCACCCACCATTGTAGGAAGCAAACAGGGAAGGTTTTCCTTTAGTAAGTATTGGGGGAATTATAAGTAAGACCAGCCTCAGCTTTGTTAGATATAGATATTTTAGCTTGAAGGTCCCATCCTCCAGCTAACACATACCTACTTCAAGTGTCTGGAATTGAGAAATTCTTTGAACATATGCCCTAGTGATGATTCAGCTTGCTTAGCAGGTGGTGTGGAGGGGGTAGGAAAAGCTCTGCTGATTTTTGGGCTAGCAATCTCAAGTGGCTTTTTTTTTTTCCTGGAGGAATATGTTCTGTCCTCCTTTTCTTCTGAGAACAGGAGGAGTTTCATGCAGTGCAGCCTGTGAGATTTAGGTTACACTGTAGTTCATAACCTTTATTAAATGATGAAGTAAGGATAGGCAAGCTTTCTCATTGATTCATTTAATAAACATTTCAGGACTGCCATGTGCTGAACCTTGTTAGCTAGGCATCTCTCAGATGTCAGTGACTGGGGCGGGTCTTTGCCTTTGAAGTACTCACAATCTGTGTGTGGTGGGACAGTTTACATAACTTGGTGATCAGAGTCATGGGACACATACATTATGAGGAATAGGTCAGAGGTGCTGTAGCAGCACCAACAAGGAAGTACACCTTCTTGGGATTCCTGAGCACAGGAACCTCTTTTCTACCTTGGATTAGCAGGCTGTAGGCCCTGATGGCTGAGGTGAGCATGTGAGCGTGTGATGCCTGGGACCTTTTAGGTTATGGGCAGGCTTGACTTTTTAGGGAATAGATACCTACTGAACTCTTATTCTGTGATGGCATGCATTCCCTCTGAGGTCAGCTGTTCTTCTTTACTTTAAACCTAAGTAGATGGGGTCAGGAGTTTGGCCTAGTGGTAGAGTGCTTGCCTAGCATGCATGAAGACCGGGGTTCAATTCCTCGGTACCACATACATAGAAAAAAGCTAGAAATGGTGCTGTGGCTCCAGTGGTAGAGCTCTAGCCTTGAGAAAGCCCAAGGACAGTGCCCAGGCCCTGAGCTCAAGGCCCAGGACTGGCAAAATAAATAGATAAACCTAAGCAGATGGACATCTCTGCAGAGAACTGGGTAGTAGTAATTTTTAAGAGCACTGTCCTGTTAGTAAGGAGAAGCCTCTTACAAGGCAAAGACATTTTATTCTTCTTGCTGTTGACCCCCCTCAGAGTCCCATTAATGCTTCAGGGCACTTTGAAAATGCTTGCTTTTTAGTGGGGTGTGTAACTTTACTTCATCCTGTAGAGCTGGGTTTTTGTTGTTGTTTTGTTTTAGACTCTCTCACAGCTTTAAAAATAATCTGAGTTGCTTACAGGGCTTGCCTAATATAAGCGACTGTCGGGAGCATGAAGTTCCATGGGTGTGGGAGTGTGCGGAGTGTGAGGGGTGCTCATAGCAGTCTTCCTTGGGAAGCAGAAGGGGTTAGAGATTATCTAACATCCTTTAACTTCAAGCATATGCACAGCTAGGGATTTTGAAGAAATGGGGTTTGAATTTCCCTTTCCTGTCTCCTGCCCAGATACAATAGATGAGAAGCTTTCCATACCCTCACTTACTGACTCTCACTTCATATTTTGGATTGTCAGATAAATGAGCTCAGCCAGGTGCCTCCCCCAGTGATGCTGCTGCCAGATGACTTTAAGGCCAGCTCCAAGATCAAGGTCAACAATCACCTTTTCCATAGGTAAGTGGAGTTCCTTGCCCTTCCCATGGCAACATTCTAGGGGGGGAAAATGAATTTAAAAAGTTAAGATGAGCTGTGCACCAATGGCTCACGCCTTTAATCCTAGCTGCTCTCCAGAGGCTGATATCTGAGGATTGCAGTTTAAACCTAACCCGGGCAGGAAAGTCTCTGAGAGTTTTATCTCCAGTAAACTACTTAGAAAAAGCCAGAACTGGACTGGGATGTAGCTCAGTGGCAAAGCGCTTGCCTCGGAAGTGCAATGGCCTGGGTTCGATCCCCAGTGCCAAAAGAAAAAAAACAAAAAAACAAAAAAATACAGTTAAAAAAAGAAAAAGCCAGAAGTAGTGCTGTAGCTCAAATGGTAGACCACTAGCCTTGATCAAAAGAAGATCAGGATCAGTGCTCAGGCCCAAAGTTCAAGCCCCAGGACTGGCCAAAAACAAAGAAAAGTTTAGAGGTTCGGTGTGTGGCTCCATTGGTAGAGCAATAGCCAGTGAGCCAAAGTCAGATACCAAGTTCAAATTCCTATTCTCCCACTTAAAAAAAAAAGTTAAAAATGTTAAAGATTAAACTGAAGATTTTAGATTTAGGAACCTAACTTGGTCTGGGACTGGGAGTTTGGCCTAATTGGTGGTAGGGACAGTGCCCAGGCCCAGAGTTCAAGCCCCATGACCGACAAAAAAAAAAAAACGAACCAAAGCAATCATTCCCTCCCCCCTTCCCCGAAAAAAGAAGTTAAATGGTCTAAGATCCTTTCCAAGGCATAAATTCAGTTTTGTATACAGACAGCATTGAAATAATTTCTGATATGGTCACACTGTCAAATGTGCTAGTTTCTCTCCTCTAGTCTGACAGTTCCATCAAGTAGATACATTTAGATGTCATTGCTATTAGCTTGCATTAGTAGGAATGTCCTGAAAGAAATACTGGAGTACTCTAAGCCCTGCTAGTCCAGAAGATGCCACTCAAAACAGTGGTGAGTGTGTGTGTGTGTGTGTGTGTGTGTGTGTGTGTGTGTGTGTGTGTGTGTGAGAGAGAGAGAGAGAGAGAGAGAGAGAGAGAGAGAGAGCTTTTTTGATTTGAACTCGGGGCCTGGGGGCTGTCCTTGAGCTTTTTTGCTCAAAGCAGTGCTCTACCACTTGAGTTAAAGCTCCACTTCTGGCTTTTGGTAGCTAATTGGAGTAAGAGTGTCATGGGCTTTCCTGCCCTGGCTAGCTTCAAACTGTGATCCTCAGATCTCATCCTCCTGAGTAGTTAGGATTACAGGCTTGAGTCACCCAATGCCCGGCTATTGCCAACTTTTGAATGTCTTTAACTGGCTTGAGATTTGAGAAATGCTGCCATTTGCATGGACAGGAGAACCTTGCTATACATAATCAGCTGTGTGACAGGCAGGTTACCTTATTACACTGAGATATAATCTAACCTTCTGTAAAATGGAAGCAATATACCTTTTAAAGTACTTCATAGAGCTTTGTGAGAAGCAAATGAGGTATTAGGTATAAACTACTTTATAAACTGATAAGCCTCATATAAATGTAAATGAAACCATTACTTTGTTGTCTTGCTTTAAAAACTGTATTTCAGAGAAAATCTACCCAGTCATTTCAAGTTTAAGGAGTATTGTCCCCAAGTCTTCAGGAACCTCCGTGATCGATTTGGCATTGATGACCAGGATTACTTGGTAGGAGTCTAATATGGGGTGAGGAGTAGTCCCTGATGACTTAGGAGTCCTTTGGGATAGTCATGTTTGGAAAAACAAAAGCCAAAGAAATACGATTCATTATCCTTCTGAGTTCACAGCATCTTAAAAAAAAAATTAATGAAAATTAACAAAGTTGTCCTTGAGAAGATAAAGATACATTAAGAATTTTGCATTGTGTTTCACTCAGTTCATATGTAGAATCCAATAATTTGCATATAGACCCCAATTAAGAAGCCCTGCTTAATCTCATACCCCAGTTTCATCCACCTTCAGAGGCACTTGTATGTCCTGTACTTCTAGAAAAGGAGGTAGAAAAAGAGTTTCTAGCCTGTTATGTGTCTCCAGGTGTCCCTTACCCGAAGCCCCCCAAGTGAAACTGAAGGCAGTGATGGCCGATTTCTTATCTCCTATGACCGGACTCTGGTCATCAAGGAAGTATCCAGTGAGGACATTGCTGACATGCATAGTAACCTGTCCAACTACCACCAGGTCAGTCCTCTCTCATACTCATTCTTTCTTCTCCTTAGCTCAGCTGCTAGAAGCCCAGAAGAGACTTTTTCTCCATATAAACTGTTTCTTCTTCTGAGAAACACTCAGTATCATGTTTTGGTTTAAGACTAGACATTTCAGGGGGGAAAAGGGGCCTTTGCATGCTTGTGTCTAACAGAAGAATTTGATAGTTCCCTTCCCATTTGGTACTTATAATCTAAAAACCACTGTGGGTTTATACATAAAGGGCACATATGTGGCAAAATATAAACTGTAGAATAACTCAGAATTAAAGGAAGCATTAACACCAGCTATACTGCAGATAGGGGTAATAATTGCAAAGAGAAGAAAACCAGCACAAAGGCATAATTGAGATAATTTGCAAGGAAGAACCCATTCTTACAGCTAGTCCCAGAACTAGTGAAGCTTTTCTGTCTGATCAGCTGAACTTAGAATGTAGAGTATATGGAATGTTTTGGTGATAAAAGCATTCTTCCTGAGATGTCTTTCAACTGAAGAAAACTCTCACCAGACACAGTGAAGAAGGAAAAAATGGAAAACAGATAAATGAGGCATGGTGGTGCATGCCTGTCATCCCAGGAGTTGGGAGGCTGAAGAAGGATTGTAAGTTCAAGGCCAGCCTGGGTTATATAGCAAGACTGTACCCACTCACCCATCCCCACCCGACCCCCCAGAAAAGCAAAACAAATGGGCTTATTCAGCAAACATTTAATGGCTGTCATTAGTATTAATCAGTAGAGAAATTGTGAATGGGGTGGTCACGGCCTTGAAGATCTCTTGGTTTAAAGACAGGATGTACAGAACGTTCTAGGGGTACAGAGGAGGGATCATCTAACTCACCTGGGCAAAGAGAAGGATTTGGGAGACTTGAACAAGAGATTTTTGGAGGTGGAATCATAAAAGTTGATCTTAGTTGATCTTTTAATTGCTCTTCCTTGATGAGTGCGTGTGTGTTGCTGGAAATCAACACTTGAGGCTTCTTACTTGCTAAGCATGCACTCTACCACTGAGTGGCATCCTCACCTCAGGATGAATTCTTGAGTAACTAGTAGAGGTTAACTATTGTCAAGGAGAAAAAGAGCATTCTAGGCAAAGAAAAATAACACTTTGAAAGGCACGGAGCCATGAGAAGCTTGACCAAAGAACTGCAGGATATTCAGTTGGGCTACAATCTGGTATTGTGGAAAAATAGCAGATGCATTGTAAAGGAGCCTCTAAATCACACAGTTTGGGTTTTTTTTCCTTGAAGGCTGTTTGCAGGGTAGTTAGTGAATGTGTGTGTGTGAGTCTTTGGACAGTGTGTTGAAAGAATGGATTGTAGAGGAGAATACTGAGAGTGTATTTAGTAGCTTAGGTGAGAATGAGCAATGATGGCAGTGTGCACAGAAAGGAAAACCTAGGTATGATGGTGGAAGTTAAAGGAGCCACCAAATTTCTAGATATCCATTTACCAACAGCTGTAGAACAGAAAGAAGAGGGTTTGCCAGGCGCTATGGCTCATGCCTGTAATCCTAGCTACTCAGGAGGCTGAAATCTGAGGAGTGAGGTTCAAAGCCAGCCTAGGCACTAAAGACTCTGAGACTCGTATCTCCAATTAATCTCTAGGAAAGGGGAAGTGGGGCCATGGCTCCTGGGGAGGACGGTAACCTTGAGCTGAAGAGCTCAGGGACATCACCCAGGCCCAGAGTTCAAGCCCCATCACCTACAAAAAAAAAAAAAAGAGGATTGTTTGTTTGTAGATAGTTCTGATTTGGACATGGTGAAGTTTTAGGCCTTGAATGAATTACCAGGGTACTGTAATGGGAGCTAAGGGTAAAGAGCTAGGTGTTTTATTTTTGTTTGGTGGCATGGCGTACCAGTGCTTGAACTCAGAAGCTTGTATTTGCTCAAAATCCTTGCTCACACCTGGCACTCTACCACCTGTATTCAGCTAAGAGCATATATATATATTATATATATATATATATATATATATATATATTTTTTTTTTTTTTTGCCAGTCCTGGGCTTGAGCTCAGGGCCTAAACACTGTCTTTGGACTTTCTTTTTTTTTTTTTTTTTGCCAGTCCTGGGCTTGAGCTCAGGGCCTGAGCACTGTCCTTGGACTTTCTCAAGGCTAGAGCTCTACCACTTGAGCCTCAGCACCACTTCCGGCTTTTTTCTATATATGTGGTACCAAGGAATCGAACCCGGGTCTTCGTGCATGCTAGGCAAGCACTTTAACCACTAGGCCAAACTCCCAGCCCTGTCCTTGGACTTTCTAAGGCTAGAGCTCTACCACTTGAACCTCAGCACCACTTCCAGCTTTTTTTTCTATGTATGTGGTACTGAGGAATCAAACCCGGGTCTTCGTGCATGGTAGGCAAGCACTCTTCCACTAGGCCAAACTCCTGGCCCTCAGCTAAGAGCCTTTTGAGAGTCTGGTCAGCAGAATTTAGTACCACTTGGTTGAAATAGGATAATGACTAGAATGCCTATTAGATTTGACAGGGGATTTGGGAGAAATTTTAGAGGCAAATGAGGACATAAATCTGATTTCAGTATGAGGTGAGTCAGGAAATGGATTGATTTACTTACTGATGACTTTTAAGCTAGCTTTGAATAGAAGTGGGCAGTAACAGAAAGAAACAGTGGCTTCCATCTGCAGTCCTGGCTACTCAAGAGGCTGAGATCTGAGAATTATGGCTCAATACCAGTCTGGGCAGAGAAAGTCTGTGAGACTATTATCTCCAATTAACTAACAAAACCTGCAAGTGGAGCTGTGGCTTAAGTGACAGAGTGTCAACCCTGAGGGATAGTACTTAGGCTCTGAATTCATGTCTTAGTAGCAGTGTGTAAGTGCGTGCACGCACGCGTGCGCGCGCACACACACACACACACACGACACAGACGCAGACACACAAAGGAGGGAGGGAGGAAGAGAGAGAGAGAGAGAGATTGATTTGTTTTTGTGGTGGTAGGGATAGAACCCAGATTCTTATGTATTCTAGGTATATCTTTAACTCAATATAGGAATTTGTTGGGTTTTGTTTTTGTTTTTTGTGCTGGTTCTAGGGCTTGAATTCAAGGCTTGGGTGTTGTCCCTGAGCTTCTTTTACTCAGCTAATGCTGGACCATTTAGTCACAGCTGGCTTTTTGGTAGTTTATTGTAAATAAATGTCTTATAGTCTTTTCTTGCCTAGCTGGTTTGGAACTGTGGTTCTCACAGCTCAGCCTCCTGAATAGCTAGGATTATAAGCATGAGGCTATCAGTACCTGGCATATTTTGAACCCTCCCTTCCTTCCTTTCTTCTTTTTTTTGTGCTCTACCACCGCACCATTTCCAGTTTTGTTTTGTTTTGTTTTAGTCAGTCGTGGGACTTGAACTCTGGGCCTGGGTACTATCCCTGAGCTCTTCAGCTCAAGGCTACCGCCCTACCCTTTGAGCCACAGTGCCTTTTCTGGTTTTCCGGTGGTTAATTGGAGATAAAAGTCTCATGGAGTTTTTAGTGCTAGGACTGGCTTTGAACCCTGCTCCTCCTGAGTAGCTAGGATTACTGGCATGAGCCACCATGCCCAGCTTGCCACTTCCAGTTTTATGGTGGTTATTTGGAGCTAAAAACTTCAAGGCCTTTTCCTCCCTGGTTTGGCTTTGAACCTCTGTTTTCAGATCTCGGACTCCTGAGTAGCTAGGATGACAGGTATGAGCCACCAGTTTATTTTGAATTTTCTTTTTTCTTTTTCTGTCAGTGATGGGGCTTAAACTCAAGGCCTCGGCACTATCCCTAAGCTCTTCAGCTTCAGGCTAGTGCTCTACCATTGTTCCACAGCATCACTTCTGATTTTCTGGCTGTTAATTGGAAATAAGAGTCTCACAGATTTTTTTGTGCCAGGTCTGGCTTAGAATTGCAATCCTCAAATCTCAGCCTCCAGAGTAGCTAGGATTACAAGCTTGAGGCAAGCAATCCTCAAATCTCAGCCTCCAGAGTAGCTAGGATTACGGGCTTGAGGCACTAGTGCCTGATCTTACTTTGAATTTTCTAGGACAAGGTTTCACTATCTGGCCCAGACTTGCAAGGAACTTGATATGTAGCCCAGATTGAGCTCAAACTCATGCTCCTTCAGCTTCTAGAGTGCTATACTCATACCTGAATGAGGAATTCTTTCTTTTTTTTAATTTGTGTGTGTGTGTCTGTGTGTGTTTGCCAGTCCTGGGGCTTGAACTCAGGGCCTGAGCACTGTCCTTGGGCTTTCTCAAGGCTAGCACTCTACCACTGGAGCCACAGGCCACGTCCTGTTTTTTCTATGCATGTGGTACCAAGGAATCAAACCTGGGTCTTTGTGCATGCTAGGCACACATGCTGCCACTAGCCCAAATTCCCAATCTGAGGAATTCTTTCTTTCTTTTTTTTTTTGTGTGTCTTGGGGCTTGAACTTGGCCTGGCCACTGTCCCTTGAGCTCTTCAGCTCAAGGCTACCATCCTAGAAAGAATTATTTCTTAAGGATCTAGATTGCAAGTCATTTTTCCCCCCTACAGAGCTCAGGGTTGAACCCTTGTCCTTAAGCATGCTAAGCAAGTGCTTTACCACTTGAGCTATGCCTCAGTTCTTTTGGTTTTATTTTGGTTTTTAGACAAGATTTCAAGGTTACCTTTGTCTACACTGGCCTTGAACTCAAGATCTTCCTGCCTTTCTTCCCAAGTAGCTGAGATTATAGGCATACCTGCCTATAAAATTGCAGGCCATCTTGCAGTCTTTTTTTTTTGTGGGTCATGGTGCTTGAACTTGGCCTGGGCACTGTCCCTGAGCTCTTCAGCCCAAGGCTACCACCCTACCCTGTGTCTGAGCTGTGACCTTGAGCTCTTCAGCTCTAGGCTACCACCCTACCCTCAAGCCAAGCCCCACTATTGTTTTCTAGAGGTTAATTGGAGATAAGAGTCTCAGGTCCTTTTGTCCACCAGGCTGGCTTTTGAAGCTTGATCCTCAGATCTCAGCCTCCTGAGTAGCTAGAATTACAGGCATGATCCACTGTGCTGGCTTGCAGGCATTTTGTGTGTGTGTGTGTGTGTGTGTGTACACGTGCCCGAGTCCTGGGACTTGAATTCAGAGCCTGGACTGTGTGTGTGTGTGTGTGTGTGTGTGTGTGTGTGTGTGTGTGTGTGTGTGTGTGTGTGTGTGTGTGTGTGTGTGTGTGTGTGTGTGTGTGTGTGTACACGTGCCCGAGTCCTGGGACTTGAATTCAGAGCCTGGACTGTGTGTGTGTGTGTACATGCCCGAGTCCCGGGACTTGAATTCAGAGCCTGGACTGTGTGTGTGTGTGTGTGTGTGTGTGTGTGTGTGTGTGTGTGTGTATACATGCCCGAGTCCCGGGACTTGAATTCAGAGCCTAGACTGTGTGTGTGTGTGTGTGTGTGTGTGTGTGTGTGTGTGTGTGTGTGTGTATACATGCCCGAGTCCCGGGACTTGAATTCAGAGCCTAGACTGTGTGTGTGTGTGTGTGTGTGTGTGTGTGTGTGTGTGTGTGTGTGTACATGCCCGAGTCCCGGGACTTGAATTCAGAGCCTGGACACTGTCCTGAGCCTCTCTGTGCTTCAGGCTAGCACTCTACCACTTGAACCACAGCACCACTTCTGTCTTTTTCTGCCTTTTTCAGGAGTCAAACCCAGGGCTTCATGCATGCCAGGCAAGCACTCTACTACTAATCCACATTCCCAGCCCTTATAGGCATTTTTATTACAGGAATGAACCCACCAAGAAATACTGGACTAGATAAAATCATGTTATTGATAAACAGATAGATGTTAGTTCAAATTCTGGTTCTGGGACCACTTACATACAAAAAGGGCATAAAATGAGAGTAATAGTAGTTACCTTTATGATCTTAAAGAATGATATAATGAAATTAGATTAGGCACTTTGGTTTGAACTCAGGCTCTTGTGCTTACTCACTAAGCACTCTACCACTTATCCAGCCCTTTTTGCTTTTCTTATTTTTATTTATATTTATTTGGGTGTAGGATGTGTGTATGTGTGCGTGTGTGTGTGTGTGTGTGCGCCAGTGTGCCAGTACTAGTGTTTAAACTCACAACCCTGGTCATTGTCCCTGAGCCTTTTTGCTCAAGGCTGGTGCTCTTCAGACATAGGTCTACTTCCAGCTTTTTGGTGATTAATTAGAGATTAGAGTCTTATGGCTTTTCTGTCCAGGCTAACTTTGAACCATAATCCTCAGATTCTAGTCACCTGAGTAGTTAAGATTATAGGCCTGAGCCACTAATGCCAGACACTTAAATTTTTTAACTTTTCACAGTACTAATGCTAAACTCTGCCCTCAGTCTTGCTAGACACATGTTGAACCACTCGATCCCTACCTCTAGTCCCCTTTTTGCACTGGTTATGTTCAAGGTGTGGTCTTGGTTATACTCTGGAGGGCCTGGGCTGTAATCCTTCTATTTGTGCTTCCCTGTGACACTTGGGATGAATGTCAGGCTGCTCTACTGTATCCATGCCTGGGATACTCAGCCATTGAATAAGATGGAGTTTTGTATACTTCTTTTGCTTGAGTTGGCCTTGAACTGTGATTCTCCTGATCTCTACCTCCCAAGTAGCTAGGATTACAGGCTTGAGCCACTGTGCCTGGCTACTTTCATTATTTTTCTAATAGGACCTTACTTTTTGCTCAGGACGGCCTGAACCCTGATCCTCCTATTTATGCTTCCCGAGTACCTGGGATTACAGGTTTGTGCTATCATGCCTAGTTTTTTGTGAATTCAGATGGGGTCTTGCAAATATTTCCAGGCCTGGACTGGCCTGGAGCTATAATCCTTCCTCTTGTCTCTTTGAGAAGTTAGGATTATGAAAAAGAGTCACCTTGCCTAAATGAGAGAAAGCACTTTAATATTAAATGACATTCTAGGAATGGAAGACATCAGAGAAGATGGGGCTTCAGAAGCTACAGGTAACTAGGAACACCAATAAGAAACTTCTACCACTTTTTTTTTTCTTATGCCAATACTGGAGCATGAACTTGCTGTCTTGCTTGGATTCTTTGCTCAGGGCTGGTGATCCATGCCTCCAGTCTGACATTTTGCTGGTTAATTGGAGACAAAGTCTGGCAGAATTTTCTATCCAGGCTGACTTTGAACCCCATTCTTTCAAGTCTCAAACTCCTAAGTAGCTAGGATACAGTTGTGAGTTACTTGAAGTTTTCTGTTTCACTTCAGAATGGTAGAATTTGGATTCCCATCCCTGGGCTGTTGGTCTATCTGCTGCTCAGCCTGTTTTTATTCCTTCCTTTTCCTTACCCCAGTACATTGTGAAGTGCCATGGCAATACACTGCTGCCCCAGTTCCTGGGGATGTACCGAGTCAGTGTGGAAAATGAAGACAGCTACATGCTGGTGATGCGCAATATGTTTAGCCACAGGCTTCCTGTGCACAGAAAGTATGACCTCAAGGTAAGAAACAGGAGCTACTGCTGAAAACCTGTGAATAGGAATGGGCCTGGGAGGGCAAGGGACAGTTGCTTTCAGTGGGAAGAAGGCTCTGAGGTTTGTGTATTTGTCACAGGAACTGAGTTCTGTCTATTCTGCTGAGTCTGTCTGAGTTCTGCTGGCCACTTCTGCTAACTTAGTCTTTGGGTCTCTCCACAGGGTTCTCTAGTATCCCGGGAAGCCAGCGATAAGGAAAAGGTGATTCTCATTTTAGGTGATAGGGTGGGGAAGTGGGGGATGGATGAAAGAGGTCTTCTTAGGATAAAGAGCTCATTCTCATAGTGAGTAGGGATCACTTGCTGTCCATTTTATCTTAAATTACTGAAAATTTCTGCGGATCCAAGAATAGGTTGGAGGAGCCGGGAGTTTGACCTAATGGTAGAGTGCTTCCCTAGAATGCATGAAGACGGGTTTGATTCCTTGGTACTATATACATAGAAAAAGCTGAAAGTGGTGCTGTGGCTCAAATGATAGAGCACTGGCCTTGAAAAAGCCCAAGGACAGTGCTCAGGCCCTGAGTTCAAGCCCCAGGACTGACCAAAAAAAAAAAAAAAGAATGAAGGAGCAGCAATAGGCTATTCCACGTGGAAGGTTTAGGGTAGATGAAGACCCAGGCCATACGAGCAGAGCGATCAGCTCCCATTCTGGGTGCCTCATATTCAGGCAGCTATTTTTGCTGAAGAAGGAAGAAGTCTGCATGAAGGGTGTTGACTGGAAACTCTGAGTGGGAAGTGGTGGGATGTAATGTGGGACTCAGCTATGCGATTGAATCTAGGCAAACTTCAGTGTGGAGCTGACTGAACAGAGTGACTATAAGACTGATGTATCTTTAAGGCTACTGAGATGGAGACAGAGCCCTGGGCAAGAGGCAAGGTTCTCCATCTAGACATTGAAGAAGGAATATACTTTCAAATATCCTTTCTGTACTCTAGGTTAAAGAATTGCCCACCCTCAAGGATATGGACTTCCTCAACAAGAACCAGAAAGTATATATTGGTGAAGAGGAGAAGAAAGTATTTCTGGAGAAGCTAAAGAGAGATGTGGAGGTGATGACTACAATGCTTGGAAATGCCTAATTTATTTGCTTTTTCTGATTGTCTCTCCATGCACAATATGAAGGAGCTCCTTCCCCTTTCCTTTATTCTTTAGGTCTTCTGTAGGGATGAGTGGGGGGGGGGGTCGGGGGTTGAGTATGAGACAGGAAAAACCTTTGGAGGTGACTCATAGAGGCTTAGGTGAGTACAAGGTAAACAGACCCCCAGAACACTACAGTACTAAAGGGCAGAGTATATCACAACCTCATTTTTTATACTTCCTTTCACTAGGAGGACCTAGAAATTCAAGGGTAGACATAAGGGGTAGTACCTAAGAGTAGGGAGGGAGAGCTGGGATGTATGATTTTGTCAATGATTCTCAGTTTCTAGTCCAGCTGAAGATCATGGACTACAGCCTTCTGCTAGGCATCCACGACATCATCCGGGGCTCTGAGCCAGAAGAGGAAGGGCTTACACGGGAGGACGAGTCAGAGTGGGATGGGGATTGTAACCTGGCTGGACCTCCTTCTCTCGTGGGTTCCTTTGGCACCTCTCCTGAGGGCATCGGAGGCTACATCCATTCCCACAGGCCACTGGGCCCTGGAGAGTTTGAGTCTTTCATAGATGTCTACGCCATCCGGAGTGCTGAGGGTAAGAGAGCTTGGAAATTCCTAAGGTGAAGGGGAAAAATATCCGTGGGGATCAGAAACTAGGTGGTGGGAGGAGAGACTGCTTCGCTTTTTCAAACAAAATTGACTTGTTTCTGGGGAAGAGGAATTGGGACTGTACCTGCTCTTCATTGTTGGTCTTTCTCCCCAGGGGCCCCCCAAAAGGAAGTGTATTTCATGGGCCTCATTGACATCCTTACACAATATGATGCCAAGAAGAAGGCAGCTCATGCAGCCAAAACTGTCAAGCATGGGGTGAGAATTCCCCAAGACTTGTCCCTTCCTGTCTCTACTATTCTCTGAGAAGAGAGGGCTCCTGTGTCAGAGCAAGTAGGGTGGCAGGAGGAGAGAAATGGGCAAGATGGCTAGGAGGATGGGGTGTAGAAAGGGTAGTGAAGTCCTTGACATTGTTCTGTACTTCCTTTTCACAGGCAGGAGCAGAGATTTCTACTGTCCATCCTGAGCAGTATGCTAAGCGATTCCTGGATTTTATTACCAACATCTTTGCTTAAGAGCCAGCCTATCTGTGATGATTGCTGCTTTATGGTGAAGGTGGCAGGGTTCTGAGAGGCTTGGGGGAACCATTGGTATTATAGCCATTACTTCTCTTCCCCCACTGCTAAATTCAAGCTGCAGGCTCCTTCCACACAGATAACTCCATCTTGTTGAACAGGCTCTTCCTGGCTCCCAGAAATACATTGTCCTTTCTCTCCCTTTTTATTTTTCTGCCTCTCTTCCTCTCCCCACCTTGCCCTCTTGCTTCATTAGAGTTTTACTGTTAACTCTCTCCCAAGTGCCTTGAACTTGAGAAATCTATTGTTTCTATAAAATAGGAAGAGCTGGGGAAGGGGTTTGTTTACTATCTTCAGGACTCCCAGAGGTCTGGACAATGGACCAGCTCAAGCAACTACTCTGTTTTGCTGCATGGGATGAACTAAGAGTGTTGGAATTTTGCTGGTGACTTTATAGAACTCACTGCATCATGCCTCCCTCCTGGTAGGCTCTAGAATAGAGGACTTTGAGGTTACTACAGATGTGGGCATGGGCATGCACACAAGATGGACCATGACCCATCCAAATACATAGGTGGGGTGGAGAGTGGTCAGCAGGCTGACACGTTAGAGGCAGGACCTAAGAGGACTGTGACAATGCAGGGAATTGGAAATGATCTATGTCAAGGATCAACTGACTACTCTCCTGTATTGTCTCCCATCCCACTTCCACCTAGCTGCACTTCTGGGCACAGGAGTCCAGAGAGGGCCAGAAGTGTGCAAGCCTGGGTCAAGGTGTCTGACTGCTATGCTTCCCAGATCCTAGTACCCTTGCTGGGGCTAGAACCTTCAGTGGGGATATGGACAGCTTGGGATGGTGGAATGACAGGTCACAGATTAAGGTTCATTCCCCATGTTAAATTTTCTCCTCCTGTCTAGCCATCTGCAAGAATTATTTCTGGCAGATGGAACTATATCTGAGTCAATTCTGGTAATTCCAAGAGAACAGAGGTCTAGAGTGTGGGAACCTCCTCATTGCCTGGTGTGCCCACCTAGCACACTTCTTTCCCTACCCTTTCCCAAACCCTTTTCCCCTGAATTGTTGTCATGCTGTTCTCTTCTGTCCCATCCTCTACTGTTACTGTGTCTCCCAGAGGACAGATGGCCTTCTTTGTCATCTTCACTCTCCACCCCCAGAGAGGAGTCAGAGCCATAACTCAATCACCCGGCCCCCTCCAAAGATAGCTGAGTTGATGCATGATCTCAGTGCAGAGGACTCATGAGATGAAATAAATTGTCCTCTTTTCCCTCCCCATGCCTTTGAGGCTTAACACACCCATTTTTACTCCCCTCCTCCCATTCCTCTGATGCTTCCACACCTTTTTCCCATAAAGCTGGCCAGTGGAGATGCAAAGCAGCTTTACTTTCTATCTGGTCAGACTGATTGGTCTCAGGAGACTTCATGAGGTCCACAGGAAGATGCTCTCCCCTTCATCTCTGCTCCAAAGGAAGTAGGAAGAAGGACCCTGGTCAGGTTGGAGCCCCTGTACTGTCTTCCTGTCAGGGGCCTGCTGGATCTTTTCTATTCCCATCATCTCCCTCCTCTTCTCCTCCCCTTTCCCCCTCCATTGTTGAATGCAATAAAAGCTCTGTGACACCAGCAGCCATTTCTCTAGAACCGGCTTCTCTGACCATGAGGCCAATATATCATGGGCAGTATTGTCAACTTCATTTATTGCTTCTGTTTTATTAATAAAAGAAGATCTTATGTATTTGCCCCCATTTATCACAATGCAAAAAAATAAATTATTCTGTTTCCTTCACATAAATGCTTTTTTTTTCTTCTATACTTTTTTGAGGAATCCTGTGCTTTAGAAATAGAGTCCAACAGGAATTCTGGTCTTCAAAGTGCTGGCCACCTAAGAATGTAGGTGTTATAGATGGTTGTGGGTTTAAGAGGTGGTGAGGAGTAGACATAGGAACAGAAAACATCAAGCCAGCTTTTGGTGGTACATGCCTATAATTCCAGCACACAGGAGGCGGCAGCAGGAATGGCAGTTAATGGCAGCCTGGGCTACATAGTTTTAACCCTATCTCCAAACAAAAAGTTTGATCTTTGTGTGAATTCAGCAATAGTGGGGGCCAGATAGTAGGATGATACACCCACCTCCCCCAAGGCTGTCAGTTCCACGTCTAAAGGTGAATGGCCCCCTCAGCCCACCAGCTAAGTGAGAAGGAAGTCTGCTTCCCCAGGCTTCCTGGGAAAGCTGTCTTCTGTTTGAGGACAGGAAGGGTACAGCAGGGTCCTGGGAAAATGAAGGAAAGTGGACAGCACTCCAGTGCAGAGGGGGAATGAAAGGGGGTGGATGACTAGAGGTTGTGGCCAGTCTGGGAGATGTGGTATGTCTTGGCTGAGGTCTTTTTGGCTGGTGGAAAAACCTGGCTTGATGTGGCCCAAGGGAAGTGAGTTGGACTGGGGGCGGAGACTGCTCTGATGTGGGAAGCAGAGCGGATCGCAGCTTTTTTTCCCCCCCACTCTGAGGATTTTTAACTCTATTTGAACCATACCCTTGACAGCACCACCACCTCCTCCAAGATAAACCATTTTCAAAGGATCTGTTCACTTTCCCACCAGCCTGAATGTCCCTGTTTGTGAAAAGAGGAAAAACTGTCAATGGCCCTTGGCAGTCCCTATGAGGGGGGGGAACTACAGAAAGAAACAATGTAGAAAGGCACGAGATGAGGGAGGGGATGCAAGTAGTTTAGTAGTGGGATTTTTTAAAGTAGTTCCAGCGCTCTTCGTTTTACTGATTCTTGCCATCCCACCTTGTTCCTCAAAAGCGTAAGAATTTCAAATAATTGCGCTCCCCTCCAAACCACATGCCCACTGACACCCACCCACTCCCCCACCCCTCCCCACCCCTCCCGAGCTGGGCGGGAAGGGAGGGGGCGCCTCCCGGAGGGCGGCGAGAGGGGTGGCGTCCTGGAAGGCATTTAACCTCCCACCCTAGGTTTGCATGACGCCACCCCTCCCTCCAAAAGCCTGGGAGTGCGCCTCCATTTTTGTTTTGGGGCGGAAGGGCAGGGGCTCCCGGGTAGAAAAGGGGAGGGGGGGTCAAAGGAAACGGCGACAACCACCCCGAAAGAGAAGCAGGGGTGCTGTCTCCCCTGCGTCCCTTTCCCTCTGCGCCCCCTCCGCACCCCTTTCTACCTTCTTGGGGTCTCCCCCCCCTGTTGCTAAGGCCCGGACCGTCATCCCAGCAACAGCCTCAGTCATGTGACCGGCAATGGCGGCGCTGACGAGAGGTAGGTGAGCCCGGCGCCCCCCACACCCACCGCCTGCCCCCGGGGCCCCGCTCGCACCCCTCGCAAGTCCCTCCCGCGCTCTCGGCGCCCCATCCTTTGCCTGCATCCCCGGTGCGCCGCTCGAGAGCCCCCCGAGGGCCCGGGCCAGTCGTCAGTCTACATCCCAGCCGCGGCCTCCGCGCGGGGTTCCGTGGGCCGCGGATGGGGCCGACGTGCCTCCCCACCAGGTGGGGGGGCGCCGGGGGCTTCCGCGCGTGAGGGGCACGGGGAGTTGGTTCCGGGTCGTGGGGGAAGGGGAGCTGCCTTCGTGGGCGCCCTCCCCCCTCCAGGGACCCTTGCCCTTCCCCCGGCCGCCCGGGCGAGGCCCGCGGTCGGGAGGGAGGGACCGGCCCTGGGTCCAGCCCTGGTTTCCCCAGAGGAATCGCAGACCCGGCCTAAACCGTGGCCCCGCCTCCCTGTGCCGTGCCAGCAGGACTTGGAGCTAGGACACCGGTCCCGGGTCTCCCGTGACGGGGGCGGGGGGGGGGTGTCTGTACCACCGCGCACAGGCGTATGGATGGAGACTGGGGTTCCTTCAGGCCTTGGGGGAGGGACGTGGGATAGAGGCACAACAGACTCCTGTTTTTTGGATCCGTCAACAAATCGAGGTCACACGAATGGCCTGTCTTTCTAATTGAGCTGCACTTGGAGGTGTTGTGGGGACAGCCCTGGGGCTGAATTGTGACAGGACCCAGGGGACACCGCAGACCCCTCCAGCAGAGCCTCTGCTGGAGCCCCGCCCCTCCTGCGCTGGCTCTAAAAGATGTCAAGGAGAACTTTGTTATTGCAGGGGCCACTTTGTTGGCATCCCTAAGTGACTTCCCCAGCATCCACCGCTGTTAGATCAGGAGAACTCCCCCTCGGCTACAGGGACTGAATGATTGGAGAATGTGGCAAGGACATGGGAAGTCTTAGAAGAATTCCTGTCCATGTGATCTGAGGGAGGTGGCAAGAATGACCTCCCTCTGTGTGGGCTTTTTTCTCCCTGTCCTCTCTTATCTGTGCTCTGGGTGCTCTTGAAAGCCTGGGCGGTGTAGAAGAAAAGAGAAAGTTAGAGGAGAAGTTCCTTTAGCAACTTGAAGAAAGAGGACTGCGAGTGGAATTCTGCAGTCAAGGACAGAAAATGGAAGAAGAGTTGTTTCTGGGCTAGGTGTGGAGGGAGGGAATGGCCACGTTTGTCATCGTACATCTTTGCTCTCCTGTTTTCCCACAGTTCGGGTCAGCTGAGTGTGGAAATAAGAGGGATTTCTGCTGCCATTACCTTCCATGGGATTTCCAGGTAACTGTACCCAGAGTATCTCAACCTTTACATTGGTTTCCTGCAGTGCTTTAAGAAATTTCCTCCCTAGTAACCTATAGCCAGGTTTCTATCTATTCCATGGGCTCTTGGGTTGGGGCCTGGAAGCTTTGGGAAGGGGGTTCTCACTTTCCCTCCATTTTCTTCCCATGCCACTAGGTCACACGGCTTACAAGTAGTGAGCCCAGAAAAAGAGAGCAACCCTGCATGCCAATTCTAAGCTCGTCAGGATCAAAGTGAGCACAAAGGAGGGTGGAAAGGCTTCCTCCTCTTTTAAAGAGCCAAGTTTGTTTTGTTGTTGTTGTTGTTGTTTCACTCAGAATGGGGGAGGGACAGGTAGTTTCTGTGGTAATAAGGGAGCCAAAGCTGATGCTTGGCTTACAGTAATGAAGTATGAAAATGTTTTGCTTTTTAGGGGAAGCTGGGGTGATAGGAGATAAGGAGAGATCAAAAATGGGTTTGCAAGTCAGGTGCTGCTTGCTTATACCTATAATCCTGGCTACTCAGCAGGCTCCAATCTGGTGGAAGGCCAACCTAGGCAGAAAAGTTCACATCATCCCCAAACCAACCAGCAGGGCTGGAGTTGTCTTAAATTTGTAGAGTACAAGCCTAACAAGTGTGAAGCCCTGAGTTCAAACCTCACTACTGAAGGGGAAAGTTTGCAAGAGGGGTTGGGGTTGGGTTTTGAGAGAATAGAAGTAATAAAAGGTTTGGAAAGGACTTGTAGTAGGAGGCACTTATATGTGTGTCAAATGGGGACCCCCCCACCCTGAGTCCCTTTCACCCTGGGGGCAGTGTCGTTCGTCCTGTCCAGAATGGCAGCCTGTGGAGGCACCTGCAAGAACAAAGTGACTGTCTCCAAGCCTGTCTGGGACTTCTTGAGCAAGGAGACCCCAGCCCGGCTGGCTCGGCTACGGGAGGAGCACCGAGTATCCATCCTCATAGATGGCGAAACTTCTGACATCTATGTTCTCCAGCTTTCCCCACAGGGCCCTCCCCCCGCCCCTCCCAATGGGCTGTACCTGGCCCGGAAGGCTCTGAAGGGGCTGCTGAAAGAGGCAGAGAAAGAGCTAAAGAAAGCTCAGAGGCAGGGGGAGCTCATGGGCTGCCTGGCTCTGGGGGGGGGTGGGGAGCACCCAGAGCTACACCGCCCAGGCCCACCCCCTCTTCGAGGGGCCCCACTCTTGCCTCCAGGGGCACGGGGGCTCCCTCCTCCTCCTCCTCCCCTGCCCCCTCCCCTTCCTCCCCGCCTCCGGGAGGAGGCAGAAGAGCAGGAGAGCACCTGCCCCATCTGTCTGGGGGAAATCCAGAACGCCAAGACATTGGAGAAGTGCCGGCACTCCTTCTGTGAGGGCTGCATCACGCGGGCCCTGCAGGTGAAAAAGGCCTGCCCCATGTGTGGCCGCTTCTATGGGCAGCTGGTGGGCAACCAGCCCCAGAATGGGCGGATGCTGGTTTCCAAGGATGCCACCCTCCTACTGCCCAGCTATGAGAAGTATGGCACCATTGTCATCCAGTATGTCTTCCCGCCCGGTGTCCAGGGGGTAAGCAGACCGTGACCTGCCCATACCCTTTGCTTTTCCCCAGGCTTGCTGTCTAACCTTGGAAAAATGGGTGGGAGGGAGGACAATGTTTTAGCTATGTTATAATCTCCCAGAATGCCTTCTTACTCAGTGCTCTGGAGCTGGGAAGTCCCCTTCATCCGCTTTCCCAGCACCATGATTGTAAGCACACAGAAAAATCAAGTGAAAGGGCTGAGGTGTAGCTCAGTGGTAGAACATGAACCTAGCCTGGTGAGCAGGAAGCCCCGGATTTAAGGGCTGACATTGACCAGGAGGCATTCATAACCTGGATTCAGTAATTGAAAAGTACTTAGTAAAAATATGTTTTTAAATCTCTATTGACTTAATGGAGAAAGCCAATAGCTTGTTTTGCCCTTTATTTTATTTTATACAGGCAATAAAATAAATGGGGAAGAAAAAACAAATCCAGGCACTATTAGCTCACCCCTATAATCCTAGCTACTCAGAAGGCTGAGATCTTAGGATATCCATTCCAAGTGAACCCAAACCGAAAAGTTCACAAGACTTTTTCTTTTAATCAGTTATAAAAACAAGCTTTATATATTTTAAAGAAAAAATGTACATGAACCCCAGAGTACCCTGGATATCATCCTATAAGTTTATAAGACTCTTAATCCCAATTAACCACCAAAAAAAAAAGGAACTGTGGCTTGAATGGTAGAGCCCTGGTCTTGATTAAAAAGCTAAAGAACAGTGTCCAGGCCCTGAATTCAAACTTCAGTACCAACATACACACACACACACACACACACACACACACACACACACACTAAGGTATTAGAGAAAGGAGTTGCACAAACATCCCTGACAAATATGGATGTTGGTAAATGTCTTGGCAGAGCCAAGGTAAAAGCTGTGGAGATGGAGGAGGGGAGGTTGTGGGGGAAAGCTGTGGAGATGCTGGTTCAGGTGCAGGCAGGCACAACAGGGAGGGACCTGCCTGAGCAGTCTAATAGCACTGGGAGTGGTACTCTGATCCAGACCAATGAGCTTGATGAGTGTGGAAGGTAACAGAAATGATCAAGGGCCTACAGGTATTTTCCTGTTGGACAAAGAGTAACAGACCAGTTCAGTTTCAGAGAGGGATGGGATAGCTCTGAAGAAGAGAGAAAAAGGAAAAATGTTAGACTGGTGAAAGCATTCAGTATTTTTCAGGTGGAGGAAGGAAAACAGAAATGTTCTCAGTCTTCACATTTCTGCTGAGTTAGTTGGAGAGTAAAAGATTAGCTACCTTCTATCACTTCTGAGAATCCATTTGTTGCTGAATTGAGACTTGAGGGACTGTAAAGGCCAAAAGAACCTCTTAACAATAAGGATTATGTCTGGAGTAATAAACATGCTCTTCCCTGGAAGGCTGTCAGCTAGTGCCCTGTCAGCATCAGCGGGGGATGCACAGACAGAAGGCTGGTCAGATTGCCCCTCCGTTGGTACGCAGGCTTAGGAAACCCAGCTTCTCACTGGCTATTCTGCTTCTTCCCCTCAGGCTGAACATCCAAACCCAGGAGTTCGGTATCCTGGAACCACTCGGGTAGCCTACCTCCCGGACTGCCCTGAGGGCAACAAGGTGCTGACCCTGTTCCGAAAGGCGTTTGACCAGCGTCTCACCTTCACTATTGGCACGTCCATGACCACGGGGAGACCAAATGTCATCACCTGGAACGACATCCACCACAAGACGAGCTGCACAGGAGGACCCCAGCTGTGCGACTCCTCTTCCTTCCCCCTTCCCTCCATTCCCACTGAGGGGGCACATTCACCCTCCCCTTGGGGCGGATCCCTTGGGGATCCTAATAACTGGAGAGGACCAAACTGCTCAGCCATCTCTTCTGTCTATCCCAGTTTCTCCTACTTGCAGCTGATGTGCCCAGCTTAACCTGCCCTCTCCCCCCTCCCAAATTGCAGAATTGGGCTGTTCTCTCCAACATGGAGTTCACTCCTGATCTGGGAGAGTGGTCTGAATAGAGCCTCTATTGAGTGGTCCAGAATGAGTGTGGGCATGGGGTAATACAAACAAACCCAGACCATTAACCCTAACCCTCATTTCTCTTTGCTCTCAGGTTTGGGTACCCGGACCCCACCTACCTGACCCGGGTGCAAGAGGAACTGAGAGCCAAGGGTATCACAGATGACTGAAGGACGCCCCCCACCCCCCATACCAAGGTCCTTTTCGTCCTTCTCCACTAGGACCCAGTGGAAGCCTCTGTTCTTCTCTCCCCCTACCCCCACATCACCCAAGTAGGGGACCTGTCTGATTGGGGAGGGAGTTCACAGGGGAAGAGGGCAGTCCCTCCCCCTGTCCCCATTGGCCAAGTGCTTCAGTGCCCTGTGAGCCATTTCCTTCTAGCAGAGGCTGGTCTCCAAGGCTCTGCTCTGGGCTCCCGTGTACATACTCCCAGTTCCCCTGCCCCACCACTGCTCTTGGCTTCTCCTGGTATGTGCTGTGCTCCAGTGACTAAGCTCAGAAAGGACCTGGGTGGGGAGGATCGAGTCTCTTGAATCCCAGCCCCCACTCTACTGCTCTGCTTTGGACTGATGTGAGCCCGCCCCCACGGAGCCAGCTGTGTGTCCTTAAGAAAACAGTTCTCCTACCTTGACCTTGTCCTTCTCTCCCGTGTCTCTGTCTCTGTCGGTCTCTGTCTATCTCGCTCTTCCCTGCCCCCTACAAGGAGCCTCCTTACCCTGTTCTGGAATCGACGCCAGACTGTAGCTTTTAATTTAATAAAAATAAAGTAAAATATGCAACTCTTTATGCCACACCCGTTTTGTTCCTCGGGCAGGATGGGGGTTGGGTGGCCAGCAAGACCTGCTGAGAAGAGGGGTGCAGGGGGAGTTCCCGGGCACCCCTTCACAGTCCCGAGCCTCCCGCGGCCCCTGGAGACGGCGGGGCCCTGTCATTGGCAGGCCCTGGGCCTGGCTCCGCGTGGGAATTGGGATGAAGAGGGGTTGGTTTGTTGTTGGGCTGTGTCGAGAAAGGAACAACCCTACCCCTTTTGCGAAGTTTGGCTGGGGTGGGAGTAGGGGCGGAGCCGGGCAGGGGGGCGGATTCGACGGCAGCAACTCCCCGGACGCACGCAGGCCTGAGCCCCCCAGCTTCCGTGCCCCCTCGGCCCTGAAACTTGAAGCAGGGTAGGGGTCCAGCATGAAGCCCCCGGACCGCCCCGCCCCTGGCCGCACTGACCGGATACTGGGGGTCATGGGGGGCATGCTGCGCGCATGCGCCGTACCCGGGCAGGAGGGGGTAAGAAGGGGGGACCGCGAAGGGGTCGGGGAGGGGGTCCCTAGGGGACCTCAGGAGGGCTGTACCCCACAAGTCAATTAACTTGCAAACAAAAGTTCTACGGGGCAGTCAGTCGCAGGGGATCCATGAGTTGGATTCCCAGAGCCCGAGCCAGGTTCTGGAAGACCCTTGCATAGCTGAGTGGATCTTTGACAGGAGGGGGGGGCGAGTTTCTTACAGTCCTTATGTCCCCGCAGCCCCCAAAGAGAAGCTCCCTAGGGCCGGGGTGCGCGGAGCCTGAGGGTCACAGTACCGAGGGCGACCCGAAAGGGGAGCGCGAACGCGAGGTCCTCGCCTGGGCTCCGCAGCCCGGTAAGAAGCTGGGGTTGGGTGGGGCCCAGTTGGCCGTCCCGCGCCCAGCGGCGATTTCACGGATATTCTTCTTCATTAGCATGAAAGGTAGCATCTAATTTGCATGGGACCCACTTAGTCGCAGAGACCTCCACGCTTCGCCTTCCAGTCCGATCGGAGCCCCCCCCCGCCCCTCCATTTCCGAAGGCCCCGACCCCCCCCCCCCGTCCCCGGCAGGCAGGCGGAGTGTCCTCGCGCCCCACCCCTGGCCCCCGGCCAGCGCAGGCTCCCGGACTTCGCCTTAATTGGTGATTAGTCTAAGCTGGAGTCCCGGGGCCTAGCGGAAAAAAGGGTCCAGGAGAAGGCGGCAACTGGGTTGTGCTCCCCACAGAGTTCCCCCACACACGCCCCCACCCACGACGAGGGACCTGATTCATCCCCGCGCCGCCGGGGACGGCTCCAGGACGTCTGCGCGCGGGCCGAGGCCCCCTTCCGCCGCCTTAGGGCTGAGGGGCGACCCAGGCCGGCCCAGCACTCGCTCGGCGCTCGGAGCCGAGATGCGGGAGGGAGGCGGACCCCGAGGAGGGGGAGCACGACCCTGCCTGGAGGGATGGAGGCGCGGGGGACGTGGAGGGGGGGGACGAGGTGGCGCTGCGGGGAGGGGCATCAGGGCGGGAACCCAGCCGGGGCTGGAGTGGGAGCGCGCGGGGGAGGCGGGGCCGGGCCGCAGAGGCCCCGCCCCGCGGCGGCTCCGCGCCGGGGCCTGTTATTCCGCTCGCCTCCCGGCCGCGACCCGCGCAGCGCCCGTGGCTCGGGGAGTCGGCCCCCCACCCCCGCCTCCTCACCTCCCAGGCCTAGAGCCACCCGCAAACTGAAGCCGGAGACGGAGCCCGAGCGGCTGCCGCATCCTGGCCCAACCTCTCCCACCATCCCTCCCCCTGGCTGGACATCTGGACCCTGGGCCCCCGCACCGACAGGGTTCCGGAAACCCTCCCCGCCCAGTTTCGGGCCTGGCCCGGCACCACCTACTATCCAGACCCCCCCACCCCAACCCTCCTCCAGACCAGACTCGCGTCTACTCCTGGACCCCCTTTCCTCATCTCCTCCCTCCCCCCCTCCTCCAGCCTGGACCGGGGTAGGAGGGAGGGGGGGGTGCGCCCTGCGCCATCCCCGCCCCGCCCCCCTTGATTCCTCCTGCATGGCCCGCCCGGGTGGGGGAGGCGGGGGACCCCGGGCGCCATGCGGGGGGGACACAAAGGGGGTCGCTGTGCCTGTCCCCGTGTGATTCGAAAAGTGCTGGCAAAATGCGGCTGCTGCTTCGCCCGGGGGGGACGTGGTGAGTGTGAGGTCGCGGGGAGGAGTGGGGGGTGACACAGTGCTGGGGAGGGGGTGTCTGGCAAAGCCTTCAGGACATCTCTTTACCCCGAACCTGACCTTTGGGATGTAGGGCTGGAGCGTGCATGTGTGTTCTCCAGGAAAAATGATCTCTAAGATCCCTCTTACTTCCAGATTTCTATTAGGTCAAACTGAGTCCACTGGGGAAGGGGCAGAGGGGCCTCTTACGTCTTCCGTAGAGTCTACTAGGTATGCGACAAACTTAGGATGCTCTTGGGCCTACAACCCCCTAGATTCTCTCAAGTCATTTTGATGAGAATCTACTTCTGAAGAGATCTGGGGAGTGGAGGAATGAGGAAACAGGGGCTTTATAAGGACTCAAATCGCAGTCACTTTCAATTGAAGGCCAATGATGATCCTGCTGAGGTCTCCTCACTGGGTTGGGCTTGTGTTTGTGTTGGGGAGGTGGGCTGTCACAGTCCTTTCATTTTGTAGTGATTACTGCAATTAGAGGAGGGGGAGGGGTCTGGAGGTGGCAGATGGACTCTTAGCTTTTGCTCCCCCCCCCACACACACCCCTTTCTCTGCAAATGGTCTGTACCCGTTGGAAAGAGGGAGGTTGTTGGAGAGCAGATGGCTGCCCCCAGCTTCCAGTATCTGCCAGATGGCTGCCCCCACCCCCATATTTATGCTATGCTCAGAATAAGGGGATCCTCCACATGTAATTGGGGGTGCTGGGCCTAGGTAGCCAGGTGTTTACTGTCCTTCTTCCCCAGGGTGCCCTGGTAAAATTCTCCATCCTTGTTAAGACAAATGAGGATGGCAAAAGTGTAAGCTGAACAGTATGGCAAGGATACCCCCTAGGAGTTCCCAGAAGACTCAGAGTAGAGTGGGGACAAATACCTACCACCTCCTTTTCCCCCTCCTTTAGAATCCTATTCCATAGCTGGTAGTGAGGGGAGTATATCAGCATCTGCTGCCTCAGGTCCAGCCGCCCTTTCTGGCCCCAGCTCTGGCCTCAGCTCTCAACCCTGTTCACCAGGCCCTCCAGGGCCTGTTGGTGGCCTGAGAAGATGGTTGGATCACTCCAAACATTGTCTCAGTGTGGAAACTGAGACAGATCGTAGTCCAGCAGGACAATATGAGGTAAGCAGGGAGTGCCACAGAAGCTTTTAGGACATCCATGAAGGGCCCTGGGAAAGAGGGTGAGTTGGAGCCCCTGGTTATTGGGGGGATTCGCTGGTGTTCATGATTGTTGATACTTGGCTTGTAACCCCAGAACTGGATGCTGGAGCCAGCTCTAACCAGAGGAGAGGAGCTGCCAGAACTGGCCTTGTTGACTACATTGTTGGAGGGCCCTGGAGCTAAGCCACAGGTAGGAAGAAATGGGTTTGAAGAGGTTCCTCCTTACCAAAAGCCATTCATTTGCCTATCAGAGGATTTTCTTTCCTTGTAGCTACCTGAAGAAGAGACTTTGTCCCAAGCTCCCGAGAGTGTGGAGGAACAGAAGAAGAAGGCTCTGGAAAGGAGTATGTAAGTGTCCATCCACACCTTCCCAGACAAGTTATAGAACTTCCAAAAGACTGTCCCTCGTGTTTGAGAAGGGATACCCCAAAGGCTGGTTCTGGTGATGAGGAGGTTGTAGGACAGGAGGGTGAACCACCCCGTCCCTGAGGTGGACACCTTCCTGCTCTCTTCCTAGGTATGTGCTGAGTGAACTGGTAGAAACGGAGAAAATGTACGTGGACGACTTGGGGCAGATCGTGGAGGTAGCTCCCTTCCCCCTTCTCTGCTCTGGTCCAAGTACCCTTTCCCTCTGCCTGGAGGTGATTTCAGGAAATTCCTTGGCATCCTATGTCCCTCCTCCCAGGGCACCCTACTTCTGGACTTGCAGGGTTGGGGAACCCACCCCACCCGTCACTGAAGCTGCTTGCTCAAGGTTCCTGTCCTAACCTTCCCACAGGGTTACATGGCCACCATGGCTTCTCAGGGAGTCCCGGAGAGTCTACGAGGCCGTGACAGGATTGTGTTTGGGAATATTCAGCAAATCTATGAATGGCATCGAGAGTGAGTAGTGGAGCCCCTCAGAACCATGTGTTGGGGAGGACACTCACTTGGTTATGTAATCTCTATATCTCTTCAGCCAGCCCACTGCCAGCCCAAGAAATGTTTGGGGGAAGCTTTAGGTCACAGGACTTAAAATTGGGAATGTATGAGGGAGGTAAGGGGCCTAAAAAGTATTGAATCTTTCTTTTCCTGCCAACCTTTCCAGCTATTTCCTGCAAGAGCTCCAGCGGTGCTTGGAGGAACCTGATTGGTTGGCTCAGCTATTCATCAAACACGTGAGGCTTGAGAGGGTGGAGCCTAAGAGGCAAGAGGCTTGGGAATGGATCCAGGCTCTCAGGGTCTGTGCCCTCCGTCCTAGTCCATCCTGCTCTCTCTTCAATGTTACCCTTGTTAGGAGCGCCGGCTGCATATGTACGTGGTATATTGTCAGAACAAGCCCAAGTCAGAGCACGTGGTATCAGAGTTTGGAGACAGTTACTTTGAGGTCAGTGGCTGAAGTCCTTTGGGGCAAGAAGGACAAAATCAGCATAAACAGGATTTCCAGGACCCATGCCCACCCTGTCCTTGTCCCTGTCCCTAGGAACTCAGGCAGCAGCTGGGGCATCGCCTGCAGCTCAATGACCTCCTCATCAAACCTGTGCAGCGGATCATGAAATACCAGCTGCTGCTCAAGGTCAGGACCATCTTCTCCCTGGAGGCACAGCTGGCAGGGACTGCTGTTTCCCCAGTCATCTCTCCAGGGTTCTTCAAACTCCCCAGACTTCCTGGGAATTCTCACCTGTGTCCTTGGGGGAGGATGTGAGAACTTCAGAGCCTGTGTTCGTTACCTCCCTGAGCATTTCTTCTCTATTTTAGGATTTTCTAAAGTATTACAGTAGAGCTGGGATGGAGACTGAAGAGCTAGAGGTGAGGGCGCCCAGATCCTTCAGGAACACAACATGTGCAACAATTCCCTTAGCTCTGTGGATTCCCTAGCCCCTTGGGTGGGAAGTCTGTTGGGGCTGGGGATGTGTGAGAAGAGGCTGAGGAGGCTTCTTCCAAATGATGACTCTTTTCACCTGCGCCGGGTGTCACCTCTTCACCTGCATCCCAGCAAGCTGTGGAGGTCATGTGCTTTGTGCCCAAGCGCTGCAATGATATGATGTCCCTAGGGAGGCTGCGAGGATTTGAGGTATGAAGATGGGAGGAGAAAGTCAGTGTTTCAGTGCTCTTGTGCCCAGGTCTCTGTACTCTGGCAGTCCTTATAAGGGGAATTACCTTTTGGAGCCAACACTCATTGTTGGGAATGTAAAGGGAGGAAAGGATGGAGGGAGGAAGGAGCAGAAAGCTGCTCTTTTCCTCTCCTTGTACTTTCTCAAAGGCCGTATCTTTCGATTCCAGGGAAAACTGACTGCTCAGGGGAAACTCTTGGGCCAGGACACATTCTGGGTCACAGACCCTGAGGCTGGGGGTCTGCTCTCTTCCCGTGGTCGAGAAAGACGTGTCTTCCTCTTTGAGCAAATCATTATCTTCAGTGAGGCCTTGGGAGGAGGAGCTCGAGGTGGTACACAGCCTGGATACTTGTACAAGAGCAGTATCAAGGTGGGCCGGGGCCATGGGGCAAGGTTGTGATTGGTAGGGTGAGGCCTCTGAAGAGTTCTTTGGCACTTGAAGTTATCGGAGGGCCTTGAAGAATGGGGAGACTATCTCCTATTTGCCAATTCAGGTGAGCTGCCTGGGACTGGAGGGGAACCTCCAAGGTGACCCTTGCCGCTTTGCACTGACCTCCAGAGGGCCAGAAGGCGGGATCCAGCGCTATGTCCTGCAGGCTTCAGACCCTGCAGTCAGTCAAGCCTGGATCAAGCAAGTGGCTCAGATCCTGGAAAGCCAGCGGGACTTCCTCAATGGTGAAGCTGCCATCTAATTCTCTTTACACCTTCCCTTCAGCCTTCTGGCCTCCTGAATTCCTTCTTACCCAGTGTCCAAATCCTGCCCTTCTTCTGTCCAGTTTCTCACTCATCCACTATTAGCTGAAGATTTGGCAACTCATGACCCCCAAGGACTTGATACTGGGAGGGAGGGTGAAGTGAGATAGCACAGGTAGAACTCCCAGGAAGGAGACCCATCTCTGTTGTAACCTCATTCTTCTCCTCTCTTTTCTCCAGCATTGCAGTCACCAATTGAATACCAGAGAAGAGAGAGCCAGACCAACAGCCTGGGGAGACCAGGAGTTCCTGGGGTGGGGAGCCCTGGGAGCATGAGGCCTGGAGACCGGGCCCAGGTCAGCATGCGCACACCCATCAATGGCTCTCTCCCTTCCCTGCTGCTGTTATCCAAAGGGGAAGTGGCCAGAGTCCCCCTGCCTCTGGACACACAGGTATGAGGAATAGAATTTCTGACTGTAGGGGCATAATGGGGAGGGTCTCTTTTGTTACCAGACTCCCACATCCTCTTTTCCCATATCATATCATCCCCCCATCACTTCCTGCTTCCCCCTTCAGGTTTAATTCTGGGACAAGAGGGCATGGCTTGGCTAGAGACTTAATCTGAGAAAGGAGAGCTGATGATAGACTGCTGACCTTTGTTGATCCTCTGACTTGAATCTTTTTTTTTCAGGTTCTCAGTGACACCCCCAAGGTTCCCCAAGAGTCTCTTCCAGCCCTTCCAACTCCAAACAGCCCTCCCTGCCAGGCCAGACTTGCCAAGCTGGATGAAGATGAGCTGTAACTGGTGAAGGCCATGCGGGTAGTCCTGACTCAGCCACCTATACCCCAAGGAACTTGAGGTTCATCTTCTGGCAACACTCCAGAATTCCTCCCTCTTGCTCTGCTCAGAGGGTGGGCAAGGCTGGGAGAGATGTCATCTTGGAGGAGAATACCTAACCCCCCAAAGACTTCTTTCTGCCCAAGGAATACAGGATCTTCCAGCTCCACCCCTATGCATGCATCACAGTCCCTCACCAGGAGGATGTGTAGGGGGTTGGGAGGGAGGGATTCTGCAGGGGCCAGATAGAAATTTTTTGTTTTGGTTTTGATTTTCTGTTTTCTGAGAATAAAAGTTTTGTTACATCACCATGCTGTTGTCTTGGTAGAGGGATGGAGAGGTGGAGGTGGGTGGGAGAGGTAAAGTGGTATGGAAGAGACCAGCTGGCCGAGGCATTTGAAAAAAGAAGGGCACTGGATGAGAGATCTTTTCTTTTTTGTGTGTTTGTCACTACTGGGGGATTGAACTCAGGGCCTAGGCACTGTCCTTCAGCTTTTTCTACTCAAAGCTCCACTTCCAGCTTCTTGCTGGCTAGTTGCAGATAAGAGTCTCATGGACTTTTTTTTTGCCCAGGCTGGCTTTGAACCATGATCCTCAGATCTTGGTCTCCTGAGCCACTAGGATTATAGGCACGAACCACTCAGTCAGTACCTGGCAGATGTTATCGTTGTCCCTCACCTGCAGTTACAGCGTCTCTCACCCCTCAATTGGAGTCACCAGTGGGAGCAGCTGGAAATCTAGATCCTTGATGCCTTCTTCCAGCCCTTCTTTTCCTCATACTGATCATTTGGTTTAGACCCCACCAGAAAGCTCTGTGTACTTTCACCACCACTCCTTCCCCCCAACAATAGATGCTAACGTACAAAATACAAGTGTACCTTTCCTTCTGAGGTGTCCATGTTCAGCTGAGGGAAGGTGAGAAGGTAGAGGGGAGCCTGGGTCTTGTTGGCTGGCGGAGAGGTCATCAGGCATGTCTGAACTGAGCAGGCCAGGGCTTTTCAACCCTAGTCCCAAGAGTGGAAAGAGGATATTCACCCCTCCCAACTTCTGGCACAACCCCTGGACCAGAGAGACCCAAACATGTAAAGATCCAGATGCCCCTTTCTGACTCCTTGTGTATCTATAGATCCACTGTGTCTATTCGTCCCCTGGGCTCAATCACATGTACAGGAGCTTCCTTAGCAGACAATAGGCTGCTGGGGTGGGAGAATGAGGAGATGCTGGAGCCTCCCTGTGGGCCCCAGGTCCCTCTGGCCAACAATGAGGGGAGGGAGCCACAAGGAGGGGACAGGACGTGGGTGCAGATAAGATTTCTGGGGAACAATAGGAGGAATTGAAGAGGAGAGACCCACCCTCTCTGTACCGCACCCTTGGGGCTTTGGGTCAGGGACTGGGGGAGGCCAGAGGGTGATGGGGAGGGGTATCAGAGATCATTGTAAATAGAGGGCAGGGGGAGATGGCAGCTAATAGCAGGATCCAGAAGCTCAGAAGCTTTCTATTTCTTCATGGACCCCAGGGGTATGTGAGGTGGGTGGGTGACCCTTTTGTACTTAGCTTCACCATGCATTCCTACTTTGAGAATAGCATTTGAATGTAATAAATGGTATTTCAGGGCTTTTAAATATGTTTTTTTTTAGCTCTAAGAAGTAAAAAATCAAAATTTCCTGTCAGTTCAGTATTTTCCCTGCAGTGCCGTGGGTGGTGGTTCTCGGTTGTTGTCCTTGATCAATACAGTTGGCTGCTTTCCATCTCGGGAAGCCAGTAAAGCCCCTCACACATTACTGGGGCCAGTTCACCATCCAAGGACTTAGCTCTAACCCAGGGATCCCAATCTGCACTGAACTTTGTGCTCCCGTTGAAGGATGCATTGACTCAGGGGGGGGGACCACTGACCCAGTAGGACCTAGCCTGTTTCTGCTCAAAGAGCAGCCAGGGATAGGAATCAGCCGGAAAAGCTGGGCATGCAACAATGGACTGGTAAAGGGTCAAGGTTGGAGATTGTTTTAGGGGGTCTATGTCTCCGGTCTCTACTCCTTTCCTTAGCCACCTTCATCACAGGCCCAGGGCATTTGTGGAGCTGTCAGCTCTGGCGGAGCATGTCTGAGGAAACACCTAATATAGGGATTCTCTCCACCCAAGCCTGACCCAAGAAGGTTCCCAAGAGGACGCCCTCCAGAGCAGGATTGGACACTGCTTCCTAGAGGCGGGACTCAGGGCTACTTCATGGAGGGGTATTTAAGACCAGAAGGAGCTGGAGGGGGTGGAGGACAAAATGAGTGGGCTCCGGAGCAGCAGGACTTCCTCGGGTTCTGGAGAGGCCTCCCACCTGAAGTCGCCCCTAGACACCAAGACCAGGCAACCTCTCACAGAGACGGGGTTCCAGCAGCTCTTCAGGGATGCAGAGCCCGAGCCTGAGCTACCTGCAGAGCCCCGATTGTCCCGGCTGTGCAGGCTCTGGAGGCGGCCAGCTGGCACTTGTTCCTGGCTGGGGGCGTGGCGCCTGCTGCAGGCACGGCTGCCCGTGTTGTGCTGGCTACCTCGGTACCGCTGGCGGGCCTGGATGCTGGGGGATGCGGTGGCAGGAGTAACTGTGGGAGTTGTGCATGTGCCCCAGGGTAAGAGGCCCCAACTTCAGCCTGTTGTGTGTGTGTGAGGAATTCTAAACTCTAGGGGCTTCCAGTTTGGGGGATGGGGGTGGGGAGAGTGGTCTGGAGTGAGGGCTTAGAGGGAGGGACTTGAGGTCACACGGAGGAGGGGAGAAGAAGTGTAGAACCCCATCAGATCCCCACCCCCATCCCTCCTCAACTGTGCAATCCTGCGAGACACCTCTTGGATGGTTCCAGTTCAAGGAACTGGAGAGAGTCTCCCCCGCAGGACACAGGCGGAAAGGTTGTCAGCACCCAGACCTCCCAGTGTGGCCTGTTAACCCCTCAGTTCCCTCATGTGCTGAAATGCACCACCTCTGGTGCCAGCCTAAGAGTGTGGACAGAATGGGGCTAGGACATCTCCTCCTCATCCCCCCACCCTGATCCTGTATCTTGTACCACTCACACATACCAGTCTTTCCACTCTTCCCCCACCTCCTAGGCATGGCTTTTGCCCTCCTGACCTCTGTGCCCCCCGTGTTTGGACTCTACACGTCATTCTTTCCGGTCCTCATCTACAGCTTGCTGGGCACTGGGAGACACCTGTCCACAGGTAAGTAGCCCAGGGACTGCCCATGATACCCTTCCTTGGTAGGGTGAGAATGGACAACATTTTAAGGTCTCCTTTTAGTACCATCTTCCTTCTCCTCCCTGCCACCAGGGAATGCTAACCTGAGCATGCTGGAGCAGGTACAACTAGGTGGGCATTACTTGGACCTTCCCTGATCCCAATGAAATTTGGTTTAGAAAATGAACACACTCAGGGCTGCAAGGGAACGGGGGGGGGGTCCTTACAGGAAGGCGCACATGCCTGTAGGAGGGGTCAGTCCTCCTCCCCTCCCCCCCCCCATGGATTCGCAGTCTTCTCTTCCCTCCCCATGGATTCCTGTTTGCTCTACTAGTAGCTCATGATCTTTTGGCCTTTTTGAACACAAAAGCTTTCTAAGAGACAGGTCTGACAGCAGCACCCCACGAGTCTGGGCTGTACCCCTACCCACTCCTCAGCTGCACAGCTACAGATGGGCGCATTTATCCTCCTGCTTCAGGAACGTTTGCAGTACTCAGCCTCATGACAGGCTCTGCGGTGGAGCGCTTGGTGCCTGACCCTGTTGCGGGAAACCTTAGTGGAAGTGAGAGGGAACAGTTGGATGCTCAGCGAGTTGGGATGGCAGCGGCTGTGGCTTTTGGGAGCGGGACACTGATGGTGAGGGAGAGAGAGAGAGCTCTGGTATTTGGAATCAAGGGAACTGGGCTGGGGTGGGGACAAGAGTCCTTGGGGCTGAGATGCCCTTAGGCAACGTGGTGTGCTACACGCTAGCTGGGCTGCTCGGCCTCTGCTCTGTGTGTGTGTGTGTGTGTGTGTGTGTGTGTGTGTGTGTGTGTGTGACTGTGCATCTCCCCCTGCAGCTGGGGATGTTTGTGCTGCAGCTGGGCGTCCTGTCCATCTTCTTATCCGAGCCGGTGGTCAAGGCGCTGACCAGCGGTGCTGCGCTACACGTGCTCGTGTCCCAGCTTCCAAGTCTTTTGGGGTTGTCGCTCCCACGCCAGATCGGCTGCTTCTCTCTCTTCAAGGTGGGGATGGGGAAAACCATGGAGAAAAGGCTTCCAGAGAGCCAGAAAGAGGGGGACTCAAAGGGGAGGAGGGATGGGGTGGAAGAGGATAGAGCTGGAGGAGGGAGAGGGGTGGGGAGGATAGAGCTGAAGGAGGGATAAGGGTGGAGTGGATGGAGGTGGAGGAGGGCTGGGGTGGGGGGATGGAGGTGGAGGAGGATGGAGGTGGAGGACGGATAGGGGTGGGGTGGAGGAGGAGGAGAGGTGGAGGGAAGATGGAGGTGGAGGAGGATGGGGGTGAGGAGGATGGGGGTGGAGGAAGGGGCAAGGATAATGATGCAGGCAGGTAGAGTAGAGGAAAGAGGTTAGAGGCCCGGGGCTGCAGAGGCGGAAGGCCTGCCTGGCAGCTGGAGAGAGCTTCGCCGTGGTCGACGGGTGGGCGCCGCTGCGGGAAGGGGGCCGCCCGCCCCGGCAAGCGCTCACCCCACCCCGGCAAGGCCTCTGTGCTCACGGCTCCCGCTTGCAGACGCTGGCCGCGGTGCTCACGGCGCTGCCCCAGAGCAACCTGGCCGAACTGACCATCTCGGCGCTTAGCCTGGCGCTGCTTGTGCCAGTCAAGGAATTGAACGTGAGATTCCGGGACAGGTTACCTACTCCCATCCCAGGGGAAGTTGTCATGGTGAGGACCTGAACCAGCATCCTGGCTCCCCGCCCAGCCCAGACCCTGCCCATCCTGTGCGCCCTGACCGCTGCTGCCCCCTTGTGGGCGGCAGAGGCCTTACAGGCCGGAGGACCTGTTCCTGCACCAGCTTGCCAGGACCCCTTCCTTCCCAAGCACTTGCCACAGCAGAATCCCCCACCTGCCCTGTCTCACTCGCCCCACCAAGACCCCTCCAGCGCTTTCTGAATGCATCCTCCACCCTAGAGTGCCATCTTAAGGTCTTGCTCACTATAGCACCTCTTCTTTTCCCTGTAATTCAGTGTTTTCTTCATTTCCAGTCCCCCACGTAGATTGCACTCTCTTCCCAACTAATTAAAAAAAATATTCCATGTCTCCACTCCACAGGCACCCCCCCCAATCCAATTTCCCTACTTAGAATGGTTTCATTACACCTTTGGTATCCATCACACCTGCAGGGAGTACAGCCTTTCACTTCCTCTTATACTGACTCCATCCTTTTCTCACAGCCTCTCCATAATCCCACTTCATGAGACTTTCCCTCACATTCCTTCACCCTAAAAGGCTGTCACACAGCCATCCTAAATATACTGCATTTCCACCAATTGCTAGGCTCTGAGGGCCACCTAGCCCTCCATTGGGATGCTCCTTCATGTTGAGCCCCTTCTAGCCTCTCCCAGGATCATGGTCCTCTCCTAGATCCTAATGCGTTTCCTTCTCCCAGGTGCTTTTGGCCTCTGTGCTCTGCTATACCTCTTCCCTGGACACGAGATATAATGTCCAGGTAGTGGGGCTGTTGCCTGAAGGGTAAGAAAGAAAGCAGCCTTTTGGTTTTCTAGGCCTCTCATAAACACTTCTTGCCTGACCCACCCTTTTACCCTTTCTTCCTCTTTCCTTGTAGCAACCAACTTACCCTCACTGTGGATTCTTTCTTCTTCCAGATTTCCCCAACCTCTTCTCCCCAGCATGGTGGAGCTGCCCAGGATTCTGGCTGACTCTCTGCCCATTGCACTGGTTACTTTTGCTGTGTCCACCTCTCTGGCCTCCATTTATGCAGACAAGTATAACTACACTATTGATCCCAACCAGGTGAGACATTGACTGTGGACTCCCCCTCCCCACCCAGCCTCATTCAGAAGATAACCCCTTAACCATACCCCCCACCCCATGCCTGGTTCTCCTGTGTCTCATTCCTCTTTAACTCACTGCATCCCTCCAGGAGCTCTTGGCCCATGGTGTTTCCAATCTCATTTCCTCGCTCTTCTCTTGCTTTCCTAACTCAGCCACACTGGCTACGACCAGCCTACTAGTGGATGCTGGTGGTAATACACAGGTGAGGAGAAAGATGGAATAGTGATGCGGGGTGGTGGGGGTAAAGAAACAGATGGAGAATTAGCAATTAACCTGGTGGCCTCAATACAGAGGAGGGTGGGAATGCAAGGGAATGGGTGAGGGCACGAGAGGAGAGAAAAGAAGATTCCAAGAATCCCTGAAGACCTTTGTAGGTGCTAAGCCCTGAAAAAGTTCACGGTGTTTCAGAGTCATTGGAAATAAAAGCTGTATGAAACTATACATTTAAGAGGTAAAATTCTGATATTTTTCATGAAGGTTATTTTTTCATTTAAAAAGAAATATTACCTAACAGTCATCTCTTAATATGCTTGGTTTCTTTTCCTTTGCTAGTGCTCTAAAGGGGTGGTTAGTGTGTTTGTAGGGTAATCCAAGAATGGCTTCTAAAATGGAAGTGGGTTATAAAACTAAAGAATTTAGCCAGCCCATGCCCCAGTAGCTCATGCCTGTAATCCTAGCTACTCTGGAGGCTGAGATCTGAGAATTAAGCTTCAAAACCAGCTCAGGCAGTGAAGTACACGCGACTCTTAACTCCAATTTACCAAAAAGCCAAAAAGCAGAGATGATGCTCAAGTGGTAGAGTAGTAGACTTGAGAAAAAAGCTTAGGGGACAGCACCCAAGCCCCTGCATTTAAGTCCTAAAATTAGTGTGCGTGCACATGCGCACACACATACACACACACACACACACGTACACATGCAAAGAATAGAAAACTTGAGCTGGGGCTGGGAATGTGGCTTAGTGACAGAATGCTTGCTTAGCATGCATGAAGCCCTGGGTTCAATTCATTGGCACCACATAAACAGGAAGAGCCAGAATTGGTTTTGTGACTCAAGTAATAGAATGCTAGCCTTGAGTTCAAGCCCGCAGCAAAAAAAAAAAAAAAGAAAGAAAGAAAGAAAGAAAGAAAGAGAAAAGAAAGAAAGAAGGAAGGAAAGAAAAAAAGAAAGAAATCTTGAGCTGCATACACTGGGCAAGAATGATGAATAGTAACAATTTAATCGGAGGAAGGGGGGATGAAGTCAGGCCTGTCTGTCAGGAGGGAGACGTCCTGCGGGGAGGCAGTGTGTAGGGGCTGAGCTCTCCACAGGAGTGGGGTGGAGACGGTGTCCTCCTTCCCTTTAGCTGGCAGGCCTCTTCTCCTGCATGGTGGTCTTGTCAGTGCTGCTGTGGCTGGGGCCCTTCTTTTACTATCTGCCCAAGGTAAGGAGCAGAGGAGGTGTGGGAATAGCAGAGGACGGGTGGCTGTCTTCCAGGACACTGGGAGTCGTCAGCCCATCTCCTTTGTCCCCAAGGCTGTCCTGGCTTGCATCAACATTTCCAGCATGCGTCAGATGTTCTTCCAGATGCAGGAACTTCCACAGCTATGGCATATCAGCCGCATGGATTTTGTGAGAAATACGAACATCATTCCCCAGTGGCCCTTACTTATCTTCCCAGCATCCCCAGCTTCCACCCGGGGCCAAAGCTGTAGTCTTAGTCCTAAATTCCCAAACTCACATTCCTCAGAGACAAAGGCAAGGGTGAGGTGAACCCCCCCCCCCCCCCCCCCCCGGGTCTGATACTTGTTTGAGGGCCTTGTGGTGGGTGGGGGATTGAACCCAGGGCCTCATGAATATTATGCAAGTGCCTCACCACTAAACTCCCAACTCTGACCTGAATATTTGTAACCTCCCCTCTGGTACATGGCTGGAGGACTCTACCTTTATTGAGTGTCTCTTAGAGCCAACCCTGTCCTTTCCTTCTGTCATACTTCCTCATTTCTCCTGGACCATCCCTCCCCATCACTTGTCCCGGGAGTCAGTCACTGCCCTCAGATCCCGGTCTTTCCTCTGGAGAGTCCATTCCAATCTACCTCCTGCAGGCTGTGTGGGTGGTCACGTGGGTGGCCGTGGTGACCCTGAACGTGGACCTGGGCCTGGCTGTGGGCGTGGTCTTCTCCATGATGACCGTGGTCTGCCGTACCCAGAGGTAGGTATACAGGTGACAGAGTTGAGATGGAGAGGACAAGACATAGCAGTTGGGAAGGAAGTCTCTAGCTAGGCCAGGTATGGCTGGCAATTGGACCCCAGCTCCTTCTCCAGGGTGCAGTGCCTGGCGCTTGGACTGGCTGAGGGGACTGAACTCTACCGACCACTTAGAGAGAGTCACAAGGTGGGTAGACTTGAGCCAAAGAAGGAAGGGAGATTAGGCTGGGGTGCTTCCCTGACCCTTTCACCCCTTAGCTCCTCCAAGTCCCAGGTCTCTGCATCTTGAGCTATCCCACGCCACTCTACTTTGGGACCCGAGGGCAATTCCGACGCCTCTTGGAATGGCATCTGGGGCTTGGAGAACAAGGCAAGGTGAGAGCTTTGATCATGGAGCGGTGGGTGCTCTGGGTGTGGGAGGCTGGTGTGTGTTCGGTGGCAGGTCCTTGCCCAAGGGGCACATGTCCATACCTGTGTCCTGACCAAGGTGACCCCCCTTTCTCTACTAATATAGGGCTATCCAAAGCCAGATGGCCCATCTGAGGCAGGTGAGATGGGATGGCGAGGCGGGAGATTTGGGCGTGCTGCGTGGAGGCATATGGAGTCTCCTGCCTTCTCCCATCCTAGCTGCTGAACCTGTCAGAGTGGCAGTCTTAGACTTCAGTGGTGTCACCTTTGCAGATGCTGCTGGAGCCAGAGAAGTGGCCCAGGTGAGGTGTGGATAGGCTAAGGAGAAACCCATTACCCTACTTATCCCCTTTGAGACTTCACCTGTCTGCCCTGTCCTTGCAGCTTGCCAGCCGATGCCAGGACGCTGGGATCCACCTTCTCCTGGCTCAGTGTAGTGGTGAGTGGTAAGAAGGGCAGAGGGGCCTGGTGACATGATTTGGACACTTGGGGGAGGGAGGAGGACACTGTGTGCATTTTGGCTCCCTCCCCTTACAGCTTCAGTGTTGGAGACGCTGACTCGGGCAGGACTTCTGAACAGAATAGCCCCAGAACAACTCTTTGTGAGCGTGCAGGACGCAGCTGCACATGCACTGGAGAGACTGGTAAGGGGCAAGAGTGTCAGGAGTGGGAACCAGGAAGGGTTGAGCTACATTAGGAGAAAAGTGGACGAGGAGGATTTAGGGGAAGGATGAGGTAGAAAGATCAAGAAGGAAGGAGCATTTGCTTGCCAGTGGCTCACATCTGTAATCCTAGGTATTCAGGAGGTAAGATGTGAGGATCTTGGTTAGAAGCCAGCCTGGGCAGAAAAGTCCTTGAGATTCTTATCTTCAGTTAAGCACCAACAAACTGGAAGTATAGGTGTAGGTCAAGTGGTAGAGTGCTATCCCTGAGCACAAAAGCTCACAGATAATGCCTAAGCCCTGAGTTCAATCCCCAGGACTGGCACCAAAAAAATAAAAAAAATTTAAGAAGAAAGTAGTGCCAGTGGCTCATACCTATAATCCTAGCTACTCTGGAGACTGAGATCTGAGGATCATGGTTCAAAGCCAGCCTGTGCATAAAAATCTGTGAGACTCTTCATCTCCAATTAACCAGCAAAAAGCCAAAAGTGGAGATATGGCTCAAGTGGAAGACTGTCAAGCTTTTAGCAAAAGCTCTAGTGACTCACAGCTGTAATCCTAGCTACTCCAGAGGCTGAGATCTGAAGATCACAGTTGGAAGCCAGCTCAGGGAAGAAAGTCTGTGATTCTTACCTCAAATAAACTACTCAAAAAAAAATCCAGAAGTGGCATTGTGGCTCAAGTAGGAAAGCACTCATCTTAAGCAAAAGAAGCTCAGGGACAGCACCCAGGCCCAGAGGTCAAGCCTCAGGACTGGCAAAAAAAAAAAAAAAAAAGAAAAAGAAAGAGGAAATGATTAGTGGATTTAGGATCGTGTCAAGGAGAGCAGCCAAGCTGTGAGTAAAGAACTGAAGAACTAAAGTCCCAAATGGGTGGGGATGGATGGGGTTCTAAATCTATTCCTGACTTAGCCTCTTTCTTCTCCAGGATCTCACAGGCCAAAAGATTTGCACAGTGTGGGTCTGACTGACTTTTGTCAGTGTGGATGGCCCCAACAATGTATATGAGAGGGGGGCATGGTCCCTGAGCCTCCTTATTTAATGTCACCAATAAACTAAAGTGGAACACCTCTGTGGTCAGTGAGTGGGGTCTGGATGTCTGTATGGGAACTCCCAGTGCGCCCCCCCCCAGCACCTCACAGACACAATACAAGTGGCTTTCACCATGTGTTCACCAGCCCTTCGGAGCTCCAGAGTCACAGTGCTCTCTGGGAAGGGGAGGGCTCGAGCTGACACACAGAGTGTTGGATCCAGAGCTGGGGTTGGGGTACAGGGCCCTGGGATTGCACACTGGGAGCTCCCCCCACCAGCCCCAGATCCAAGGAGATGAGAGGAGCATGTTTCCACTTCAGGGTCTTAAGAGTCCTCCTGGGCTCTTTGGCACTTGGAAAGTGAACCCCCCATTTCCTGCCCCATAGAATGGGGTTGGGGGGGAGAGAACTTGGCACTGGCTGTGGGAGAGGTTATGGCTCCATCAGGTCCCTGGGCACTTACAGAAAAGGAGGGGTGTCACCAGGACAAGCCCCTACTTGGAATCAGGTTCTGAAGGGGAAGAAAAATCATGGCGTGCTCGCAGGGTGGAGAGGTTTCCTGGAAATTCCTGGAAGTGATGAAGAAGCAGGTCCAGCCTGAAAAGGGGAAGGCCCCAAGTGGCCGTCATTCAGCTGTCATGCACTGCAGCCGGTGTTTGAAGAACAGCAGGCGGTGTTTGGCCACCTGACTTTCATCCAGTGATCCTGGGTATCGGTAGCGGGCATAAGTCTCTGCTCCCGCATCCCTTGACACCCAGGGAAGTTTCAACTTCGATGCATGATCCACAATGACGTCAGAACAAGAGCCGACCCGAAGGGAACCCAGACCATCCAGGAAGAATTCTAGGGGTGAACAGAACATGAAGTGAAGAATAGGCCAACAACCCTCAAGGGAGAACTGAGTTGGAGATATGGGGAATGCCTGTGCAAAGAATGACACTATTTCTCCCCCCTTCCTCTCTCTCTCTCTCTTCTCTCTCTCTCTCTCTCTCTCTCTCTCTCTCTCTCTCTCTCTCTCTCTCTCTCTCTCTCTCTCTCTCTCTCTCTCTCGCCAGCCTTGGGCTCAGGGCCTGAGCACTGTCATTGGGTTTTCACAAGATTAGAGTTCTACCATTTGAGCCACAATACCACTTCTGGCTTTTTTCTACATATATGGTAGTGAGGAATCGAACCTGTGTCGTCATGCTAGGCAAGCGCTACCACGAGGCCAAACTCCCAGCCCCAGAAAGACACCACTTCTAAGAACCTTAGCACTTGCATTAACCTCATTCCTTCCTGGCTGTACTCTCATAGACAATGGTATCTGTATGCTTGTGCTTTAAAACCTTCTTCTCACTCTCCAAGGTGCAATAAATGCTGATGGGCCTTCCCCCTCCCCAACCCCCAGTGTGGTCATCTCAACCACCGGAAGCAGCTGGGAGTGGAGTAGAGGTGGTTGTGGCAACTGGCACTGGCTGTGAAGTTCAAGGCAGATCCAGCCACTGTGCTGGGCTTTCGTTTTGAAAGGCATGTTGGTGGCTCGCACCTGTAATCCCAGCTATTCAGGAAGCTGAGATCTGAAGATCCAGGTTTGAAGTCAGCCTGGGCAGTAAAGTCTGTGAAACTCTTACCTCCAATAAACTACTCAAAAATTGAGCCTGAAGTTGTACAGTGGCTCAAGTGGTAAAGCACCAGCCTTGAGCAAAAAGAGAGCTTGGGAACAGTGCCCAGGCCCTAAATTCAAGCCCCAGGACACACACACACACACACACACACACACACACACACACACACACACACACACACTCTATGGCGTAGGAAACACACTGGTTAGGAAACAGTAGAATTTCTGCCCCTCCCTTCCCCGGTAAGAATCTTGGTAGATCTCTGCAGAATTGTTTTGGGGTGAAGATGTCAGGGCCCAGCAGTGACTAACGTGGGCAAGCAGGAGGAGGGGTCAGGGCCTTCTCTGCCTATCTGCACTATCTGTCCTTCCAGGCCCTGCCCGGAGGGGCCGCCACTTACCCAGATGTGCTACTCGGCTGAAGCGCGGGTCGAAGCCCACCTCGCGCACTTTATCAGTGCGTGCCAGAAAGAAGTTAACCACGCCGTCGGTGACCACGCAGCCGGGGAAACCCACCAGCTCGTGGTGGAAGCCGCGCTTTTGACGGAAACAATTTCCGAGGCCCGGGGCGCCAGGCTCCACGCTCAGCAGCTGCCGGTAGGTGGTGGCAAAGCCGGAGATTTCGCGCACAGCGCCCCCGACCTGCAGGGAGCGAGGGGACGGGGGAGGGAGGAGGAGGGGTTCCAGGTGGAGCCTGAGGACCCTCAGATGGCAGATCAGTGTTCCCCATCCTTCCCGCCCCCACCCATGCAGGGTCCGGGCATTCCCTGCCCTCTCCCCTCTCCCTTCCCCCCCTCACCAAGTCTCCACTGGTGGTCTCTCCCTGCCAGGGCTTGCCCCTTCTGGACAGCAGCCCTGGCCTCTGGCTTGGGCCTGTTATTCGAGGCCCTTCCTCCACCCCACACTGGCCGGCCTCCCTACCAGGTCCAGCGGCGTCTGCTCCAGCACGTCCACCAGCCGCTCCAGCCGCGTGCGCGCCGTGAAGATAAAGTCGTCGTCCACCCACAGCACGTATTTGGTGGTGACTTGCGACACCGCCAGGTTCCTGCCGGCGAACCAGCCCTGGGGGGAGAGGGGCCCGGGTGGGGGAGGCTGTGGTCTCTCCAGACACCTCTTGCAAGGCCCCTGGGACCTCTCTGCGTCTCTCAGTGCTTTCCGTGATGGGAAAGCACCTTGTGTTTTGTTCCGAGGGCACAGCTGACTGAGGACACCCCGCTGCCTCCTCCCGCCCGCATCGGGGCGCCCTGCTGTCTGCGCACCTTGCCAAAGGGCATGAGATAGTGTTCTACGTGGGGGCCACTGACGCGCTCTGGCTGGTCGCTGTCGTCCGCGATGACCACGGTGACCGTGGGGTAGAAGCGGCGGATACTGGCGATGAGTGCTCGAAGACGGTCATAACGAAGGAAGGTCTTGGTGGCAATGGTGACCAGAGCACTGATGTTGTACTGGGCTGAAGTGAGGCACAGGATGTGCAAAGGGGAGTGGTGACATGAAATAGGAAGACGTGTCTCTCCCTCCCATCCCCCCATTCCTTCCCTCCTCCCCGGCACCACCTCACCTCCCTGGGGTAGAGGCCCAGGTGGGTACAGCCGAGGGTTTGGGGGATGTCGGATGCGGATGGTAAAGGCAGCTTCATGTCCCTCAGTGGAGAACCGAACTGGGAAGAAAGGATGTGGATTGTGCCTTTTTAAGGGCGGAGAAGCACTCTCATGTTGATCAATCCCTAAGTGCCGGCTGGGAGTCCCACCTTAAGCAGTGGTGGACAAGAATACCAGGTTCTTACTCCCACAGAATTCACAGTCTCACTGTGGAATGGAAGTCCACGAAGATCTAACTTATTATGAGCACTTCACATGTGCCAGACAGTTTTGAAAACAAAATTTTACTTAAGTAGATGACTTCATTCATCTCATGACAGCATCTCCTCCATTACATTTCTACTACAGAAAATAAAGTGGAGGCTCAGAAAAGTAACTTGCTCATATTTACCGAGCACCAAAGCTCAGAGGAACCTGGTCACAGGCTAAGTAAATAAGAAAATTCAAGGGTGGGTAAGAGTCAATAGAAGATAAAGCAAGTAATGTAATAGTTAAGAGAAGGAATTCCAGTTCATATTTACAGGAGAAGGAGTCACTAGACAAAACATCTTGGGTAAGAGAGGTAGACCTAAGGGCAGCAAACCCTCTACATTTGGAGAGAAGCCTCAGGATTATGATACATTTTTTTTGTCAGAGGAGGAATAAGAATTCAAGAATGTTGCTGTAATCCTAGCTACACAGGAGGCTGAGATCTGAGGATCACAGTTCAAAGCCAGCCTGGGCACTAAAGACTGTGAGACTCTTATTTCCACCAGAAACCAGAAGTGGTGTTGTGGCTCAAGGGGTAGGGTAGTAGCCTTGAGCTGAAGAGCTCAGGGACAGCACCTAGGCCCAGAGTTCAAGCCCCATGACTGACAAAAAAAAAAAAAAGAATTCAAGAAGGTCAGGCCTTTTGTGTTCTCTCTTCTTCCCCCCCACCCCCTCTCTTTGTAGATTAGGAATAGAGCCTGAGACTTCTGGTGTCTGATGCAAGTCATTTCCCTGGCCACCCATGATTGGCTAGAAGTGGGGACACAACCGAAACTCCAGTTTCCCTCCAGCTTGCTGTGGCCCAGGATGAACAAAGGCTCCTTTTCTCCCTCCCTGGCACTTCTGGCCCAGCTGAAACAACCATTGTGCGGCTGGGTTCTATCTGTTGCCAGATTACCTCTCACATTCTTTGCCATTTGTCTTTTGTAACTTTTTGGGGTTCTTTCAGTTCATCCAACCTGACCCTACCTCCATCCAGGCCTCACACCTGTGTCTGCTGAGTTGGCCTGGTAGCTCCGGCTGCTGTAAGTGACCAGTTGCAGCTGCCGATTCAGTTGGTCCAACCCTGGGCTGGCAAGAGTGAGCTCTGGCTGGCCCTCTCCAGTGACAGTCACCCCACTCACTTCCCCAGCCACGTCCCAGATGCCTAGAGAGGCAGTCAGGTTCACCTGGCACATGGGATTGGAGAGCACAGATTAGGCTACAGATTCACTACTTGCCTCTCTGATTCTTCCATTCCCTTTCCTGTTGGTCTTGTCTCCCTCCAGGCCCACCTGACCTCTCACCTGGTATACCTCCTGACCTAAAACTGCTTGCAGGCTCAGCCCTGGGAGAAAGGAAGAATGGGATCAAAATTACACAGACAGCCCTGAATTCCTCCGAATTTTTATCTCCCCTTTATACCACACACAACACACAGTTTTCTACCCCTCCTACTCAGTTCTCAACAGCATAGTACCTAACACAACCTAGAGTGACTGATTTTAACTTGTTTCTGACAAAATGAGATCTCTTCTTTAATGGTCTCTGTACTGGCTATCTTTTATTCAGTCAGCAAAGAACAGATTCTTTGCCCACCCCCCCAAAAAAAACCCCTCATTATCTACAATTCCTGATAACCCTAGGGTTTATTTTGCCTTCATCTATCTCCCACCTTCTAAGCTCCCTTCGCAACCTAAGACGCCCTTTCATCGGAGCTCACTCCTCCATCCCACTCACCCTCCTTTCTACACAACCTCTAGCTCTGCCATCCCCACCATGGCCTAGGCCACCCTCTAGGGCCTTGCTTCCTCACCTGGCACCAAGATGCTTCTGAGGGGTGGAACCTCAACGCCCTGCAGTGGGTACTGTAGGGGGCAGTTGGCAGGGGCTATGAGTAGCTGGTCAGCAGGGGACTGGCTCCTGGCAGTGGAAGAAGGGGAGCACAGAGGAGAGTCAAAAGGACAGGCGCTCTCTCTCCTGGCACAGTCATTACAATATTTCCACTACCCTCCTGGGGCAGAGTTGTGACCTCTTTTCTCATCACTACCTTGAAAGAAAGGCTTGAAACTCCCGTTCCCTGGAGGCAGAGGCAGCTTTCAGTTCCTCAGGGCCAAAGGCCTTGGTGAGGTCAGTGGCTCGCACCTGTTTCTGGAAGGGGAGAAGCAGGCTCCCCCCACTGGATTCACAACTGCAGTAGTTCTGAGCCAGCAACCTGAAGGGGAGTGGGGGTGGGGTGGGGTGGGAGGTTAGGGGTCTTCAGGGCCCAGATACAAAAATCCGCCCCACAAAACAAACCCACGCGACCGATGCCCACCCAATACCTGTCCCTGTAAACAAAGCAGCCCCCCCTCGAGGGGATCCCCCAAATCTTCATTTCACAGGGGTGGAGGAATAGGTTCGTTTACCAGGAGGCTTTCAGGAGCTACACAGGCCCAGCAGAAACCACTCCGGAATCTCAAGTGTGAATGAAGACTTAGGCCACGACAACGTTCAGGGGCAGATTCTGCTCCAGCCCCAAACCTCAGCTTCCCTTCTTCACCTCCCACTCCGCTCCACCCAAACGGTCAGGAGACCGCAGCACCCCCAGAACCCAGCGCGCCGGGCGTGGGGGACAAAAGCTCTGCCCCTCCCCCTGTCCCCGGCCCCCCTTCCCCGCGCCCGGTCCACCCCAGCCGCCGCCCTCACTCACCCCACCACTTGCTCCTTGATCCTGACGGGAATGTGTGCGTAGCGGGGCTCAGGGGCCAGGTCCAGCAGCTCCGGCCTGGCGGGGGTCTGGGGGGGCGTCCACAGCGCCAGAGGGGTGCGGAGGCCCGGCGCGGCTCGGGTGCGCGCGTACAGGAGCCCCAGCGAGGCGCAGGCGAGCAGCAGGACCAGCGCGCACAGGGCCCGGCGGCCCAGCCGCATCCTGGGGCGGGGTGGGGTGGGGGGGACAAGGACGGCTGCGGCCCTTGACCTCGGCGAGTCGAGTCGGAGGCTCCAGCCGGGCTCCCCTCCCCGCACGGCACCGCGAGTGCTTTTCTCGGTACTCCTCCTCCCTTCATCCCCCGCAGCCCTGTGGGTCCCTCAGCGCCCCCCTCCCGTCTCCGCATCTCGATGTGCCCGCGCACCCCCCATCTCCAGGCCGGAGACGTCGGATTGTCTTTGGTGCTGATGCAGCGATGCACGAGGAGAAAAGGCAGCGGGCGACTCCCCGCGCGGCCGGGCCCCGCGCGCGCTCTCAGAGCCGCCCTCGCCCCCCGCCCCGCTCCCCGGAGCCCGGCTCACCTGGGCCGCGGAGGGCTGCGGACGGGCGGCTCCCACGCCTCGCCTGGCAGGAGAACTGCAGAATCACCCCCGTAGGAAGTGAGCCCGGTGGCTGCGGAGGCTCGCCGCGCCGGGGACCGGCCAGCGCCGCTCCGCCCGCCTCCACCCGGCTTCCCTCCCAGGCGCCCCCCGGGGGCGGGGGGAGGCCGGGAAGCACTGACCTGTCTAACGCCCTGTGGCCCGAGCTCCGCGTCGGTCCGGGCAGCGCCCGGATCTCAGCCCCGGCCCGGGGGTCCTCATGGGGCCGCGGGCGGCCTGCCGTGGGGGCTGGGCGGCCGTGGCGGGGGGGGGGTTCTCCTGCCTCCCTCCAGCCGCCGTCAGGTCGGGGCTTTGTAGACCTCAGCGCGGGGGAGGGTTCCTGATGCTTCCCGCTAGGGGAAAAGCGAGTGAAATAATAATTATAATAATAATAAGAAATAAAAAAGATCTGCCGTAGCGCAATCCCGAGAACAAAGCCGGGGATGCCGGGTACGGCTGGCAGGGCCGGGAGGACGCGGGCCGCCGCCCGGCTCGGGCTCCGCGGCTCGGCTCCGGCTCCCGGGCTCGGCTCCGGCTCCCGGGCTGGGCTCCGCGGCTCCGCTCGCCGGCGGCAGAGCGCCCGCTCTAAGAGGGGAACTGGAGGGACGCGGCGCCCTCTGGGCGGCGCGGAGGGAACTGCTCGGGGCGCGTTGCGGACGCGGGAAGGTCCTACACGGTTCTAACTCGGCATTCCTTCTCCGGAGCGGAGCGAACCATCCCAACGCTCTGCTTCCAATCCCAGTCCACCCAGAGGGATGGACGACTGGGCTGTGGAAGGAGGTGGGGTGGGGATGCGATCTAACTTGGTTTCGACGAAGACTTGGGTTGCCAGGGTGAGATAAAGGGACTAGTCGTGGAAGGATTCGCACTGGCTGGCTAACTGGAAGAAGTCACAGCCTTCTCCCCGCCCTCCCCCAGCTCGTGCCTTCCTGCCACACCCTTTTGAAAAGACCACTTCTCCTTCCTGCATGTTGGAGCAAAAAGATGTGAAGGTAGAACCGGGGGTAATGGTGTGAGGATACAAGCATGATAAATATGATAGGAAAATTCTAAATGAATGTGATGTGAAAATACTAACATAATGAATATGATTAGAATGAAAAACAATGGGATGAAATGCAGCTGAAATACTTCAAGAAGTATATTGTCAATGCCAACTTGTATCTAACAGCATGTGGCCATAAGAGTTAAAACGGCTAGAACAGGGTGTATGGCAATAACTATGGAAACAGCCAGCACCCAGGCACACGAGATAAAGTAATGGTAGAATAGATAAGAGCCCAGACACCTAGCCGTAGGAGATAGTGCTCATCCCTGAGCACAACCAATCAGAAAGAGACTTTTCTGGGCCCTAAGCAACTCGAAGCAAGCAAGGAGTTTGGGCCAGAGAGGAACAGCCAAGGACGGAGATAAGCACAGGACCCAGAATGAGGGACAGCATTTCTGGCCTTCTTGGAGACTGGTTTGAGGATCTTTGGCATGCAGAAGCCACTCCTTGCTCATGAGAACCGTTGAGAACCAAGACTCGTCGTGGGGCACCAGAGCTCACACGAGGACAGGACTGGGAGCTACATCTAACAACTGACAGGCAGGCCCTGTTAGACTTTGGGACTAAGAGATATCGGGGAGGTGAGTCCAGTGGGTGTGCTGGATAGGCAGGATAGAATTAGGCAAGTTAGGACTAGAATATAGTAACTGTGTTAACTGCTAAGCTATGTTAAATCAATAAAGTGAGTTGGATCATATTATCTGCCTATTGGTGAATTACTTTGCCTGCTCAGGACAGGGCACCACTGAGTCTGGCAGGGAAGGGAACCCCAGAGGGTTCAGGCTGATGGGAATTGTGTTTTGAAACCTGAGGCCATTCGCAAACCTGATTCCAGACACTGCCCAGAGTTAAAGATATGCCAAGATTGAATGGGAAAAATAAGCTTAATAACAAAAACAAGTAAGAAATGCACAGAGGGCTAGGAGTTTGGCCTAGTGGTAGAGTGCTTGCCTAGCATGCACAAAGACCCAGGTTCAATTTCTTGGTACCATATACGTAGAAAAAGCTGAAAGTGGTGCTGCAGCTCAAGTGGTAGAGCACTAGCCTCAAGGAAAGCCCAGGAACAGTGCTCAGGCCAGGAGTTCAAGCCCCAGAGCTCGCAAAAAGGAAAAAAATACACAGAATGGATGGAGTGGTGTATGGACATAAATGAGGCACTTGTTAGTTGGGAAGAAAGGGAAATCCCAACCTCCTTACAGGAAAATAAACTCTAGACTTACCAAATATTTTTCTACTTAAAAATAAACCATGAGGGGTCAGGAATTTGGCCTAGTTTTAGAGTGCTTGCTTACCATGCAAACAAACAAACAACTCACGAGGCCCCCAGCATCCGTGTCTCATGCCTGTAATCCTAGCTGCTAAAGACACTGAGCTCTGAGAATCACGGTTCAAAGCCACATCAGGTAGGAAAGTTTGTGAGACTCCTACCTTTAATTAACACCAATAAATAAATAAACCCAAACTGGAAGTGGAGGGTGTGGCTCTAGAGTACTAGCTTTGACTAAAATAGAGAGAGAGAGACCAAAAGCATGGGAGTCTAATAAAAAAAATCAAGAATTCCCCCCTTTACCCCCTTCCCCCCTTTTTTAACAATCTTAGAGCTTTCTCAGCAAGAAGGGGAAAAATGAATAAGTTTACCTATAAACACCACTTGAAGGGGTCTGTGTGACTCAGGGGTGGAATATTTGCCTATCATGCAGGTGGTCCTGAGTTCTAGCCCTAGTACACACAGAGAACAAGCAAGAAAACAAACAAAATTGTCTGGAGTAAATAAATTATTCCCAAGCAAAACTTGGTAATAGTGCTAGGCCAGCATTTGCCAAAACCTAACCATAGAAAATGACAAAGCCAGGTGCGGTAGCTCACGCCTGTAATCCTAGCTATTCAGGAGCCTGAGATCTGAGGATCAAGTTCAAAGCCAGCCCTGGAACTACAGGACTTGAGATGCTTATCTCCAATTAACCTCTAGAAGAAGAAAAAACAAAAATGGAAAGTGGGGCTTGGCTCTAGGGTAGGGTTGTAGCCTTGAACTAAAGAGCTCAGGGACAGCACCCAGGCCAAGTTCAAACCCCATGGCCCACAAAAAGAAAGAAAGAAAAAAGAAAGAAAGAAAAAGAGAGAGAGACAAACATTTTGTGAGAAAACATTTTCACCTTGCAAGTGGAGTTGGTGAAAACGTATTTAGTTGTGCATTTAGAATTGCAATAATTTTCTGTATGCATGAGGATAAAAACTATAGTCCTCTATATCAACAAAAAGTTGAAGAGTGTGAGAAGAATTGTAATCTTCTTTGGAAAACCTTTGTATGATTTTCTTTCTGCAGAACAGGTTCAGTTGGTGGTTCTGCAGGTAGCTACCTACATTCATTCTCTATGCAGCAGCCCCGAGACAGTTCTGATAAAGTTGCCATTGGGGATATTGTCCTGGTAGGGTAATTTTCTTAAAAGTTTCTTGGCCAGGAGTATGGCCTAGTGGTAGAGTGGTTGCCTAGCATGCATGAAGACCCTGGTTTGATTCCTCAGTGCCACATACATAGAAAAAGCTGGAAGTGGTGCTGTGGCTCAAGTAGTAGAACTCTATTTTGAGAAAGCCCAAGGACAGTGTTCTGACCCAACCCTGTCTCGTACAACCTCTGATCCCACAGGATGGTTGCCTGCCCTTTGCTGATACATTGCAACAAACAGTCCTCACCTGCTGAAGATTCAGTTGGGCCTTTTCCTTCCTCCTCCATTTTCACTACATAGATACAGATAGGTATAGATATAAGTTCCTGCCCAGCTGGGAGATAGACAGGTATAGACATTACATAGTTATCCTCCTGACCTCCAAGCTTTTGTGTTTCATTTTCATTTTAAATTTTTTTGCCAGTCCTGGGGCTTGAACTCAGGTCCTGAGCACTGTCCTTCAGCTTTCTCAAGGCGAGAGCTCTATCACTTGAGCCATAGCACCACTTCTAGCTTTTTCTATGTATGTGGCATGGAGGAATGGAACCCTGGTCTTTGTGCACGTTAGGCAGGCACTCTACCACTAGGCTAAACTCCCAGCCCCTTTTAGTATGCACTAGGCTACACTCTATCTCTTAATCAGTGTCTAAGTATGTGTGTTCATTAGGCCTGAAGACCAATGGAATAGAACTGAGGACCCAGATATCAACCCACAGACCTATGGCCACCTAATCTTTGATAAGGGAGCCCCCCAAAAAAAATAGAATGGAAGAAAGACAGCCTCTTCAACAAGTGGTGCTGGAAGAACTGGTTAAGCACCTGCAGAAAACTAAAGTTGGATCCTTCTTTGTCACCCTGCAATAGGATTAACTCCAAATGGATCAAAGACCTCGAGGTAAAAGCCAACACACTGAAAACTTTACAAGAAGGAAAAGGAGACACACTAGGCCTCCTTGGCACAGGTCCAGACTTTCTTAATAAGAACCAAGAAACACAATAAATCAGAGAAAGGCTGGATAAGTGGGATTGCATTAGACTGCAGAGCTTCTGTATGGCAAAGGACATAGCTAGCAAGTTAACTAGAAAGCCTACAGAGTGGGAAAAGATCTTCACTAACCATACAACAGACAAAGGCCTCATATCTAATGTAACAACAGCTCAAAAAATTGAATCACTCCCAAACTAATCTCCAAAGAAACAACCATCCCATTAAAAGATGGGCCAAAGACTTAAAGAGAGTCTTCTCTGAAGAAGAAATAAGAATGGCCTATGGACACATGAAGAAATGCTTGACATCTATGGCCATAAAAGAAATACAAATCAAAACAACTCTTCTAAGATTCCTCCTCACTTCAGTTAGAATTGCCAGGATCAAGAAATCTAATAACAACAGATGCTGGAGGGGATGTGGCCAGGAGGGATCACTACTACACTGTTGGTGGGAGTGCAAACTCATTCAACCACTATGGAAAGCAGTATGGCAGCTCCTCAAAAGACTAAACCTAGAACCCCCCTATGACCCAGCAATTCCACTCCTTGGTATTTACCCAATCGTCCAGAAACAAGGACATACTAAATCCACTAGCACAACAATGTTCATTGCAGCACTATTTACCATAGCAAAGATATGGAACCAACCCAGATGTCCCTCAGTTGATGAGTGGATCAACAAGATGTGGTATTTGTACACAATGGAATTCTATGATGCTGTGAGAAAGAATGGCATTGCCTCATTTGTAAGGAAATGGAAAGACTTGGAAAAAATCATATTAAGTGAAGTAAGCCAGACTCAAAGGAACTTAGGCTCAATGGTTTCCCTCATTTGTCATAATCAATGGAAACCTTGGTCTCTCCTAGCAAAGATTTACAATAGAGCAAAACCTAGATACATAAGGCCATATAGTATGACACTAAATGTAAGGACCTCCAGGATATAGAAACAAAAGCCATATAATGAGTGATTGTTGTCCTTAATGTACTATGTTATCTCTCATCTCTTTTTCAGTCCCTTGTTATCTCATATTGTTTCAGTATTTTACCTTTTTATCTGGGATATTGTATATATGCGTCTTTGGTTATTTGAAATAGGAAAGGGAAGAGGGAGACCAAGATGAGGGTCGGGGGTAAGGGAGGGAAATGGGGACCTGTGGGGACCCCTAGCTGGTGGCTAGGAGCCCAGGCTGCTTGCCACCTGTGCTTTCAGACTCCGTGCTGGACACTCAGTGACCAGCAGTCGGGAGCCAGAGGGCGCCTGGCCCCTCCCGCGTCCCGCAGGAGCTCGTGGATACAGCGGCAGTGGGGCAATGGTGTCTCAGAACACCATGGACTGACTGTCGTATTCGGAAAAGACCCAACAACTGCCGCGGGCGCTTATCTGTATTTTAGTGAGCGCGTTTTCTAAAATAAAATTAGATCTGCACCGCGACTCTGGTCTCCGGAGTCTGTGTTCCCAGGATTATTCGTGGGCTCCGTTGCCATTTTACCCCCCTCCTACACGTCCGAGAAGGACCCCAACAGAGACCAAGACATGAGAAAGGGTGTCAGTGTTTGTGAAGTAATGCACTTTCTATCTGGTGAATATAATGTAACCCTTCTATTAGTTACAATAAAAAATATTTGGAAAAAATGCAATAGCCAAACATCAAAAAAAAAGAATGTGTGTTCATTTTTGATATTCCACTGTCACCTGTGGCCAAATGTTTTCTATAGGAAAGAGTTATTGTCTAGTTATATCGTTTCAGAAAGAGGGCACAGGGTGTTAGGAACTTGGTGTCAACCTCACACACAGCAACACTCTGAAATGATGCTTAGAAAAAGTCACCCCACCCAGGAGTGGTGACTCTCGCCTGTAATCCTAACTTACTCAGGAGGCTGAGATCTGAGGATTCCAGTCCAAAGCCAGAGTAAAAAAATCTCAGACAATATGTAGGCCCTGAGTTCAACCCCAAACAAAAGCAAACTAAAGCCAAGTTGAAGGTACAGCTGTCATGGTTAGAGTGACTGATGCCCTAAGGAGTTCCAACTCCAGTAATTTACCCTGCCATAATTAAATAAATCAATAAATTATGAATCTGTGATTTCACATTGATAATACATAGACAATTGAGCAAATTAAAAAAGAGGAAGGAAGGCGCCAGGAGTTTGGCCTACTGGTAGAGTGCCTGCTTAGCATGCACAAAGCCCTGGGTTCAATTCCTAGGTACCATATACACAGAAAAAGCTGGAAGTGGTGTCTTGGCGCATGTGGCAGAGTGCTAGCCTTAAGCAAAAGTGCTCAAGGATAAGTGCCCAGGCCCTGAGTTTAAGATCCAGGACTGGCAAAGAAAAAAAAAAAGTCTCATTGTTAAGTATGTTACCTTGTTATCTGATATATTCTATATATGTTTATTTGTTTATTTGAAATAGGATAGGAAAGGGGGGAAAACAGGAGGAGGGGAGAAGGTGGGAGGAGGGAAATGGGGACAAGCACAAGGTTCCACTCATAAAATTTAAGAACAAAGAACTTTCAGGCTGCTAATCACTTCCAATTACTCTAGTGTGCATTCTCTTGTTTATGGAGCTTGCCCTTTTTCATGATTCTAATTCCCATGATGAACTTTGCAATCTTAGTTTCTTAGCTTGTCTTTTGTGTGAATATTGTGCACAGTTATGTCCTAAATGGTTGTTATAAAAAGCAGAACTGCTCTAGGTGTTTTGTAGCTTAGTCTCAAAAGGCTTACATTTGGGGGTTGGGATATTGCCTCCCCAGCTTTTGGGAGAGATGTGGAGGCATTTTGGTGATCGTAATAGTGGGAAAGCTGCCAGCAACCAGTGGGAAACCATCAGCTAAGCTCAATTTACTCTTGTATCAAGAACAAATCTGTGCAACTTACCCTTTTCCCATATGCAAGAGCCACTAAGTTGAGGAACACTGCTTTGGCATACAGCTCTAATTGTAGCAATACAGCTATAGGTGGGAGGATTGCAGTCTGTGACTGACTCTGGACACAAAAGTGATACCCCATCTGGAAAACAGACCAACAGCACAAAGGGGCTGAAGGAGACTAGGGATTCAAGTGGTAGAGCATCTGCCTAGCCAGACCATGACCCTCACTTCCACCATTTTGGCAGCCGCCAAAAAAACCACAGTGCTCTAGGCAAAATGTGTAGGAATAACTCCTAACCTGTACAAACGCACAACTCTATTGGTATCAGCAAAAGTGAAGTGCCAATTGCATCAAGCTTCTGAAAACATGAACCTACCAGCTGGGGGACCTCAACACCCAAACTCTATCCATGAAAACGCACACTGCATTTTCACATAGCACAGGAATTTTAGAGGTATTTGTACATGAGCATGTTCCGTCTGTAAGGAAAGTGGAGGAGAAGGGAAAAGGAATAGGCCAGACTTGATCATCAACAGGTAAGGACTGTTTATTGAGGAAGAGTGAGGGGTACAGACCTTCCTGCTGGATTGGAGGTTGTGCTAGGGACTGGATTTGGGAATATGCTTATATAGGGGTTAACAAGGAAAAATAAAATATGGGTTCTGGTCTCTTAGGGGCCTAGGGTGATATTCTTGGTCAGGCCCACCGTGGAATGTTCTACCGGTTTTGAGGGGCTATAATCATCTGGGGACTGGGGGTGGTTTCTGCACAGATAGGAATAGCCCACCTGTGGACAGGTATGGGGTGGAGCTTGTCTGAGTGCACCTGGTGTCTTGCTTGACCTTGGGGAATAAGGCATGACTCAATCCTTCACCTTCCACTCAGGGTCCTCCTTCCACCCCCAAATTAAGACCTATTCCAATTCAGATTTCTTTTCTTTTTCTTCTATGTGCATGTGTGCCTTAAACCGAAGGCCTGAGAGCTGTTTCTGAGCTTTTTAGCTCAAGGCTAGAGCTCTAGCACCTTGAGCCACAACTTAACTTCTGATTTTTTTGGTGGCTAATTGGAGATTAAGAGTTTCATGTATTTTATTGCCCCACTGGCTTTGAACCTGAACCTCAGATCTCAGCCTCCTGAGTAGCTAGGATTACAGGTATGAGCCACTGGCACTCTGCTCCAATTCAGGTTTCTTAGGCAAAAGAAATACTGAACTGAGTGCAGTGGCTCATGCCTGTAACCCTAGCTACTTGGGTGGCTGAGATCTGGGGATTTCAGTTCAAAGCCAGCCTGGGCACTAAAGTCCATGAGACTCTTATCTCCAATCAACCACTCAACCAACTAACCAAAAAAAAAAAGGAATACTGATACAAGGGAATTTGGGAAATGAAAATTTTAACACTGTACTATAGCCAAATTCAGTTGGCAAGGTTGTAATGAGTGATAAATATACTAGCTCATTTTGGGGTTGTAAGTTTTCCTCTCTCCCAGCTGTATTCCTCATGTTGAATAGTTTTGAGAAGACTTCCACAGTCCCTAACTACAATTTACATGTGACATGCAAAGCTTTTTTTGTGTGTGGGTTATGGGGCTTGAACTCTGGGCCTGGGCACTGTCCCTGAGCTCTTCAGCTCAAAGCTACTGCCCTAACCCTGGGTGTGGGGGTTGTCTCTGAGCTCTTTAGCTCAAGGCTACTGTTCTACCCTTTGAGACACAGCACCACTTCTGGTTTTCTAGTGGTTAATTAGAGATAAAGAGTCTCATGATCTTTAGTGCCTGGGCTGGCTTTGAACTAGAATCCTCAGATCTCAGTCTCCTGAGTAGCTAAGGATTATAGGCTTGAGCCACTGCACCCACCTTTGAACTTTTTTTTTTTTAACATTCAGAAGATATGTGCTGATCCAGTCCCTTGTTAGCGATAGGCTTAGTCTCATTCAGCATAGTAGCCTAGAAGGTTGTCTAGTCTGGTCCTCTGCTTCTTACGGTCAGCCTAGACAAGAAGCTGTAATGGACAAAGCCCAGCTAGGGGTCACAATGTCATATAGACACCCGTCATGGAGCAGGATGCCTGTCCAGTAAGTCTTAGAGGAGATTGGGTTTCATGCAGCTGCTGCTTCTTGCACTGTGGCCCAAAAGAGCTGTAACTTCAATTCCCAGATACTATATTTTAATTTCCATTTCCCTCTAATGCTGGGAATCAAATCCAGGTCTTTGTACCAGTAAGGCAAGCACTCAGTCACAGCTATATTCCCACATTCAAGATTTGCTGGTTTTGTTGTTTTTAAATTGGCACATATTATAGTATATATAGGATTAGAAGTGTCTACTGTTTTAACTCCATGAAAGAAAAGATTCTGGTAACACAAAGAGAATCAACTCTGAAAAAAGAAAGAGAAGAATCAAGAATGTGGATGGAGGTAGTAGGAAGGCAGGAAACAACAACAACAACAACAAAGAAGCAGCAAACTAAAGAAAAGCAGTGAGGCATTTCAAGCCCAGAAATAAGGGAAGCTGCTCATGGCTTCATTACAAGGCAATATAATGTTGCTGGAAGAGGATATAAGAAGGTTTTACATATCTCACATGCCTTAATCTCAATATAGAGAGTTGTGAGATGGTGACTAATCTAATATAGAAGGCTATCCTTGGTGAAGAAAGGATTCCACCACTCTCGTCACATCTTAAAAGAGTAATACATCTTGAGTCTTTATTGTTGTGCACAGCATTACTCTGGAGACCTGAAAACAAGGAACAATCACAGCTCAAGAAATCTGGGGACACCTTGCCATAGAGTCTACATGGCTACAGGTGATTGAAGAAAACAAGAGTCTGACCACTCACAGAGGAGTTTGAGCTGTGGGGTAGCTTGAGTACCCACAGCCTAGATTAGTGTATCCAGCAAAGCCATCCTTCACAACTGAAGGAAAAATAAAAAATTTCTACAATGACAAAAGGTCCTTAATAGCAAAAGCTATCCTGAGTAAAAAAAGTAATGCTGGAGGTTTAACAGCACCAAAATTCAAACTGTATTACAAAGCTGCAGTAATGAAAACAGCCTGGTATTGGCAAAAAACAACAACAAAAAAAAAACAGGCCTGAAGACCAACAGAACAGAAGACCCAGAAATGAACCCTATAGCCATTCAATATTTGGTAAAGGAAACAGAAATATAGGCTGAAAGCCTCTACAGAACTAGGTGCTGGTGGCTCATGCCTGTAATCCCAGCTACTCGGGAGGCTGAGATCTGAGGATCATGATTCAAAGCTACACAGGCACTAAAATCGGTGAGATGTTTATCTCAAATTAATCACCAGAAAACCAGAAGTGGTGTTGTGGCTCAAGTGGTAGAGTGCTAGCCTTGAGCTAAAGAGCTCAGGAATAGCACCCAGGCCCAGAATTCAAGCCCCATGACCACCACCACCAACAACAAAAAGCCTCTGCAACAAATAGTACTGGGAAAACTGGATATTCACATGCAGAAAACTGTAACTAGATCCTTATCTAGCATCATGTACCAGCATCAACTCAAAATGGCTCAAGAACTCAATGTAAGACCTGAATCTATGGAATAGTTACAAGGAGTAGGAGAAACATTAGGACTCCTTGGCACAGGCAGGAACTTCCTGAGTAAAGACCCAGAGGCACAAAAAAGGAAAGCAAGCAAGCAAGCAAGCCATAATAACTGGGATTTCATCAAACTTAAAAGTTTCTGGACGGCAAAGGACACAGTCAACAAGCTAAAAAGACAGCCTACAGAATGGGAGATTTTTTCCCCAACTATACATCAGACAGTGGCCTAATATACAGAATATACACGGAGCTTAAATAACTAAACCCTATTTTGTCTTGTTTGTTTAAATCCCTTTGGGAGAGCAAGGAGGAGTGCACAGAAATGGAGTGCCAAAGAGTAAACAAATGCAGCAGCGATACTCACTAGTCACTATGTTGAAAATGAACTATATAACTTGCAGGTGCAGACAGGGGGGAAAACTGGTAGAGAGCCAAGGAAGGGGTGACATCGTCCAAAAAGAAATGTACTCATTACCTGACTTATGTAACTGTAACCCCTCTGTACAATAACTTTACTATAACAATAGAAAAATTAAAATAAAAGACCCAACCCTCAAAGAAGCAACAACCCAATTAATAAATGGGCTCATGGGCTAAAAAGAGACTTCTCATAAAAAGTAAGACACATGGCTGGCATGGTGGCTCACACCTGTAATCCTAGTTACTCCGGAGGCAGAGATCTGAGGATCATGGTTCAAAGCCAGCCCAGGCACTAAAGATTCTGAGACTCTTACCTCCAATTAGTCACTAGAAAAGGAGAAATGGGACTGTGGCTCTAGGGCTTAGAAGGTAGCCTTGAGCTGAAGAGCTCAGGGACAGCGCGCAGGCCCAGAGTTCAAGCCCCATGGCCCCCACACACAAAAAAAAAGACACATGAAGCAGACACATGGAGAAGATCTCAATATCTGTGGTCATAAAAAGAATGTAAATCAAAACAACACTAAGATTCCACCTCACCCTAGTTAGAATGGTCATTATCAAGAACACAAATAGGGGCTGGGAGTATGGCCTACTGGTAGAGTACCTGCCTAGCATGCATGAAGCCTTGTGTTTGATTCCTTGGTACCACATACACAGAAAAAGCTGGAAGTGGTGCTGTTGCTCAAGTGGCAGAGCACTAGCCTTGGAAAAGCTCAAGGACAGTGCTCAGGCCCTGAGTTCAAGCCCCAGGACTAGCAAAAAAATACAAACAATGACAGATGTTGAAGTGGATGTGAGCAAAGGGAATCCCAATACACTGTTGATGGGAATGTAAACTCGCTTGACAACTGTAGAAAGCAGTCTGCAGGTTTCCCCAAACAATTAAACGTGGAACTATCCTGAAATTCAGCGATTCTGTTCCTGGGCATTTATCCAAAAGATCACAAACCAGGATACAAGAAAAGCCATTTGAGCCAGTTGCCACTTGCTCAGGCCTATAATTCTAGCTACTTAGAAGGCTGAGATCTGAGGAGTGTGGCTCAAAGACAGACCAGGTAGGAAAGTCTATGAGACACTTATCTCCAACTAATCACCAGAAAACTGGAAGTAGCACTGTGGCTCAGAGTGGAAGAGTACTAGCCCTGAGCAAAAAAAAAAAAAAAAAAACAAACCTATAAAACTCAGGGTTAGCGCCCAGGCCCTGAGTTCAAGCCCCAGGAAGTATGGTCACATACATCATCTAGAGACATTGACTTACTAAACTTTACCCAAAGCTCACTGTCCATAATAAGGACTCAACTTCAATTTCATTGTGAGAATTCATGAGTGTTATTAAGGAGTGTTCCCATGTCCTGAGTATCATGAGTAGACACAGCCTTAGAAGACCAAAAAAGAATTCAATTGCTCTAGCTATTTCCACCTAGCTTAAAACCCTACCAACTTCCCTCTTAAATAGAGTTCTTGTTTATGATAATTTGTAACATTGATAATTTGTAACTCAGGGGTAAGTATGCTTTGGGATATCTGGTTACTTTAGTTGTCTCTATATCCCTCAAAACCTCTTCTTCCCGCTGTTAAAACGGGCACATGCCAGTCATTCACATCTGTAATCCTGGCAACTCAGGAGGTTGAGATCTGAGAGTCAAAGTTTGAAGCCAGCCCAGGTAGAAAAGATTGTGAGAGGGGTTTATTCGGTTGTTGTTTGTTTTTGTTTTTCCACTCTGGGCATGGGTGCTGTCCCTGAGCTTTTGTGCTTATGGCTAGTGCTCTAACACTTGAGCCACAGCTTCACTTCTAGTTTTTTTGTGTGGTTAATTGGAGATAAGAGTTTCATGGACTTTCTCATGCAAGCTGGCTTTGAACCTCCATCTTCAGATCTCAGCCTCCTTAGTAGCTAGGATTATAGGTGTGAGTCACTGGTGCCCAGCTATGAGACTCTTCCCTCCAATTAACCACAAAAAAAGCCAGAGGTGAAAACTTGGCTCAAATGGTAGAATGCCAGCCTTGAGCAAAAAAAGCCAAATGAGAGCATGAGGCCTTGAGTTCAAGCCCTAGGACCAGTCCACACCTACACACCCTATAAGCTCAGATATGGGAGCTACAATAGATATGGCTATATCAGGAGGTTTGCCTACCAGGAAGCCAAACTGAAATCTAATGTTAACAACAGGAGCAATGAAGTTACTCTTAACTCCTTAGGAAACAAAGTTCTTGAAAATCTGGCACTAGCTAACCCACTGACAGAACAACGTGGCGTGTGTCCTATCACTAGTAACTTTTTGCTGTGTTTGAGTATCACAAGGCAGGGCAAGGCAAACATGTACAGGTGCCGCTAGATCCAACTCTTGCTCAATAAAGCAACATAGCCAAAACACTTGGAAAATTGTGAGAAATAACTTTGCCTGGAATGACTTGCTTCTTGCATTTTCTGGCTTCCTGGTGCTGCCGTATGGCTATTGCATTTTTGTCTTTGGGATTTTAGCCTGTTAGTAAAGTTTGTGTCTCCAACGTTATAACAGTTCCAAATAAAATGGAAAGTTTTACAAGGTTATATGAAGTTATACAAGAATCCTAGTCTTTTAGGGAGGAAGATAGACTGGGAGGATGGTTAAAGTAATAGCAAGGCCCTGAGTTCACTCCCTAGTACTGCCAAGTAAAACAAACAAACAAAGAAAGAAGAAATAATTTTGGCTGGCCATAAAATGTGAATCAAAACAGTTTTGAGATTTTACCTCACTCCAGGTAGAATGGCCATTATCAAGAAATCTAAAAACAATGGATACTGGCAGAGATGTAGCCAGGAGGGATGGATACTACACTGTTGGTGGAAGTGTAAACTTGTTTAACAACTCTGGTAAGCAGTATGATGATTCCTCAAAAGACTAAACATAGAGCTCCTCTATGACCCAGAAATCTCAGTCTTTGGCATTTAACCAAATGTCCAGAAACAAGGGCATACAAAAGCTACTAGCACAATGATGTTCATTTCACCATTATTTACCATAGCTAAGATAAGGAACCAACCCAGATGTCCTTCAGTAGATGAATGGATCAAGAAGATGTGGTACTTATACACAGTGGAATTCTGTGCTGCCATCAGAAAGAATGACATCGCCCCATTCATAAAGACATGGAAAGACTTGGAAAAAATCATATTAAGTAAGTCAGTTATTTCTTTTCTCTTTTTTCCCCGCTTCTGGTTAATCTCACATGATTAATGTATCTGATTTTGCTACCTGGTATATTGTATATCTGTTTATTTGTTTATTTGAAATAGGGAAGGGGGAAAGCAAGATGATCAGGAGGGAGTGGGGGGAGTGTAAGGGGGACAAAAACATGAGAAGAGGTATCAATATTCAAGAAGTAATGTACCCACTATCTGACACATGTCACTGTAAGCCCTCTATATATTTATTGCCTCAACAACAAAATACAACTTAAAAAAAAAAGAAAGAATTTTGGCAGTGAGCAAGTAAATTTTACATGTTCAGTGAAGCATGGAGTCAATGCCTGTGACTTCCAGAAGTAGTTACAGAAGAGACACATATCTCCTGACTCCTTAAAAATAAGGAGGATACCCTTGGTACCAGTGACCCTGGCCTGTAATCCTAGCTACTTAGGAGACTGAGATCTAAGGATTGTGGTTTGAAGCCAGAGACTCTAATCTCCAATGAACAAGCCCACCCCCCCAAAAAAGGGAAAGGAAAAAGAAAGCAAGCTGGAAGTGGAGCCACTGTAGCTTAAGAGCTAGCCTTGAACAGAAGCTCAGGGATAGTTCTCAGGCCCTGAGTTTAAGCCTCAGGACTGGCATATAGGAAAAAAAAATAAGGATGATTAAAATCTCTTAGAAAACAGAGTAGAGAGAGCTGGATTATCCTCAAAAGAGACTTTTCTCTTCTCTTCCTGCTCCTTCTTTTGCTTCTTCATCTTCAGTCCTAGAGCTTGATCTTAGGGCCTACATGCTATTCCTGAGCTTTTTACATGGCCTTCTGGTAGTTAATTGGAGATGTGAATCTCATGGACTTTCCTACCCTGGCTGGCTTTGAGCATCTATCCTCAGATCTCATCCTTCTGAGTAGCTATGATTAGAGGAGTGAGCCACTGCACTCACCTCTGCTGCTGCTTGAATCATTGCCTGGGTTTCTACACCTGTACTGCTGTGACCCTGGCTGATGGTCCTGAAGGATTGCAAGGAGTTTTCCTACATTTCCTAGGGTGGCATAATGAGCCCCTTCACTCCCCCTGCCCCGCCCCCACCTCCTGACAGACCAGAGCAGAGGGACCTCATGCATATGTGCAGGTTGCCTGGTTTGGTATAAACCACAATGCCCCCAGAGCAAGCAATTAGCAACAGGGTAGCTATCCGCTGGTCAGCAACCCAGTATGCAGCTGGCAGAGCCAGTGAGTTTTGCCTAGATAAGCACTCAGCTCACCCCTAGAGAGCCAGTGTGAAAACTCTGTCCAAAGTACTTGTCTGCTGGCTGCAGGGTAAGCAGCAACCTCTTGGGGATGGCCTGCTTTGCCTTTCCATGTTTTCTTGAGCAACATAAACCACAACTCTTTGGTAGCAAGTTCGTGATCCACAAGAAGAGGTCCCTCGGGTTCTGGAGAGACTCCGGGAGATTAATGCTGTGTTTTGTATTGTTTGGTGGCAGGCTGGGATTTTGTTTGTCCTTCAGTACCGGGGATGCAACTCAGGGCTTTGCACATACTAGTGCTCTGTGACTGAGATACGTCCCCTGTGTAAAGCTGGATTTTTTTTTTTTTGCCAGTACTCAGGGCCTGAGCACTGTCCTTGAACTTTCTCAAGGCTAGTGCTCTACCACTTGAGCCACAGCACCACTTCTGCCTTTTTCTGTGTATGTGGTAGCAAGGAATCAAACCCAGGGTTTGGTGCATACTAAGCACACACTCTACCACTACGTCATACTCCCAGCCCTAAAGCTGGAATATTTAAGACAATAATTTGATTTTATTTTAAGATAGCATTTCCCTATATAGTCCAGACTGACCTCAAATTTCCTATGTAGCCCAAAGTCTTAGAACTTGAGCTCTAGGGCCTGGGTGCTAGCCAAAGCTCTACCGTTTGGGCCATAGCTCCACTTCCAGGTTTTTTTTTTTTAATTGTATTTTTTGTCAGGATGGTACATTGGTCAGATAGTGGATACATTGCTTATTGAACAGTGATACCCTTCCCATGTTTTTCTCCCACTTTCCCTCCTCCAACCCCCTCCCAATCATCTTGTTTTTCCCCTTCCCTTCCCTGTTTCAAATAAACAAATAAACACACTTCCAGCTTTTTGATGATTAATTGAAAACAAGTGTTTCATGGTTTTTCCTGCCCAGGCAAGCCTTTGACTCACAATCCTTAGACTTCCTGGTTTACAGACATGAATCTTGGGAGCCTAGTTAGTTATATTGTTTTTTAAAATTTCTGGGCAGTGGCACTGTGGCCCAAGGAATAGAGTGCTAGCCTTGAGCTGAAGAGCTCAGGAACAGAGCCCAGGCCCAGAGTTCAAGTTCCACAACTGACCAAACAAACAAACAAACATTGTAAGAGCCAGTATTAGGGCTTGAACTCAGGGTCTGGGTGCCCTTCTCCTTTTTCCCTCAAGGCTTTTGATCTACCAACACTATCTCTGGCTTTGTGTTGTGTTAATTAGAGATAAGAGTCTCAAGGACTTTCCAGCCTGGGCTAGCTTCAAACCATGATCCTCAGATCTCAGTCTCTGGGAATAGCTAGGATTACAGGCCTGAGCTATCAGTGCCCCACTGGTTCTTAGATATGCTGGAAATTGATGCAGTACTGTAGTTATCAAGTGTCATCTGGGTGTATATTTTCATTTTGGCCAGGTAGACACCTAAGAGAACTGATGATTTGTACTTAAATTTTACTTTTTAAAATTTATTTATTATGCTTTACTTCTTAAGAAATGCTCATTGAATGACACCGTCCAAAAAGAAATGTACTTTTTACCTGACTTATGTAACTGTAACCCCTCTGTATATCACCTTTATAATAACAGTTTGGTTTTGTTTTTTTTGGTTCTGGGGATCAAACCCAGAACCTTGCATTTGCTAGGCAAGTGCTTTACCACTGAGCTACATCCCAGCTCTATAATAATAATTTTTTTAAAAAAATATTAAAGGGAATGTGGCTTAGTGATAGAGTGCTTACCTAGCATGCATGAAGTTCTGAGTTTGATTCCTCAGTACCATATAAACACTCTATGGCACAAAGTGGAAGCCTGCTGACCTTGAAAACAAAGAGGCTCAGGAATAGAACTCAGGCCCTGAGTTCAAGCCCCAAGATGGGCAAGTGGGGAGGGGGGAGGGAGGGAGAGAAAAGTCCTCAGAGAAACTTACTTAGGCTAGGATGTAGCTCAGTAGCAAAGTGTTTACCTAGCAACATCCTGGGCTCAATCCCCATTGCCAAAAACGAAAAGACAAATACATACATATATATATATATATAAAATATATAAAATCAAAAAATTTTAAGCACAGAACATTTAAAGAAAGCAAAAGGTGACACTGAGCTTGCAGTACCGCACCATGGCGGAAGACATCAAGAGCAAAATCAAGAACTATGGCCCCTTTCGACAGCTGCTTCCCTAACCAGAACCAGACAAGGAACTGCTGGCAGCATTACCTGGACTCCCACCGAGAAGGCCATGGCAGAGCAAGGGGTGACACGTCTGTGTGCCAGTGGTACCGGCGAGTGTACAAGTCCTTCTGCCCTGTTTCCTGGGTCTCCTCCCGGGAGGACCGCCAGGCAGAAGGACATTTCCAGGGAAGATCTGAACCGGATTCAGCTGCCTCTTCTTGTCCTCTGGCCTTCCCTGCCCTGGGCCCAAGTACCATGACTTAATAAAACATCAGGGGCGCCGGGGGAGGAGAACATTTAAAGAAAAACAAGTCACTTGCTTCTAGCTGTGCTATAGTGATCCAAATCAGAGCCTGCAAGACAAGCGCTTTAAGCCATACTCTCGGTCCAAGAAATTATTATGATTGTGCAATTGTGTGCGTGTGGCACTGAAGCTTGAATTCAGGGCCTCACACTTGAGGCTGGCATTTTAGTAGTTAATGTAGATCTCAGCCTCCTGAGTGGCTAAAATTACAGGCATGTACCATCAGTACCCAACTCAAAATAATCACTTCCTAAAGTGGTTGTGCCATCTTACATTCCCATCAGAAAGCTAAGGAGATTCCAGGGCCTCTATTATAGCGTTATTATAAGTAACATTTGTTAATGTCTTTTTTTATTGTAGCCATTCTTGTGGGTATGTAGTGGTGTCTGATTGTGGTTTGAATTTTTATTCCTTAATGACTTGTGATTATTTCTTCTTTCTATTAGCCATTTGTTTATCTTCTTTGTAGAAACAGCTGTTGAAATCTTTTACTCATTTCAAATTTGCCAGCCAGGTATGAGTCATAACAGCACATGCCTGTAATCCTACCACTAGGTTGGTGGAGGCAGGAGGATTGTTGTTCCAAGCCAGTCTAGACTACATAGCAATACCGCCACACACAAAAAAGTGTTGTTTTTTATTGTTGTTGTTATTATTATTATTATTCTGTCATTCGTGGGGCTTAGACTCTGGGCTTGGGCGTTGTCCCTGAGCTCTTCAGTTCAAGGCTACTACTGCCAAACCCCTGAACCACAGTCCCACTTCCAGTTTTCTAGTGATTAATTGGAGACAAGAGTCTCACATTCTTTAGTTCCCTGGCTGGCTTCAAACCTTGATCCTCAGCTCTCAGCCTCCTGAGAAGCTAGGATTACAGATGTGAGCCACCACACCCAGCCTTTGTTATTATTTTTTATTGTAAGGTTTGAACTCAGGGTCTGTGTGCAGTCCCTGAGCAATTTCTCTCAAGGCTAGTGTTCTACTACTTTGACCATAATGCCACTTCTGGTTTTCTGGTGGCTGATTGGAAATAAGAGTCTTCTGGACTTTTGTGCCTGAACTGGCTTCGAGCCATGATCCTCAGATCTCAACTTTCTGAGTAGCTAGAATTTTGGGTGTGAGCCGCTGGCACCTAGAATGCACACACATAAAAAAGTTTTGATTGCAAATTTATTATCAAATACGTGATTTGTAAATGTGTTTTCCCCCCACCTCTGCATCTGTGCCTCTGTGCCTCTCTCTGCCTCTCTCTCCTCCTTGTTTTTCTGGTGCCAAGTCTTTGTTTATCACTTAGCTGGTGCTATACCACTTGAACATGATTCTAGCCCAGCAGAGTGTGTGTGTGTGTGTGTGTGTGTGTGTGTGTGTGTGTGTGTGTGTGTGATCATCTTGGAGCTGGGAAGCAGGACTTTGTGATTTACTTTAGCTTTTTCACTCAAGCCTGGTGCCTCTTGAGACACTTCTCTGCTTCCAGCTTTTTGCTGGTTAATTGAAGATAGGAGTCCCATGGACTTTTCCGCCCGAGTTGGCTTCAAAGTGTGGTTCTCAGATCTCAGTCCCCTGAGTAGCTGGGATTATAGGTGTGAACCATGAGCACTGAGCCACCAGCACTAGACTCCGACTGCTTTTTGTTAAATAGAGAAGGGGGTCTCATGAACTTTTCTTCCCAGGCTTGCTTTAGACCAAGTCTTCCAGATTTCCATCTTCTAATAGTTAGGAGTATAGGCACGAGCTACAGGTGCCCTGTTTTCTTTTTCTTTTCCTTTCTTTTTTTTTTTGCCAGTCCTGGGGCTTGAACTCAGGGCGTACTGTCCCTGAGCTTTTTTTTTTATAAAGATTTTTTTATTGTGATTAATAGAAGGGTTACATTATATTCACCAGATACAAGATGCATAACTTCACAAACATTGATACCCTTTCTCATGACATGGTCCCCACTTCCCTCCCACCCTCCCCCCACTTGTCTTGATTTCCCCCCTTCCCTATCCAATTTCAAATAACCAATTAAGCACATATAAAATATATCAGATAACAAGGTGAAATATTGTAACAATATGAGATAACCAAGAGATGGCAAAAGAGATGAGAGATAACATAGTACAGTAAGAACAACAGTCACTCATTATATGGCTTTTGTTTCCTTATCCTGGAGGTCCTTACATTTAGTGTCATACTATTTGGCCTAATGTCTCTAGATTTTGTTCTATTGTAAATCTCTGCTAGGAGAGACCAAGGTTTCTACTGATTATGACCAATGAGGGAGACTATTGGGCCTATGTTCCTTTGAGTCTGGCTTACTTCACTTAATATGATTTTTTTCTAAGTCTTTCCATTTCCTTACAAATGGGGTAAGGTCATTCTTTCTGACTGCAGCACAGAATTCCATTGTGTATAAATACCACATCTTGTTGATCCACTCATCAACTGAGGGACATCTGTGTCCCTGAGCTTTTTTGATCGAAGCTAGCCTAGCGTTCTACCATTTGAACCACAGTGCCACTTCCGGCTTTTTCTGTTTATGTGGTACTGAGGAATGGAACCCAGGGCTTCATGCATGCTTGGCAAGTACTCTACCACAAAGCCACATTCCAAGTCCTCTTTCTCTTCTTTTGTGGTGAAATCTGGGGCCTTAGCTATCCTTTTCTTTCCTTTCTTTCTTCTCTTTTATTTTCCCTTTCCTTTCTTTATTTTTGGCAGTACTAGGATTGTGAACTCAGGACCTTGCCCTTGCTAAGCAGAAACTCTGCCCTTTGAGCCGCTGCCAGTCCCTGTCTGTGCTGGTTATTTTAAGCTCAGTTCTCAGTGTGTGACAGGCCAGCCTGGACTTCAGTCCTCCTGCATGTGCCTCCTGGGATGACCTTTGCCACTATAGATTAAGATGGAGTCTTACAAACTTTTATATCCAGGCTGACCTCAAACCTTGATTCCCTAGTCTCTGCCTCTCAACAAACTAGCATAATAGGTTTGAGCCATCATGTACCGACATCTTTTTATTCTTTTTATCCCCACCTGTTGCTTTTTTTCCTTTTTCTTCTTTTTTTTGGGGGGGGGTATGGGAGAGAGGGGACAGTGCTGGGCTTGAACTCAGGGCTTAGATGCTGTCCCTGAGACATTTTTTCCTCAAAGCTAGTCCTGTACCACTTGAGCCACAGCTCCACTTTCAGCATTTTGGTGGCTAATTAGAGATTAGAGTCTCCCAAAGTTTCCTGCCTGGCCTGGCTTCAAACAGTGATCCTAGATCTCAGCCTCCTGAGTAGCTAGGAGAATAGGCATGAGCCAACCCAGGCAGACGAATATGAAAGACTCCATCTGCTGTTAGCCAGCAAAAAGCTAGGAGTGGTAGAAGTAGAAGTGTGGTTCAAGTGGTAGAGCACCAGCTTTAAGCCCAAAGGCCAAATAACAGTATGGAGATAAATATGGCCAGCACACCCTTCCATGACCCCTTTAACATCTTCTTCTGTTGACCAGTAGAACCTGGGCTTGGTCGCTGCCTTGGCCTGGGCTAGCTGCCCAGTAGATATCGCTCCTTGGCCCAGTTACAGGTACTCATCTATGATTCAGTGGGGCTGTCTGAAATCCTGCCAGTTAGAACATCCTATGTGTCTACAGACCCAAGGAGGTCAGTGGGCATTGGAAGTGGATCAGCTTCGCTAATGACCACATCTAGGTGGGGAGTGGTCTGTAAATAGACCTCTAGAGAGCCTCGAATTAACCCAGTCCTCTCCCTTTCTTGCTTGTAATTCTCAGGGATAACTGCAGAAGAGAGTCCAGGCAGGGTGCACACATCTGTAATCTCAGACAGATGAGAGGGGGGGTAGAAAGATCCTGATCTGTGGTCAGTCTGAGCAAAACACACAAAACCCTGCTTGAAAAACAGACTAAAGTAAAAGGGAGTAGGGACATGGCTCACGTGGAAGACTGCATAAGACTGAGTTCAAACCCTAGTATTGCCAAAAATACATATTTTTTAATGTAAAGAATAGCCATAGAGCCAGGGGCTGGAGGATCATACCTGTCACCCTAGCTACTCAGGGGGCTGAGATCTGAGCATCATGGAACTAGCCTAGGCAAGAAAGTCCCTGAAATTCTTCTCTCCGATTAACTTCCAGAAAACCAGAAGCAGAGCTGCGGCTCAAAGTGGTAGAGTGCTAGCCTCGAACAAAAGAGCTCAGGGACAGTTGAAGGTGGTTGGGACACTCTGCCCAGGGTCAGTTACATTAAATTGGGCACTTCCGGTTTCGTCTCATGTATTAGGTGAGAGGTTTTCACTCAAGTCAAGGCAGTAGGAGAGAGAAGCCATGACTAGTGACAAAATTGGGGTTGGAAAGGCAAATCCAGCTGATCGTCAGATGACTCTTGAGGGTTCCAGCTTAGGGGAGCTGCTTCATCCTTATGGGAAAGAATTGGTCTTTTCCCTGGGTTGACCTCAAATCATGCTCCTCCCAATTTCTGCTTCCCAAGTAGCTAGAATTACAAGCATGAGCTTGTGCCTTTCTTGACCTTAAAACTTCAGCAGTACTGGGGCTTGAGCTCAGGGCTTCCAACTTGTTAGGCTGGTTCTCCTCCTTGTTAGGCTTTAGTCTCCAGCCCTATTTTTTCCCTGGTCATTTCTGAGATTGTATCTAGCTTCCTACCCAGGCCTGTGCCTGAGCTGCACCTACTTTAGACTTCACAGTGTTTGTGGGATAACAGGTCTGTATCACTGTGTCCAGTCTTGCTTCATGGAGGTGAAGTCTTGCATACTTTTTGGCCCAGGCTGGCCTTGAACCTCAATTGTGCTGATCTCAGCCTCCAAAAATAGCTGGGATTACAGGCCTGAGTCACCAATGGCCAGTTTATTTGGTTTCAACTGTTTGTTTGGATTTTTTTTATAAGTGATTTTTTTTAGAAGACTGTTTACGATTTTTCTAATAAGATTAGATCATCTGCAAATAAAAATTATTGCCTCCGCAGGGCATGTGACTCACGTCTGTAATACTAACTACTCAGGAATCTGAGATCTGAGGATTGCAGTTCAAAGCCAGCCCCAGCGCTAAAAAGTCCAAAAAGTCTGTGAGACCCTTATCTCCAGTTAATCATCAGAAAGTGGCCTGTGGCTCAAGGGATAGGGCAGTAGCCTTGAGCTGAAGAGCTTAGGGATGATGCCAAGGCTCAGAGTTCAAGTCCATGACTGAGAAAATAGATTAGTTAATTAATTAAAATAAAATTATCAAAATTAAAACCCAGACATGTCATACTTCAAAAAAATGATTGCCTCTTATTTTATTTTTTTTGATAATTTCTCTGATTAAGATCTCCATCTAATGTTGAACAAAGTGCTAAAAGCAAGATATTCTTGCCCCATTCCTGACATTAGGGAAAAAAACATTGCATTCCTTTTTACCATTAAGTACATTAGTTGTGGAGGTTTTAGTAGCTGGCAGATGTTTATCAAATTGATTAAATTATCTTGTGTGTGCATCAGACTAACCTCCCTCTTTCTCTTTTCCTCATCCCCCAACTTCCCTATTATTAAATAACTTTCAGTAAGTTTCCTTACGCTGTCTTCATATATAGACCCCATGTCATTTGATATTATTTATATCTCATCATTCTCTTTCCTTTGCCTCTCACTTTCCCCCCAAAAAACAGTCTACAATTACAATATATATATATATGAACAAGAATAAAAAGTGGAATAAGAAAACCCCCCAAAACAGAACAAATAAAGCAATAAACAATGAAACAAAATAAAAATGATCTTCAGGCAATTAGTTACCTATTGGGTAATGAGGAAGGATTATGAACAGAATAAAGATAGAAGAAAATATAATTAAGGGCCAGGAGAATGGCCTAGTAGTAGAGTGCTTGCCTTGCATGCTAAGCAAGCACTCTGGATTCGATTCTTCAGTATTACATACACAGAAAAAGCCAGAAGTGATGTTGTGGCTCAAGTGGTAGAGTTGTAGCCTTGAGAAAGCCCAAGGACAGTGCCCAGGCCCTGAGTTCAATTCCCAGCACTGGCAAGAAAGAAAGAAAGAAAGAAAGAAAGAAAGAAAGAAAGAAAGAAAGAAAGAAAGAAAGAAAGAAAGAAGTTGTGTGTTTGTGTGTGTGTGTGTGTGTTGACTTTTTCACTGAAGCCTGGCACCCTATCACTTGAACTACACCTCCACTTTGAAGACAGCAGTTCTAATTACAAATTGAAGGAAATGTCTAAATGGGGAAGGACAACAAGAAATTAAAGAAAATGGGATTTAAGATTGAATACCGAGGCCAGAAGTGTGGCCTAGTGGCAGAGTGCTTGCCAAGCATGCCTGAAGCCCTGGGTTCAATTCCTCAGTAACACATACACAGAAAAAGCAGAGGAGATGTGTGGTTCAAGTGGTGGAGCACTAGCCTTGAAAAAGCCCCCAAACAGTGCCCAGGCTGTGAGTTCGAGCCCTGGGACTGGTAAAAAGACTGAATATTTCAAATCAAGTACTGTAGTTTACATATGATAGCTTCAGAGAAAAGGAGGAGAGGAAAAAGCCGAACTAAAAAGAAGATGGGTGCCAGCAATGTAGCCTAATGGTAGAGTGCTCACCTAGCATGCTCAAAGCCCTGGGTTTAGTTCCTCAGTACATTATACACAGGAAAGACCAAAAGTGGTGCTGTGGCTCAAGTGGCAGAGCGCTAACCTTGAGCCAAAATGTGTCCAAGGACAGTGCCTAGGCCTTGAGTTCAAGCCCCAGGACTGGAAAAAAAATGGGAGAGAGGGTACAAGAATACTCATATCAGGAAGTGGCGCTGTGGCTCAAGGGGTAGGGTGGTAGCCTTGAGCTGAAGAGCTCAGGGAAAATGCCCAGGCCCAGAGTTCAAGCCCCACGACCGAAAAAATAAAAAAAGATTGTCTATATTAGATATGTATAGATACACATATATATCTATATACATATCTAGGCACTGATGGTTTACACCTACAATCCTAGCTACGCGGAAAGCTGAAATCAAGGATCATCATTTGAAGGGAAGTCCACGAGACTCTTACCTCCATTTAACTCCTAAAAAGGCTGGGAGTGGAGCTGTGGCGACAGTGGAAGACTCTAGCCTTGAGCAAAAAGTTCAAGGAATTCAAGCCCCAGAACTGGCAAGCATGTGTGTGTGTGTGCAAACACACACACATACACACACACAATATTGACAAATGAATAAAACCTCAAAATACCTGAAAAATAACAACAAAGTCACACAATAAACAACCTTAATAAAATAAGCACTTTCCATTATTTGTGTGTGTGTGTGTGTGTGTGTGTGTGTGTGAGAGAGAGAGAGAGAGAGAGAGAGAGAGAGAGAGAGAGAGAGAGAGAGAGAGAGAGAGAAGAGAATATACAAGAAGCTGCAAGTACCTTGTAATTTGGAGGGACTGAAGTAGGAAGACTCTGATCCACCCACCAGTCAATTAAATATACAGAGCCGGGAGCAGACCATGGAGGGTGAGTATTCTACTAGCCTTA